>NC_045547.1:18012852-18325352 GCF_009769535.1 Thamnophis elegans | reverse complement strand
TTAGTGGGATAGTTCTGAGATTGAGTTAATATGGTGGTGTTGACCAAATTTCATTCTGTTTTTAATTGAATGTTATTTTGAACTGCCAAGGGTTATCACATACAAGATAGGTGGCCATATAAGTTTATAATAATAATAAAAAAAGGATTCCACTGGAAAAAGAAAACAGATGCAGTTAGGAAGTATGTTCCTTGCGGGTGAAAAGTTGCAGATTCAATCCCCCAAATCTTCTGGTAGGAGGAAGAAATAGCAGATGATGGTGTTGCCTGGAGAATTACTACTAAAAATTAGATGGAACATCCCCCCCCCCTCCCAAATCTGTAATGCAGCAACATTTTTATTTTTTAAACGTTGAAAGCAAGAGGAATATTGAGACTAAGATTCATTTCCTATTTATGTAATTATGTAGAAAATTTGAGTTCTCAACACAGCAGCTGCCGGAACATCTCTTGATTCCCAGGATTGGGAAATTAGCACCCCACATAGCAAAACATCAGCTGCAAGCATCATCATCATTTCTAAAACTGCTTCTGGCCTTGTATTTTACCTGGCAGTAGTTCAGGGCTTAAGAGCTATACTTTTACTGCCTGGGGGAAAATAAAGTAAGTTAAAGTGGTAGAAAGTGGGGCAAGCCACCATATAATTGGGCACTGTGACTAACCATGGTGTGAGACCATAAGATGTTCCTCAAGTTCTAAATGTGTTCATAAGCCCTAAAAGTTGGAGATCTTGAGTTTTATAGTCTTTGCCCTTTTGATGCCAATGCTGCAGCAGAAAAATAACTTACAGGTAATTAAATAAATGGGGAGATGGTAGACCTTTACACAAGCAGGAATGTTACATCTTATTTTATTAAACCACTAGTTCTGTTGGTCACTTTGCTTCAGATTTTACACCTTTTATTATAAAACTCTGTTGTTGGAAATGAGTGGCTATGTCACTCAAGGTGTTTGTTAGGAACTGTTGCCTTGGATACCGGAAGACTAAAGGCTTCAAGATCTGCACTATAGCATCACCGTGGAACCACTCTGGAGATAATCACAATTGAGGACTTTATTTGAAACTACCTGAAGAGCAGATTGGAAGAATACCGTAAAGCAGAGATGGTAAATTCTCTGCATTCTCCAACTTTTCTCTACAACTTTGGTTCTGATTTATTTTACTTTCCTGGTATTTGTATACAAGAACAACTACTAACCATCTAGAAAGTGCCTCTCCCCCCTCTTTCTCTCTTTAAAAAGTTCCCATTTAATTTGACTTGGCATTTTATAAATTCTTAAAGGCCCTCCTATTTTTCCAAATGACAGTTATGTTAGTTGAATTATTTGTGAAGCTTCCATCACAAGCTCTAGCCTTTTCTCTCTCTCCATCAAAGGATTCAGTTGGCTTATGTCCTGAAGGCACCTCCAGATCTTTTTGTGAATGTGTGCGGTACTGAAAAGCTTGCAAACATCTCAGTATGGTGAGGTAATAAAACATTTTAAACTTGCTCTGTGTGTTACCCTTTTTTAAGAAAAACAACAACAATGAACAGGTTAACAAATATTAAACTATAATTGTCTGACTTACTGAAAGTAAAAAAGAAACACACCTGAAATGTGCCTGTTTAGTATGCAGTTCTTTTAAACAGTTGGGGTTTTAATTGTACAGTAATTGTTTCTTGAAAACAGTTTTCTGTTATAAGCAATCTTATTGATAAAATCTTGTGGATTGTTTCATTTGCAAGTAGCAAATCCACAAAAGTTATTCTTGAATTATAGCTGTATGGAAATGTGTCTGGCCCCTTTTGGATGTTCTGAATATTTGCTTTCCTTTGCAATTGAATATGATCAGGGCTTCGCGTGGATCCATCTGATAAACAAAGAGAATGAAGAAATTTAAAAGTTAAGTACTTGTTTCATTTACTTCCCAAAGTCAGTCAATCTGCAGCCTGTCACTGTGGTTGGCTTCCTTCGGTAACTTGTTGCATCGCATTCTAGGCTGCATAAACAGAGGGATAGAATCAAGATCAAGTGTTAATACCACTTTATAATGCCTTGGTAAGGCCACACTTGGAATACTGCATTCAGTTTTGGTCGTCATAATGTAAAAAAGATGTGGAGACTCTAGAAAGAGTGCAGAGAAGAGCAACAAAGATGATTAGGGGACGAGACTAAAACATGAAGAACGGTTGCAGGAACTGGGTATGTCTAGTTTAATGAAAAGAAGGACTAGGAGACATAGTAGTGTTCCAATATCTCAGGGGTTGCCACAAAGAAGAGGGAGTCAAGCTATTCTCCAAAGCATCTGAAGGCAGAACAAGAAGCAATGGGTGGAAACTAATCAAGGAGAGAAGCAACTTAGAACTGAGGAGGAATTTCCTGACAGAACAATTAATCAATGGAACAGTTTGCCTCCAGAAGTTGTGAATGCCCCAAACCCTGGAAATCTTTAAGAAGATGTTGGATAGCCATTTGTCTGAAATGGTATAGGGTTTCCTGCCTAGGCAGGGGGTTGGACTAGAAGACCTCCAAGGTCCCTTCCAACTCTACTATTGTATTTTTGTATTTAACTGCAATAACGAATGCTTTTAACAAATGCTTCCTATAATTGGAGATTAACCTCATATTGCTGTGTAGGAATTTTGGCCAATTCCTCCATGGTGTAGTGTGTGAATTTGGTAGCATTCTAGGATTTTTTAGTGGAACTGCTGCAATTCAATGGCATTTAGGCCTGAACTTTGATTTAGCAACTCAAGAACACTGAGTTTGTTTTTCTTTATCCATTCTCTTGCAGATTTGCTTGTATGTTTGGGATCGTTCTGTTGCTGCATGAACCACTTCACCTCAACTTTAGCTGTCAGAAAGATGGCCTGATACTCTTCTGAGGAATTATTAAAAGTAGAATCATGCTTTATTCAATGATACCAAGTCATCCAGAGGTTGAAGCAGCAAAGTATCTCCAAACTATGACACTACCCCTGTCTCTGTTTGATAATCCATATGAGGTTCTTATTGTGGAATGCAGTGTTTGGCTTCCACCAGTCCTAATTGAACCTGTGTGACTTGAAAAGTTCCACCTTTGATTTATTGGCCCATAGAAAATTTCTGCAGGAGTCTGGAGATTCATCCAGCTGCTTGGCAAAATTTAAATATCTATGGCTTCTCATTTCTCATTACTCTGTTTTACACAGTCCTTTTCTAATGGTACAGTCAAAATTTGGCCAGATCCTTGGATGGCATTCTAGGGTTCTTTGTGACTTCCTAGCTAGTTCTATCCAGTGATATTAGCCACTTTTTAAAAAAGATTTACAATTATCTCAATTGATCTTAGTTGCAAGATTGTCTCTGGTGAAGCTTCTGAGGATTAGAATGCTTTTGTAGCCTTTTCAGACAAATGGGTATCAACGATGATTTACAGATGTCTTCAGAAATTTCTTCTGAGGTGAGAGAGATGTGCCTTAGAATTTTTGTGGTGTGAACATCAGTGATGTTGGGCTCTGATCATTAGCCATAATTATGCCCTTTAATTGATGGCATGATTTTTCTCATACTGTTACACATTGGTTGATTTGTTTATGAAATAAAGGAAACAAGCATGTTCTTTGTTCATTTAGATTAGGTATATATCAGTAGGATCTGTAGTTAAACTGAGCCAAACTTGATTTGAGCTAAAAAGATTGAGAACATCCAAAGGGCCAAATACTTTTTAACTGAATGATATGTGCATATGTTGAACATAAAGAAGCTTCCTGATATCTCTCTATAGAATACTGGAAACATTCAAACTCATGTCAGGGATAATGTCTCTGAGCATGGTTGGCACATGTATGTGTAGCACTGGGATCCTGAATTTTATGCAGAGCATATTACAAGGGTTTTTTGTGCAGATTTCAGTGCCAGAATTAAATGCTTAAAAATGCTTAAAATCATTTCAATGTGTCTCATTGTGTTTTTATTTAGTAAATAACATGAAAGCTATGTATTAGTTACATAGCATCTGAACAATTCAAGAAATTCAAGAAATTTAGGCCTTAGCCACCTTAGATAAAGATGAAAATTAGTCCTTTACACAACATACGTGCTATTGTTCCCCATCCTATATCTATATTTGTTTTCAATTTCCTAAAAGCATTTTGCATTTGTCTTGTTACATTTAGTACTTCAGTAAGTTAATAAGTTTGTTTTCGACTGTTAGCTACCCTCTCATTTTCCATCAGCTGCAAACTAGCTAAGGTATTTATCTGCTTCTTTAGGAGAAGAATAAAAATGTTGAAAGTATGCTGGGCCAGCGTCCTACTTGGGCCCAGATCACAATCCAGTTCAATGAGTTACAAAGGAGAACTCTTGATTTTCACGAGTGGCTTCTAACATATACCAGCCATTCAGCCAATGTAGAATAACGTACGGGTGTTTGGAAATGAAGGGGACTTCCATTTAACAAATTTACAAAACCCCAGATTATCATTTATTGGAATAAAATGAATATGTACATCCCCTAAACAACCAGTAGGCTGATTATATATAATCAGGGGGATATTATCTAATATATAATCAGCCTACCGGCTCTTTAGAGGATGTGCATATTCATGTATGTATGTATATACAGTATATATGTATATTTGTGTTTTTATTTGTGCTGATAAATAAATAAAGGGAGACTAGTATAGATCTATTTCAAGCTATTTAGCTCTCATCAGCTAGCCATACCCTTACTGGGAATCGAACCTGTGCTGTATTGCATCTTAGGCAAACGTCTTAGCCATCAAGCCACAGGTCTCCTCCTTATCAGCTGTATGTATATATATCCATAAGCAGGTCTCTGTAAGCAATTTTTTTGTCTGCACCATTTTTCTAATCGATAGAAATTTACATAGTCCTCAATTTACGACCACAATTGAGCCCAAACTTTCTGTTGTTAGGTGAGACATTTAAATTTTGCCCCATTTTAGGACCTTTCTTGCCAGTTATGCGCATTACCGCAGCTAATAAGTTAATAACCCAATTGTTCAGTGAATCTGGCTTCCCCCATTGATTTTGTTTGTCAAAAGGTTGCCAAGGGTGATCATGTGACTTTGGGACAGTGTCCGTCATAAGTCCCTTATGAGTCCCTTGCCCGGCTTCTGAATTTTTGATCACATGATAATGGGGATGCTATAAAAATAACTGAAAAAAAAATGGTCCTAAGTCACTTTTTTCATTGCCCTTGTAACTTTGAACGATCAATAAATGAAGTGGTATATAAGTTGAGGATTATCTGAATGTATATTTATTTAATTTATATAATATATAATATCATATATATTTTATATTAAGAATTCTATTCTATTGAGAATTCTATCTGTTTAGGAAAAGGTGAGATAAGAGAAAGCCTGAGTTTCCCTTTAGGGAATTACTACGATCCTCTCTCTCTCTCTCTCCCCCCCCTCCCCCGCAGCGACCAGCTGCTTGTACCGGGCACCCAATTTCTTTCCGTACAGCAACATGGCGCCCAACGTACGCGCGCCGGGAGAACTGGGGGGTGGGAGGGAGGTGGGCGAGCTGGAGCCGCAAAGTTTCGTCTTCGCGACAGTTTGGCTGTCGTAAACCGGTGAATGGCTCCCGTGTAGCCAAAGTGTGGGGAAGGAGGGAGCCGGCGAGCGTGTGCGGCGGCCGCTGTCCTTCCCGCTGAGGCGCGGAGAGATCATGGATCCCAACCGAATTATCCAGGCGCTCAAAGGCACCATCGACCCCAAGCTGCGCCTGGCGGCCGAGAATGAGCTCAACCAGGTAAGTCCGCGATGGGCTCGGGCCTCGGCCCGGGCGGGGGGGTGGGGAAGGGGCTCCGGAGGGTCTCGGTCTAGATCCGCCGCCCCTTTTCCCGCCCGCCAACCTCGTCCCCTTCCGACGGAGCGCCCGTCTTTGCTTCTTGCCGACGCCTCGGAGGAGAAAGCCCGCCTTAATTCCCAATCTACAACCTCGTAGGTTAGCCCCGGCGGTTGTGTGAATCCAAGTTAGTTTAGGGTGTTCCGTGTTTCAGGCGCATCCAGAAGGTCCACAGCTTCTTGTCGCTTTCAGCATAGGCAACGTTGTGCAAAGGGACACAAAAACAACAGGAAACACTAAAAGCTGAAGAAATGCAGGCAACAGATGAATAGAATGGAATAGAATAGAATGGAAAGGAAAGGAATAGGAACGAATAGGAATAGAATAAGAAGGAATGGAATAGGAATAGAATAGAATTGGAATGGATTAGGAATAGGAAAGAATAGGAATAGAATAGAATTGAAATGGAATAGGAATGGAATGGAAAGCTATAGCAATAGGAAAGAATAGGAATAGAATAAGAAGGAATGGAATAGGAATAGAATAGAATTGGAATGGATTAGGAATAGGAAAGAATAGGAATAGAATAGAATTGAAATGGAATAGGAATGGAATGGAAAGCTATAGCAATAGGAAAGAATAGGAATAGAATAAGAAGGAATGGAATAGGAATAGAATAGAATTGGAATGGATTAGGAATAGGAAAGAATAGGAATAGAATAGAATTGAAATGGAATAGGAATGGAATGGAAAGCTATAGCAATAGGAAAGAATAGGAATAGAATAAGAAGGGAATGGAATAGGAATAGAATAGAATTAGAATGGATTAGGAATAGGAAAGAATAGGAATAGAATAGAATTGAAATGGAATAGGAATGGAATGGAAAGCTATAGGAATAGGAAAGAATAGGAATAGAATAAGAAGGAATGGAATAGGAATAGAATAGAATTAGAATGGATTAGGAATAGGAAAGAATAGGAATAGAATAGAATTGAAATGGAATAGGAATGGAATGGAAAGCTATAGGAATAGGAAAGAATAGGAATAGAATAAGAAGGGAATGGAATAGGAATAGAATAGAATAGGAATAGAATTGGAATGGAATAGGAATAGAATAGAATAGGAATAGAATTGGAATGGAAAAGGAAAAAGAAAGAATAGGAATAGAATAGAACTGGAATGGAATGGAAAACAATAGGAATAGGAAAGAATAGAAATAGAATAAGAAGGGAATGGAATAGGAATAGGAAAGAATAGGAATAGAATAGATAGAATTCTTTATTGGCCAAGTGTGATTGGACACAATGAATTTATCTTTGGTGCATGTGCTCTCATAAAAACAAGATACATTTGTCAAAAATCATAAGGTACAACACTTAATGATAGTCATAGGGTACAAATAAGCAATCAGGAAACAATATCGATATAAATCATAAGGACACAAGCAACAAAGTTACAGTCCTGCAGTCATAAGTGGGAGGAGATGAGAAAAAGAGAAACTATAGTATGGTGTTTATTGTCATTGTACATAATCAATACAACAAAATTGGTTATGCAGTAGTATAAATCTGGTTCATGCACATGCACACACCTCAATTTCTCCCTGCTGCCTGTGTCACCTTTTGTTCTTTAAACTTCTTATCCAGGGCCTCCAAGAGGATTATTAAGTGCTGGAATAGAACTAGTATGCCCCCCTCCCCTACACATGGGCAAATAAATCAATAATGTCCTAATTGTACATTTACAATGCACAGCGTTTTTGAGCTCCAGATTTTGGAGACGCCATTTCATAACCATTCATAAACTGAAGTGAAATATAAAATATATTCCTAAACAGAATGAAACTAAACTTACAAACTTAAATAAATAAGCAATGAAATTAAAATCCAATAAATTACATAAATAACGGTTTGCTGAGTTTCAATTTGATAAAGGTTATGTCAAGCAAGGCTGCAAGGCGATTTTGCTATACACACAAAGTCTAGAGTTCAAAGTATATATCCAATATTGTTTTTCTTTTTAAAAAATTGGTTTTGTAATTTTTTAAAAAATCCCCTTCATGGCCCCCCTTTGAGTTCCATGCGCCCAGAACAATGTACCAGCTGCACCCCCCCCCTCTCCTCAGGCCTGTTCTTATCTTTCACATTTTCAGGATTTTATCTGTTCCTGTCTATCACAGCTTTCTTTCCCCCCCCCCCTTCCTAATATATTTAGTGGGCAGTTCAATCAGGGTTCACCTCTTTCTGTAACCGCCTCATACCAGTCATGGGTTCCTGTATTCATTTCTCATTTATCCAGTGCCCATTTATGTATAGTTTACTCATTTTGCCAGTTACGCTTCTTCTTCCTGTTCCCATCACACTTCCGTTATATTAAGGGTTTGTTTTGTCTGACTACCCAACTCTACTGTATAAGAAAATGGATAGAAACAGATTTCTTTGTTGTTGTTTTCTTTAAAAAAAAGATTCCTCACAGCAGATTATATAGTATGCATTTTCTGCCACTATTTAAGCGTCCTAAAATTTCTCAAGCCATTCCCGCCTTTGTTAAACATTCTACCAAGGTACATACACAATTGCATGTATTTACTCTAGCTTGTTGCTGTTTATGTTGCATTCATTTTCCCTATGTTTTCTCAAACCTTTGTCTTTCAACTAAGACTGCAGCATGCAATCCAATGGTATGCTGTAAATCATTCATGTTCTTAGTGAACATGTTCACATTCATGTTCTTGTTATAGACTGTTTGCAAAAGTATACAGGTATCTCTTACATCTTGATCTATCACCATCATCATCATCATACTAGCCCAGTGTTGGCAAACCTTTTTGGCAATGAATTGTCAAAACGGAAGGGTGTGTTGAAAACCGGAAGAGCAGCCACCCGATGCGCATGCGTGCGCTGGGAAGATGATCTTCCGGTTTACGGCGTGCGCATGCCCAGCCAGTTGGTCGTTGCACTGGCATATGCACCAGAAACCCGAAGACCAGACTCCTGGTGTGCATGTGCTTGCTGGGAAGATGATCTTATGGTTTACGGGGTGCACATGCTTATGTGCCGGAAGACCAGGTGGCCGGTGCACATGCACATGTCAGAAACCGGAAGATCATCTTCCCAGCATGCACATGTGCACCTGGCGGCTGCTCCTCTTGTTTCTGGTGCTCTCACGTGCATGAAAATCAGCTGGCCGGCGCACCGGAACCTGGAAGAGCAACAGGTGACGGCTCGTGTGCCTGGAGAGATGCCACTTCCGGCACGCGTGCCATAGGTTCGCCATTACAGTCCTAGCCATTGTCTATCCATGGCAGGACAAAGGCCTATGCCGCATGTTTCAAACCAATACGGTCTTGAGCTTTTCTTTGCCAGTTGGGCCCACAATACTTGCTGGTGTTGTTACTCCATCTTGTTTTAGGCCTCTTTTGTGGATCGTTTTTATCAACTGGACTCCATTCTGTGACTGCCTTAGTTCACCTGCTTCTTGCTATGTGACCAGCCCATTTCCATTTCAATTATTTTACTCTTTTGAGGGCATTGCATATTTTCATTTGTTCTCGAATCCATATGCAGGTTTTTCTAGTTTGTCTTGTGGTGGCCACTTTTTTAAGTGTTAAAATAAATTCCAGTCTAATCTACAGCTCTGGAGCTCAAATACCGGAACGGTACCCAGTGCTCCTGGCAGGCATCGGTACGCCTGTACCAGAGCGTACCGGTCGTAACCCACCACTGTTCTACGCTAACCTTGTCTCAGATCAAAATGTCTGGCCTTAGTTGATTCTTGAATGACTCCAGAGCTGTAGATTAGACTGGGATTTATTTTAACCCTTAAAAAAGATAGTGGCCAATTATTTTTCTATTGTCATAAAAGTTGCATGGACACTGGCATGTTCTTGAAGTCAGCAGGAGTCAAGGTTGACTCACAGAAAACTTTAGTTTGTACTCTGTGGGGTGCTGTCCAGGAGAACCTAGTGCTGATGCATTGACATGTCTTTTAGGTTTCCGTTATGTATAATTTTATTTTGCAGAGCAACTTGCATGATGGCAACTTGAAGAATTACCATATTTTTCAGAATATAAGACGCACCAAGATTTCAAAGAAGCAAATTTTTTAAAAAAAGTTTTGCACTCTGCAGACCTTTCAAAAACAGCCCGTCTTTCACGAAAACAGGCCCATTTTTGGTTAAAAAAATGGCATGCATAGCCTTTAGGAGGCTTATAAAGTGCTCCTGGGTCCTGGGTGGGGGTGGGAGGGCAAAAATGAGCAAAAGACTGCCTGCTTTTCTCTTAGGAGCACTCTGGAAGCCTCCTAAAGGTTGTGTACGGTCATTTTTGCAAAGGGGGCAGGGTTTCGGGAGGCTAAAAATGCTGTATTCAGTGTATAAGACACACCCAGATTTTCACTCTCTTTTTTGAGGGAAAAAGGTGCATCTTATACTCTGAAAAATAATTGAGTTGAGCATCTCCAAGAAATGCCAGTATCATTGTCTTCTGGGAAATCTAGGGCCTTGTTTTAGACAATACGATATTCTAAACACAATTGGTTAAGCACATTGCATCAAAAGATATTTAGATTATAATAAGATAAAGTGAGATAGTGAAATATCCTCTACAATACAGTTGGTTGTCTGTCCCTTAGGAATAAATTAAAATTAAAACTGAAATAGTATAAAACTTATATTCAATCTCCCTTATTAAATTTCAAGCTAAAATAACTTGGTTGACATAGTTTAAGTTGTTTATACTGTGGATAGAGAAACTTACAGATAGTAAATAATGTATTCCATTAGTGCTATAAATTATATATCAAATTAACATATGAATGCTAAAATCCAATTTTTGGATGTTTCTCTATTCCATGCATGATTGTAGTGCAGGAATGTTTCCAATTAGAATTAAATTCTTTGTCATATTGTAGATTTTCTTGCCCATATTTCAGTACTTGTACCTGCTTTATCTATGCCGTGTATTTGTTACATTCTTTCAAAAGTATATAATAATAAAATAGAAAATAAAGAAGGAGGAGAAAAGAAGAAAAAATAGAATAAAACTGGATGACCTATTCCAGTGATGGCAAAGGTTTTTCTGCTCGAGTGTCAAAAGAGTGTGCACACCCATAATGCAATGTCCTCCCCGCAAGCATGCGCACACAACACACACACACCGCCTCTCCCTCCCCCGGCGCGCATGCGCACAGGCCTCACTGAAGCCTCTGGACTTTTGGTAGACCTGTTGGGCTGTTTTTCACCTTCCCCAGGCTTCAGAAAAGCCTCTGGAACCTGTGGATAGTAAAAAAAATGGGCCCAACGGGCCTACCAGAAGTTTGGAAATGAACTTCCAGTTTGCCTGTTGGGCCGTTTTTTTGCCCTTCCCTAGGCTTTAAGAATGCCTCCTGAAGCCTGGGGAGGGCGAAAATGGCCTTCCCCGTCCTCCGGAAGACCGAAAATCAGATGGCCCGCATGTCCATGCGCGCTGGAACTGATATAGGGCAGTGCCTCGCGTGCCCTCAGATATGGCTGAGATATGCCACCTGTGCCACGCGGGTCATAGGTTCACCATCACGAACCTATTCTCTGAGAGATCTAGTGATATTTCAATTTGCTCCTAACTGAAAGGCAGGAGACCCTCTATTTTAATATCCCGCAGTTCTACATTTTAATATACTCCATTTGTTTTCATTTAGAAAAAGCTAGCTTAGTTTGTACTTGGCAAAACACTCATGGACTGATTTTTGCAATGTTAGAAAGTGTTCTGACCCCCCCCTCGTCCCACACCATCACACACTCCGAGCCAGAGATAAGTTACGGCATTTAATTAACAGACAGACAGATCCTTGGCAGCAAACCGGCACAGACAAGCTCGGGCAGCAATAAACACAGATAAGGCTTGGCAGCAATCCAGCCTGCCAAGCTCACAGTTATGTCCTCTGACATTCAATCCTGCGTTGACTTCTGCAAAGACGGGCGTGTGCACAAGAAGTCTTTTTATAGTCTAGAGAGGAGCCTAATGACCACCAGCTGAGTGCAATTACCTCCTGTAACTGCGCAACTGTTCCTGATGCCTAGTAGCTCTTCGATGGCGTGCATCCAGGAACAACTCACTACTGGCATTCGGTTCACTCTCCCTTGTCTTCTCCCCACTGGTCCAATGCTCAGGTGCCTCCTGGTGGCCAGCCAGCCTCTCTGCGCCCTGCTCGGAGTCTGAACCCTGTCCAGGGTCCTCCATATCCTCCAGAGCCGACTCATCGGGCCCCTCGCTGTCGGAGTCTGGTGGCAGCTCCAATGGCTTCTGCTGGGCCACAACAGAAAGTATATTTTGCTGAACGGTGACAACCCAGATTTTCTTTTGGATGTCTTTGAGCCAAGAACTTCTCCAGGGGCTTTGGATCTGAATACATAAAGTCAGCATAGAGCTTCATGTTATCCATTACATGTACATAATTACAGGCTGTCTAAAGTAAATCAGAGAAGACACACAAACTTTAAATCCGTAGCAGTTTTAAGTTTATGACTCCCTCAGCCCCTCTTCGACAATTACATGCATTCCAAAAGTGGCCTCTTGTGACCATCACAGCAGAACTTTCAAAGGGGGACTTTGCCAAATGCATTTGGCTCAGTGTAGTTTTTCCTTCGCCCTATGGCTTCCCAGATTATCTACACCTGGTTGTAGAAAGCGCCAGCCGACAAAGTGAAGCGGCTCTGCATGCAGTTCTGAGACATCTATGTCCAACTTTGCAGAAGATCTGATGAACCATTCCCAGCCTCATCCTTAAAATGAGACAAAATTGGACTGGAAATGGGGTTTTTTTAAGAGTGGGAATTGTAATAGTTTGCTTCCTGGTAGCTTCCCTCTTTTGCTCCTTTCTTTATTAATGAAGCAGCACACCAGCCATGTGCCTCAGCCATTAAACCATTCTGCTGTTGAATTTCAGGGGCATTACCTTGGGGGTGCGTGAGGGCTACATGTAGAGTTGGGTTGTTGATTCCTGTTGTATAACCAATTTTGTTGTATTTAAGTACAATGACAATAAAGATTATACTTATACTTATATAAGATGAAAACAGACAATATCAAGTGAATGTTTTAGTATTAAAAAGTGTTGCGGTTATTAACAGATTGGATATTAAATTCCTGACTTGCTTTGGAGACCTCCACAGCAAAAGATAGCAGAATTGCTTCTTAATCTTAAAACCACACGGTCTTTGTTGAGTCTAACTCAATTATTTTTCAATAGGAGAGTGATGCTTAATTCTCTGAAGTACGTAAGACTCCTTAATGCTGCTATCTATACTTTGCTGATTAACCTTTTATGTCCCTTTCAGTCCTACAAGATAATAAACTTTGCTCCCAGTCTGCTACAAATCATTGTTTCTGATCAAGTGGAATTCCCAGTCAGGCAAGCAGGTAGGTGAATTCTGCAGCTTGCCTCTTATTTATTATGTTTAGAACTGAGTTGTTAGTAAACAAACCAGTGGTGGGTTCCTACTGATTCAGCCCAGTTCGGCCTAACCAGTAGCAAAGTGGCGGCCTGAGTCACTGGAACTGGCAGCGACCCAGGCCTGCCATGCCCCTGAATCAGTTCTCCCGTAGGAGAGATCTTGGGTTTTGACATCTTGGTTTTTGCTTCTGCTCATGTGAAGAGCAATTTTAGTTGTACTGCGCATGCACACTCATGTGAAGCACCCCTGAGCAAACCGGCAGTAGTCTCTCCTACCCCTGAAACAAACTGAAATTATACTTTTAAAAACTTGTCTGTCTGTCTGTGTATTTACATACTTACCTATTTTCAATTTATGCTGTCTGATTTCAAATGACTTCAGGCAATTTAAAGGTAAAGGTAAAGGTTTCCCTCTCAAATATGTGCTAGTCATTCCATCAAAGGGGGCTCATCTCCGTTTAAAAGCCGAAGAGCCAGCACTGTCCAAAGATGCCTCCATGGCCATATGGCCACCATGACTAAATGCCAAATGTGCACGAAACGCTGTTACCTTCCCACCAAATGTGGTCCTATTTTTCTACTTGCATGTTTACATGCTTTCGTGCTGATAGGTTGGCACAAGCTGGGACAAGTAACGGGAGCTCACTCCGTTACGCGACACTAGGGATTCAAACCGCCAAACTGCTGACCTTTCTGATCGACAAGCTTATCATCTCAGCCACTGAGCCACCTTTCTACAGTTTACAATGAATCAAACAATATAAAAACTATATAAATAAGACACCACAAAATAGAAAAACAGCGACGAAAAAAGAACAAAATGGTGAACCCTGCAGAAACTCCAGAACATCCTACCATCATCCAACAGAGGGGCTGAAGGCATCCTAGTCCAGGGTCTGGGAAATCAACTTTTTGTTTATAGAGTATTTATGGCCCTCTGGAAGGCCAACAGTATGAAAGCCATCTTGATCTCAAGGGATACCTCAGTCCATGCAACAAAGAAAGCTCATTTTGGGGGTATGAATTTTCTGAAAATGGAAAAGCCATTTTTTATTATTATTGCTATTGGTAGATCTATACTTTATGTATTGGGTTATCTTTTTCTCAATGGCATCTGCATTTTGGGAATTTCATTACCAGGATTTAAGTTCCTAGTTTCCTGCATGCTATTGGTCTTGAATTGTTATTCTTTTTACAAGATGGCCCGGACTCTTGTTTAAAGCTAGATTTATCAATAGCCCTTTTTATGCATGTCTCTCTCCCTCTCCTCCTCTCCCCTCCTTTACCTCAATCTTTAAATACAGCTGCTATTTACTTGAAAAACATGGTGACACAATATTGGCCAGACAGAGAGCCCCCGCCAGGGGAAGTGATATTTCCATTCAATATTCATGAAAATGATCGTCAGCAGATTCGGGATAATATTGTAGAAGGAATTATTCGTTCTCCAGACTTAGTGAGGTATGTCAAGGTTCACACTGGGACAGGCCCCAGAAAGGCCTGAATTTTACACCAAGGAAAACAGATGCTTCTTCTTAGAATAAAGTGAGCAGATTTAAATAACTTGAATAGATGTTTATTCAGCAGAGTGTTGTTTTGAAAAATAGTATTTTGAAGGGGTATCAGATTATAAAAGCATATAGTGAGCCAAATGATTCACTTCTGAAATCGTTCTCATGTGGAAGCGTATTCCAGAACTTTTTCTAAATGAGACGATAGTAACAATTTTTGTAGAAGTCTATGTAGAGAACTGCTGGGATAGAAAAAGGGAAGAATACAAATATGCCTCGTGCCTTTTAGGACATCACAGCAAAATCGTTTTCCAGATAAAACTAGAAGAGTAGAAATTTAAAATACCTTGTTGTACAAAATACTGTCCCCAACTACGGGGCCACAGCCCACTACCGGACTGTGGCCCCTTTGGAACCAAGCCACGGAAGCACAGGTGAGCATGGGCACATGTGCAGCTCCACTTGCGCGAGCATGTGAAACTCCATTTGCGCAAGTGATGCAGGTATGTGCCCGCCACTCTCGCCAGTGGAGCTCTGCCATGCTTGGCCCGCCATTCACATGGAACCACCCTCTCTCTCCTCCCGCTCCCTTGCCCCCCCGGTTGGTCCAAAAAGCTGGAACGGTTGGGGATTGCTGCTTTAAAAGCATTTTGATATTTATTTTTTCAGAAGAATTTGCTGTTAGCTCTTATTAGAGAAAAAGATACATGCATTGTTTCTGGTATAGTATAATTCAGGAGTTGATGAAGCAGGTCCTTTATCAGATCCCCTTTCTGTTTTTGCCTTCACTCCATCCTTTCTCAAGCTGTTTTTTCTCCACCCAGATCCCAGTTGACAATGTGCCTTCGTGCTATTATTAAGCATGACTTCCCAGGCCACTGGACAGCAGTGGTGGACAAGATTGGGTATTACTTGCATTCGTCCAATAGCGGAAGCTGGCTTGGAAGCCTCCTGTGCCTGTACCAATTGGTAAAAACCTATGAGTAAGTGGATCTTCCTCAAGGAGAAGGTGCCTTTCCTAACCGTCTAGAAATAACCTCCTAGTTCCGTGATGGCGAACCTATGTGACACATGCACAGGTAGCACATGGAGCCATTTCTTAGGGCATGAGAGTGTTGCCCTGTCAGCTCCAGGACGCATGCGCGTGCTGGCCAGCTGATTTTGGCCTTGATTTTTGGCCATTTTTCGTCCTCCGGAGGCTTCATTTAAAGCTCCAGAGGGTGAAAAACTGCCCAATGTGCAAACCGGAAGTTCGGGAATGGACTTCCTGTTTGCATGTTGGGCTGTTTTCACCCTCTGGAGGCTTCAGGGAAGCCTCCTGAAGGTTGAGTGTTAAACTCAAGGCCTGGAACACGGATCTGACCCATGGGATGCTTAGATCTGGCCCGCGTGGGTGCCCTGGAAAAAACAAAGGACTGGCCTGCAGTGCCCCTGCCAGAGAAAATGGACTGATTGGCATGCGGTCCTCCCGAGCTCTGTTTTCGCTGGCAGTGGCTTGCAGGAGGCTATCTCAGCCAAAAATGGAGCTTGGGAGCCCATTTTCTCTGGCAGAGTGCTCGGGCCACCACAGGCACCCCCGATACGAGTGACATTGAACTGGCCATGCCCACCCCTAAGGTCAAATACAACCCTGATGCAGCCCTCAGTGAAATCGAGTTTGACACCCCTGATGTAAACATATACAGTTGGAGACTGGAAGGTGTTGTTCACACAGAGAAAAATATTTAAGTTGAGAAAGATTCCTCACACAAACTAAAATAAGTTTTGAATGAGAATCTAATTCCTGGAAACACAAACTTTCCCCTTTTTACCTACAATGGATTTTCTCCAGGTAAATTTGGGAAAGTTTGATCACCCAAATAATGAGAGATCAAGTGAAAGGGGTGACTCAGTTGTAAGTTTCTGTTTCGGACCTGCAAACTCATATCTTTTTATTTACTCTGAGGCTGTGTTCCAAAACGCCACTGATCTGGGGTGCTAAGAAAAATGGTTAAAATGACCTCTAGTGTGCTGCACTAGGAAAATTAAAATAGCTTCTCCTTTCTGTTTTATTTGGATTTATTGTATTGTCCTGTGGAGATGAGAGAAGGATTACAATCTTCTCTCATCTCCACAGATTTTTTTTTAAAATCAAAATGAAGCAAAATGCAATAAGAGTAAATTTTACTCCTGAAATGTGTTCTGTCTATTTCCTTCCATAGATATAAGAAAGCTGAGGAACGAGATCCTCTCATTGCCGCAATGCAAATATTCTTGCCTCGAATTCAGCAGCAGATGATCCAGCTTCTTCCTGACAACTCCCATTATTCTGTACTCCTTCAGAAACAGATCTTAAAAATTTTCTATGCACTTGTTCAGGTATGGCCCTGTATACTGAAAGCAGCAACAGTATGAAGAATTCCCAAAATGCAAGAACCCCATTTTAGAATTGTGACCCACAAATGCATATTTTGAAGTATGCATTTATTGATTTCAGAGCAGCTACTTTCAAACCTGTGTCCTTAATTTTTAGACGTACAGTGTTTGATTAAAAAATGTAATAAGATTGTATCTTATTTATTTACTTTTTAGATTTCTATCTAATTTTTATCAGGGCAGCGAACATACTTAGTATTCCTTCCTCCTCCTTTATTACCCTACAACAACAACCCTGTGAGGTGGGTTGGGCCGGGCCCATTTTTGGCGAAAACAGGCCGTGCGGAGCATTGCAGAGTGCTTCTGGGGGCCTGGGAGGACAAAAATGTGATGCTAGGAGGGCTTGGGAGCCCCAAAATGGGCCCATTTTGGTGAAAACGGGCTGTGCAGAGTACTGCAGAATGCTTCTGGGGGGCGGGGAGGATGAAAACACAACATGTGGAGGGTATGGGACAGTAGTGGGTTCTGGGCAGTACGGCCCAGTTTGGGTGTACTGGTGATAGCTGGGAGCAGCTATCCATACCGGAATGGTGATTCGTTTGGCTCACCTGCCTGCCCACGTCGCTTACCGTTTTTTGATGCAAACGGGCCAATTGTGCATGCACGTACAACATACAGCGCCTGCACGACCTCCGCCAAGCAGCTGAGTGTCGCTGGGCGGTGGCGTGCATACATGCATGCAGCGTGCATGCCTGACAAGGATGCCCGGCCCCGTCACAGCGTACTGGTTGCGCCGGGATCCAGAACCCACTAGTTCGGGAAGCCAAAAAGCGCCATATTCGGTCTATAAGACACATCTCAATTTTCACCCACTTTTGGGGGCGGGGGGAAAGTGAGTTTTATACTCCGAAAAATATGCTATGTGTAACTATTAGCTCACTCTCATAACAAAAAGCAAATTCCAAGCCTTTTAGCCCAGAAAAACATTGAGATGATAACTGGCTGCTTCCAATGGCTAACTAGCTGGCTGTCCTAGTACATAGGTTTCAAAGACAACAAAGAAATAGTCTATGGTCATTGGAGGTTAAAAAAAGGTATCACAGCTTCCAGTTAATACATTCTCTAAATATTGTCTGTATATTTTGTAATATACAGTCAGGGACTGTATATTTTACGTATTCAATAATATTGATATTTTCTTTTTCCTCTCAACTTCAGTACACTTTGCCACTTCAGCTGGTGAATAACCAAACGATGACTCAGTGGATGGAGATTTTCCGGACTGTCATTGACAGAAGTGTGCCTCCTGTAAGGTTTACATTACTGGACAGCTTTAATATTCTTTGAGTGCATTGGCAAAAAGGGAAGTGTAGGTTGGGGAACATTTTTATCCAACTATACGGAGGGCGTGTTCGGCTTCTGCCGTGTTCTTGTACTTTAAAAGAAGGTGTAAGGAGGAAGTGGAGCCATTGCTCACACTCCCTTGCTTTTCACTCAGCAAGAATATCATGTACTAAAAGCAAAGCAGTTCGAAATATAGGTATGTTAAATTGTGGGTCTGACTAAGGCAGTGGTAGAATTCAGCCGGTTTGGACCGGCTCATGCGAACTGGTTCTTATGATTTTGCACAGTTCGGAGAACCGGTAAAAATCGACCACCAGCTAGCCCCACCCTCCTCGCCCTGTCCCACCTCGCCCTGTCCTATATATATATTATCTTCCCTTCGCCTTGTGGGATGGCGTCTGGGCAACTGAATGGAGCTGAGTGTTTACTGGCCAGATGCCCTACCTGTTACCAATGCGGAATTTTATTCAGCAGATATATTCTCATTGTACCCAGAGAGAAATATCTGCCTCTACCTAGGATTGAGCCCACAGCCTCCTGATTGTGAGGCGAGAGCTCCACCTCTAGGCCACCGTGCCACTCAGGTATCTAAATGCTATTGCTAAATTGTGTCTAGAGGCTACGAAGGCTGTAGATTCTTCTTATCATGCTCCATTGATGTTAACTGCATTGATGGCTGATAGTTCTTTCCTTTGGTTAGGAAACTCTACAGGTTGATGAAGATGACCGGCCAGAATTGGTGTGGTGGAAATGTAAGAAGTGGGCTTTTCGGATTGTTGCTCGTCTTTTTGAAAGGTTATTATGCTAATAACAAAGAATGACATTACTAAATCTTGTTTTGGCATGTTTATAATGTTTCCAAATTGTAAATGTTTTTTTAAAAAATTGCCCCAAGTTCAAGTATCAGCAAATCTAAAAAAAAAAAAAAAAAAAAAAAAAAAATTACTCTATCGGCTATAAAAATGTGGTGATTTTAATGGAATTTGTGCGTTCTTTTTGCCATAAAGATGGCCTTTAATTGCATGAGTGAAAATTAATGGGAAGTTTAATGATAGTGAGGTATACTTTAGGATGTTTTTATAAAGTAATATATTGATGTTCTTTTGCTTTGACACTTTTAAAGGTATGGTAGTCCTGGAAACGTAACAAAAGAATATTTTGAATTTTCTGAGTTCTTCTTGAAAACCTATGCTGCGGGAATCCAGCAGGTAAAGGCTTGTCTTATTTCGTGAAATAACATGACAATACTTTAACTTGCTCTTTTGTAGCATACACTGAAGACATTGTTAGGTAAAAGAGTAAATGATTACAGCACTTGGATAAGCCTCGGATAAGAAGGTGTGGAAGAAAACTGATCATATCCTGTAAAACTGTTGTTACGGATAATGAGGTTGCTTGTGTTTTCTTAGTCAAAACAACCTACATTTTAGTATTTAGAACCCATTAAAAGCCCCTAATTTTACTGAAACCTCATTTAATCAGAAAGTTTTATTGTGGGAAGCAATGTTTATAGCTCTCATCTCTGAGATATCAGTTAGTTGACTGTTTGGAGGTCAACTGATTTGGCCCGTAGTTTCCAGCTAATGAAACAGGAGCACGCATGGGGGGAAAAACCGGAAGAGCAGCTCCCCAGGGCACATACATGGGAGCGCCAGAAAAGCAGTTCCCCAGTGTGCATGCGCATGCTGGGAAGCTTTGAGCTCCCAGTTTCCGGCGTGCGCATGCATGCTGGTCACCTGGTCTTCCGGTTTCTGACATGCATGCACACGCAAAGACCAGCTGGCTGGCGCACATGTGTGCTCCGGAAACTGGAAGCTCAACTTCCTGGTGTGCGCATGCGCACCAGGGAGCTGCTCTTCCAGTTTCCAGCACTCCTGCACATACGAAGACCAGCTGCGCGTGCGAATCTGGAAGAGCAAGAGATGACGGCTAGCATGCCCGGAGAGAATGGCTTTGTATACCACTTCCGGCACACATGCCATTGGTTCGCCATCACGGGAATAGGCTGTATATTATTACAGAAATCGTCTTTAAAGGATTTCATGTTCATTCAGGAAATTGTTAATGGATCAATACCCTCTTTAGGAGTCTAGGAAAATCCAGAGTACATTTTCTATGGAAATGTGATTGCCAGCTTTACTTTTTTAAGTCATATCTTTCTCCATCATATCAATCTGTTAGCTAAAATTAAAACATCATCTAGGGTGTGAGAAACATTAGCTTTTATCCTTTGCTTAAAATGATTGTGCAGATTTTATTTTCAGTACTTCAAACATGATGGGTCAATGTTGAGTTCTGATTATGTCACAATGCCTTCAACTTTCCTTTAGGTACTCCTAAAAATCTTGGATCAATACAGGCAGAAAGACTATGTAGCTCCACATGTCCTTCAAGAAACATTAAACTATCTGAACCAGGGAGTCCATCACTGTATAACCTGGAAGCAGATGAAACCCCATATGCAGGTCAGTATAAGAGTAGCAATTTGAGCTTGTGGGTAAACTCTAACTCATGAGTTAGAACGTTTATGATAATTTTGAAATTGAGGTAACAATTGAGAAAGTGATAACTGTAATGGCAACACGGTTGCGGGAACAAAGATAGCATATTTTTCCCAACAATCTGGGACTTCTTTTACCGACCTCAAAAGGATGGAAGGCTGAGTCAACCTTGAGCCGGTCAGGATTGAACTCTTAGCAATAGGCGGAGCTAGACTGCAATACTGCATTCTAACTACTGCATCATCGCGGCTCAGATAATCAATTAATTACACAGTTGTTTCATTTGCCTGTATTTCTTTCTTACACAGTGCCTGTAAGGTCAATTTCCAGAAATAGTCATGTTTAATCTGCAAGTTATTGCATCAAGTGTAAGGCTGTTACCTAGTGAATCTTTTCTTTTGCCATTTATCCCCCCACGTCGTTATGTAAAAGGTGTGATATGATTCACTGCAGTGCTAATTCCCACAAATTGTACAAACTGTGGTAGAACTATTATTGCTGTTTTAGTCACAATGTGCCAAGGTGGGTAGTCAACTTGGCTTTAGCATTCTAAGCCCGTTTCTAAATGGGTAGAAAATAGCACATCCTTGAATAAAGGAACTGGAGTGGGATGTAGCAATCACCATCCTCTCCCCAGCATTAAAACTCCTCCATCCAATGTAAAGATTCGTCTGAAGTCCTAAAGTGCTGCCGTATTTTTCGGAGTATAAGATGCACCGGAGTATAAGACGAACTAAGGTTTTGAAGAGGCAATTTTTTTTAAAAAAAGTAGGTAGGTAGGTAGGTAGGTAGGTAGGTAGGTAGGTAGGTAGGTAGGTAGGTAGGTAGAGGGATAGAGAGGGAGAGAAAGAGAAATACAGTAGGTAGATAGGTAGGTAGGTAGGTAGGTAGGTAGGTAGGTAGGTAGATAGATAGATAGATAGATAGATAGATAGATAGATAGATAGATAGATAGATAGATAGATAAAGGGATAGAGAGAGAAATGGAGAGAGAGAGAAATACAGTAGATATGTAGGGAGAGAGAGATAGTGTGTGTAGGTAGGTAGAGGGATAGAGAGAGAGAAATAGAAAGAGAGAGAGAAATAGGTAGGGAAAGAGTAGGTAGGTAGATAGAGGGAGAAAGAGAGAGAAATACAGTAGATAGGGAGATAGAGTGTGTGTAGGTAGATAGATAGAGGGATAGAGAGAGAGAGAGAAATACAGGAGGGAGGGAGGGAGAGAGAGAGTAGGTAGGTAGGTAGATGTTTCCAGGTGAATTTATCCATGTGCTGGAGAAGGAAATAGCTAACAAACCTTAAGACTTTGTTTCTGCTGGCACAGCACTTGATCAGTGTAATTCTCATCAGTTAAAGAGCTTTCCAAAAGAAAAAAAAAAGTTTTTGCACTCTGCAAACCTCTGAAAAACAACCCGTTTTTCGCAAACGGGCACGGTTTTTTTTTCTTTTCAAATAAAAGGCATGAATAGCCTTGGGGGAGCTTGCAGAGTGTTCCTGGGGGTTGGAGGGGAAGAGCAAAAAAAAACAGCCCGTTTTTTTCTTATTTCTACCCTCCCCAGCCTGAAAGCCTTCATAAGGCTATGCGTGGCCATTTTGGTGAAGGGGCAAATGCTGTATTTGATGTACCCAGATTTTCAGCCTCTTTTTTTGAGGAAAAAAGGTGCGTATTATACTCCGAAAAATACGGTAATTCCTGAATCCTGAGATTTTATCAAGTGGAGTTATAGAGCATGAGGTGGCCTACAATCTCAGGAAAAGAAGCAGTTGCTTTAAGGCAGGGGTTGGCAACTTTAAACACTCGAAGAGCCATTTGGATCCATTTCCCACAGAAAAGAAAACACTGGGAGCCACAAAACTCTTCCGGTGCCTGACTATTTCCTGAGTGGCCACAAAACTAGCATAAGTAGTTGAATTAAACATTCTGTTTTCTTCTGAAACTTTTATTGGATTTATCCATGGTTGACCTATTGTGGCTCAAAAAGCTCAATAAATCGCATGCCAGCGGGTGTCGCATACAGGCGGTTGTGATGCGTATTTTGAGTGGCAGGGAGCCTCAGCAGAGGGATGAAAGAGCCACATGTGGCTCCAGAGCTGCAAGTTGCTGAGCCCTGCTTTAAGGAGATATGCAGAGAGGCTCCACAGTATGTTTTGAGCAGCTCCAGAGTGCTGCATAGCCTTAGCATTTTCATTTTCATATTGTCTCTCTCCTAAAATCCTTTATAGATGATATTTCTCTCCATACATAATTTTAGAAATATTCTTTTGGAGAAAAGTGTTATATTTGAGTTGGTAAACATTGCCAGTGATTCTCTTTAAGTTTTAATTCATAACTGCAAAATGAGAATAAATGATGAATTTAGCATTTAAAATATAATATTTAAAGCATAAAATGTCTTTTGGGGCTTATTGTGAATAATGAGTTTACTATTCTCTACTTTTTTAATTAGCAGTAAAAACGGATATGTCTTAAATTAGCTTTTTTCTTCTTCCTCTCTATTAAGAGTTCTCCAACAAGAATGAAAATTCTTAAGATTTCTTTCTGTTAGATAAGAGATTCTATAGTTTTGTTTTGTTTTTCTCAAGGACCCTATAATGTACCTGAGCAAAATTGAAGGCTGCATAACATGCACTTTGTTTTCCCATAAGTAAGATACAAAGAGTTTGATGCAGCTCACCTCTCAGATCTTTGGCTTGGGCCTAAATCTTTTGGGAATGAACAAATGTAACCATGATCAATCTGAGTGAACAAGTAGCCTTTAATTATATCTCAGCTGGAGAGAAAATAATAGATGCAAGAGTTAGTTTAGCAGTAGCACTTAGACTTCTATACCACTTCATGGTGCTTTACAGCTCTCTCTAAGCGGTTTACAGAGTCAGCCTATTACCCCCAACAATCTGGGTCCTCATTTTACTGACCTCAGAAGAATGGAAGGCTGAGCAAACCTTGAGCCCATCAGTGCAGGGGTTCCCAACCTTTTCTATACCCCGCACCCCTAGAACTCTTCTGATATATTCTCACACTCCTTACAAAAGTAAATAATTATATGCATATGCACTACAATTTGGAAACTTCTAAACCCAAGTTTTCGCAACCCCTGGAATATTGTCTCACACCCCAAGGGGGTGCGAACACCCCCAGTTTGGAACCCCTGGCCTAGCGTTAAGGCCCCAGACTAAAAAAGCAGAAGAGATCCATCTTAGCCATGAAAGCCAGCTGGGTGACTTTGGGCCAGTCACTCTCTTTCAGCCCAACCTATCTCACATCTCAGTTCAGGAGGTGATGATCGTCCTCCCTTAAGCATGGAAGCTGTCTAGGTCACTTTGGGCCACTGGCTGTCTCTTGGCTCAACCCATCTCATAGAGTTCTAGCTACAGAGAAAATAGAATAGATCGGGGTCAGCAACCTTAAACACTCAAAGAGCCACAAAGGTCCTAACTTGAAGCTCCCTATTCAATTCTGGAGCAGACTGGAAGTCCGATTCCCCCACCATAGAGTCACTCCTAGGGTGGCATCCTTTTTCCTCTGCCAACCGGAAGTCCTGTTCCCGCATCGGACTTAACCCAAACCCTAACCCACCCTTAAGTCTCCTAACGCAGCGTCCTTTTTTCCTCTGCCGCCCGGAAGTCCAGTTCCTCCATCATAGAGTTTCCTCCTAGCGCAGCGTCCTTTTTCCTCTGCCTGTCCTAACTGAAAGCTCTATCAATTGTGGAGCTGACTGGCGACAGGGAGCCACAGCAGACGGATGAAAGAGCCACATGCGACCCCTGGAATAGATAAAAAATATAGGTTGGACAGCAAGCATATTCAGTTACATTTGATTTCCTCTTTGCTTTTCTTGTTAGACTTTATGTGAAGACGTCATCTTTTCTCTAATGTGTTATAAAGATGAGGATGAAGAGCTCTGGCAGGAGGACCCGTATGAATACATCTGCATTAAATTTGGTAATTTTTATTTGTCAGTTGTCCCTGGTATCTGCTCCTGGAAAATGCCTGGTGACGATACACATTGCTGTGCATTTAGGTCAGCCAACACTTGGGGGGGGGGGTTATTTTGTTTGCACAAAACTGGAGGGGATATTGTACTGTACTGCAGAGTGCCTGCATATCTGATTGCTTATGCAGTCCATCCCCCTCCTAAGCTCCTGTTTTCCATAACCCTTGTGAACTATGATTGTAGAGAAAAGTGTATTAAAAACGGGAAAGGAAGTTGACAGAAGCAAAATAAGGATATAGTAAAAAGATAAGACATTTGTTGTGAGTAGTTCATTCCCAATAACGATTACTATATTATAATGATAAACATGCTTGTTCCAGGTGAAGATTATGCCATGGACAGGTGATGAAGAATGAAATAGTAAAGTATTTGGTTGATGTGTAGAACAATGGCTTTGGCAGTGCAGTGCTGGTCAGGATTTAGACTACTTTTATGAAGTTCAAAGAAGGGCTTTGAAGGTGGCTCAGTAGCTAAGATGCTGAAGTGGCTCAGTGGCTAAGACACTGAGCTTGTCGATCAGAAAGGTCGGCAGTTCAGCGGTTTGAATCCCTAGCGCCGCATAACGGAATGAGCTCCCGTTACTTGTTTCAGCTTCTGCCAACCTAGCAGTTCGAAAGCATGTAAAAATGCAAGTAGAAAAATAAAAAACACCTTTGGTGGGAAGGTAACCGAGTTCCATGCACCTTTGGCATTTAATCATCCCGGCCACAGGCCCACAGAGACGTATTCGGGCAGCGCTGGCTCTTCAGCTTTGAAACGGAGATGAGTACCACCCCCTAGAGTCAAGAACGACTAGCACATATGTGCAAGGGGAACCTTTACCGTTACCTTTAGGAAGTTCAAGGAGAAGAGAATCAAATTTTATTGTGGTTAATTGATTCCAACATATCTTATTTAACATCAGATTTAACATCAGATTTCTTGAACAAAAGTTCAAGAAATGTTTTCTTTTAATAACAACTTGTTTGCACATGGCTATTTTCTCACTTCATTCCAATATTGAATATAAAAATGTAGGTGTTTGTCACTATACTAAGAATTAGTTAATTTATTGAGTGTGGGGGTAGAAGAAAGTTATTTTTCAATGATGGAAAGACCGACTTCAGATTTATCATTTTATACGATTGATATATAATTGTTTCTATTTATGAATTGGCTGTTTATTGAGGCTGGGGAAAAACTGATCAATGTTTACTCCATGCATTTAATGAAAGGTCTAAAAATGTAATGGAGATTCGTGGCCTTTTAAAACTCTCTTGATTTTGTGCTTTTTGCTCTTTATATGTCTTTTGTTGCTTTTTCTTCTTATCCTCTTTACTTTTTTTTTTTATATACTAAAGCAAAAAAAGAGCTTCCAGAAAAACCAATTACTAGCTTGTCCATGTTTTGTCACATTTATAATGATTTGTTAAATTGTCAGCGGTTGTGTAATAACATCCTTTTTCAAATTTTTCTAGATGCGCTTGACGATTATGCACCCCCTACAAAAGCAGCCCAGATTCTTCTGTACACTGCGGCAAAAAAACGAAAGGAGGTACGTGTCATAATTTTGTCAAAATAGGATGGCTTTTTAAATGGTCAAATACCATGTTTCCCCGAAAATACAACATATCCTGAAACTAAAGCCTTGCCATATTTTTTGGGTGGGCAAAAAAATACATTCTCCCCCCCCCCCCCCGAAAATAAGCCTCCTGCACAACCCCCCCCCTCCGGCTAGGCAGAGCACCGCTCACCGACCTAGCGGTATCATGAAAGTGCCAAGCCGCGGGCGCTAGGGGAGGGGGTGGAAGAAAGGCACTCAAGTTGCTTGGCACCTTCGGGATACCGCTAGGTTGGGGAGTGGTGTTCTGGCTGGCTGGAGAGGGGAGCTGCCGGGCGGCATGCCTCCCTGCCTCAGCATGCCCTGGCCAGCTGTCCTTGCAGCCAAGCTCTGAGCAAAACTTCTTCTCCGGCTTCCAAACTCCGGAATTCGGCTTCCGATTCTTCCAGCCGCCGCTTAGGAGTGTTTTCTATGGTTATGGGCAGGCTGCCAGACAAAGTCTTCCGGCAGCCTGTCCATAACCATAGAGCATGCAAGCTGGGGACGGAGCAGGTCCTTGCGCAACTCCCCTCTCCAGCTGGGCAGAGCTCCATGTACTGACCTAAGGGGCATCCCAAATGTGCCAAGCCACGGGAGCTGGGGGGTGAGCAGAGTGCCACATGGCTTGGCATCTTCGGGAGCCCACTTGCAAGGGAGCAGCCACCCGGCAACCCCAAAACAATAAGCCTTCCCCCTCTAATAGCCCAAGGTCATATTTCATGGGTCAAAAAATATAAGACCCTGTCGTATTTTCAGGGAAACACGGTAGTATTTGTCTGCTCTTTAACAGCAGTTGTGGCATTTATATTCATATCCTTCCAGTTGTTTAAAAAAATATTAAATATATATTTATCTTTAGGACCTCCTAGCTTGAGTATATAGCTTGTACCATTTCTACAATTGGAATGCTATCTTTGTTTGTAACTACTGTATTTTTCAGAGTATAAGAGGCACCGGAATATAAGACACACCTTAGTTTTTGGGGAGGAAAATGGAGGGGGGGAAATCTGCCTACCAGGTATTCATCTGGCTAGCATCAGCTTCAGCACATTAGTTTGCTTGCTGGTTTTGAGGTTGGAGATGATGGGAGTTGTGCTTCTAAAGCACAGCTGATTGCCAGAGGGAGCAGCAATTAGAAAAGCAGGCAAAGCACAGAAGATCGGAAGATCGTTTAGCTCGTGTTTGGGCTTCAAAAGCACAGCTGTTCCTCGGAGGGAGCTCCAGTGACTAAAGCAGGCAAAGTGGGGAAGGGTTAAGAGAAGGCTGCAGCTGTTCTGGGTAGCCATTTTGGGCACCGCATGTCGAGCATTTGGAGACTGAAAGTGCAACGGGCGGAGCCCAAAAACACAAGGCATTGTTGGTGGCAATCTCTGCAGCCAGGAAGAGGACACACGGAGGCGAAGAGTAGGGGACGGTGGGTGGGCGGGGCTACATTTGGAGTATAAGAGGCACCCTAATTTTCAGCCTCTTTTAGGAGGGAAAATGTGTGTCTTATACTCTGAAAAATGCGCTAGATTATTTTAAGGTAAGGAATAGGATTGGCTTAAGATCTTCTAGGATTTTTATTTTTGTGTTGATACCAGAGTGCAGGCTCACATTTCAATTGCCATCAGATCCAGATCCTTGGCATCCAAGGACAGCTTTATTAGTTGCTTCTTCTTTTAATTTATTAAGATTGTATAACTGGGAAAATACGTGGAGTATTTTGTATACCCATAGAAGACAGTGGTGTTTCTTCTCCACTCCAATATTGAGATATTAATAGATTTCCCTTGGACTCTGCTAAATGTTCTTGACTGTTTTGTTTAAATGTAAAAAACACCTCTAAGACAATTGTGTTTATTTGACCCCAAGGCAATTCTAGAATTTATACTTTTTTATTCTTAAAAAAGTACATAGTTTCAGAGTTTCAGGCTATAAATTAAACTATATATTGTACAATGTGTTTTACTGAAACAATCATCTACAGTAGTTTAATGTTGGTGACTTAACGTTGGCGACTTTCCTAATAAATTTGCTTGAGGTTTCATTTCTTTACTTTTTAGGTGTTACCAAAAATGATGGCATTTTGTTATCAGATTCTCACTGAGCCCAACATTGACCCAAGAAAGAAAGAAGGGGCATTACATGTAATTGGATCACTGGCAGATATCTTGCTGAAGGTAAAGCAATGATGTCGTGTGAAATGCATAATGGTCTTATCTCTAGAAATTTGACACCCGTGATTTGTGATACTTCAAAAAAAAAAAGCCTTATGAAAGAGCCCAGCTGCATGAAAGTGTCCTTGATTAAAAGTGATTATGTAGCTGTCAGGCTGGGCAGAAACGGAGCCTGCTGATTAACATCCAGGACTTAACCAAAAAAAGAGAGGCTTCAGTGATGCTTTGTAGCCTCTGTAAAAATTGCAGGTTGAATTTGTCCACTAGTTGAACAATGAATTCTGCTCCCTGTTACAAGATTGAGTTCATTTTTGTATTTCCCAGCCTCCTGCCAGAGGAATCAGTGCTGATAGTGAATGTCTATGTCTGTACCTTGAGATTTTAAAGGGCTTCTTATGTATTTAGTTCATAATCTGCATGGCATGTGCTGAAGCCATGCAGCATTGGGAATCTCCTCAAGCTAATTCTCATAATTAGGAACTCAGCTTTGGGTTATGATTGCATACCCTTGTAGAATTCTTAATAATGAGTTATGGCAAAGCCACATTCTTTACAAGTACTCATTCCATGTAGGTTTCTGTCCAACTATTTAAGAGCCACGGTGGCGCAGTGGTTAGAATGCAGTACTGCAGGGTAATTCTGCTGGCAGCCTGCAATTTGGCAGTTCGAATCTCACCAGACTCAAGATTGACTCAGCCTTCCATCCTTCCGAGTTGGGTAAAATGGGGACCCAGATTGTTGGGGGCAATGTGCTGATTCTGTAAACCACTTAGAGAGGGCTGTAAAAGCACTGTGAAGCGCTATATAAATCTTAAGTACTATTGCTAATGAATCGACTAGATTACTCCTGTTCAGGCTCACGTGGCTAAACTGAGTGCAGTAACAAACATTGTCACTGCATTTTGTTAGACAACCCAAGTAGTGTGATATTTTAAGTTTGAGTAGTTTCAATTTTACGTTTTGGCAGCTCTTTTGCTGATATCAGGATGTTTTCTAAAAATTAATTTGAAGCTGGTGTAACCACTTAATAATTACATGAGAATATTTATTGTAAAAATTGAGACCAAATCACTTCTTTTTCTGTTAATTATTACCCCTATTAGAAAAGTGTGTTCAAGGATCAGATGGAGTTGATGCTGCAGAATCATGTCTTTCCGTTATTCATGTCAAATCTTGGATATTTAAGAGCAAGAGTAAGTGAATAGAACATATACCTTTTCCCAGGAGGGTTTGGGTTACCTGGTGCCTGGGGATAAATAGGTGTTTGCAAAGAGAGCTAATAATGTGTTTAGAAGAATACACATTCATCTTACTCATTCTCACACTGAAGCTGTAAAGCTTGCTTGGAAGGCCATCACAATCATCATCTCTGTTTAACAACCCCATAATCCTTTGCAGGGTGGAGTCTGGACAACTGAATGGAGCTAGCAGAGTGTTTACTGGCCAGATGCCCTTCCTGACGCCAGTGCGGAGATTTGTTCAATAGATACATTCTCATTGTGCCCAGAGAGGGAAATATCTGCCTCTACCTAGGATCGAACTCACAGCCTCTTGATTGTGAGGCGAGAGTTCTACCTCTAGGCCACAGCACCACTCCTATTGGAAGGCCGGCATGTTAGAACAAAAATTACTACTCCCTTTAACATAATTATTGAAAAGCAGAACTCGGCATAAGCTTTTGTAAGTTTGGGACAAAGATTATTCTATATTTATACAGTTTAATAGGCTGATTTCCAGAATACAATACAATAGCAGAGTTGGAAGGGACTTTGGAGGTCTTCTAGTTCAACCCCTTGCCTAGGCAGGAAACCCTATACCGTTTCAGACAAATGGCTATCCAACATCTTAAAGACTTCCAGTGTTGGGGCATTCACAACTTCTGGAGGCAAGCTGTTCCACTGATTGATTGTTCTAACTGTCAGGAAATTTCTCCTCAGTTCTAAGTTGCTTCTCTCCTTGATTAGTTTCCACCCATTGCTTCTTGTTCTACCCTCAGGTGATTTGGAGAATAGCTTGACTCCCTCTTCTTTGTGGCAACCCCTGAGATATTGGAACACTGCTATCATGTCTCCCCTAGTCCTTCTTTTCATTAAACTAGACATACCCAGTTCCTGCAACTGTTCTTCATACGTTTTAGTCTCCAGTCCCCTAATCATCTTTGTTGCTCTTTTCTGCACTCTTTCTAGAGTCTCCACATCTTTTCTACATCATGGCGACCAAACCTGAATGTAGTATTCCAAGTGTGGCCTTACTAAGTTATTATAAAGTGGTATCAGCACTTCACGTGATCTTGATTCTATCCCTGTTTATGTAGCCTAGAACTGTGTTGGCTTTTTTGGCAGCTGCTGCACACTGCTGGCTCATATTTAAATGGTTGTCCACTAGGACTCCAAGATCCCACTCACAGTTAACTACCGTTGAGCAAGGTACCACCTATACTGTACCTGTGCATTTCATTTTTTGTGCCTAAATGTAGAACCTTACTCTTTTCACCATTGAATTTCATTTTATTAGATAGTGCCCAATGTTCAAGTTTGTCAAAATCCTTCTGTATATTAAGCCTATCTTCTGGAGTGTTAGCTATTCCTGCCAGCTTGATGTCATCTGCAAATTCGATGAGTTCCCCATTTATTCTCTCATCCAAATCATTGATGAAGATGTTGAAAAGTACTGGGCCTAAAACAGAGCCTTGGGGTACTCCACTGCATACTTCCCTCCATGTAGATGCAGTTCCATTGAGGACTACACGTTGAGTGCGGTTGGTCAGCCAGTTACGAATCCATCTGGTGGTGATGCTGTCTAACCCACGTTCTTCTACTTTATCTAGTAGTAGGTTATGATCTACCTTATCAAATGCCTTAATGAAGTCCAAGTAAACTATATCAACGGCATTCCTCTGGCCCACTAATTTTGTCACTTTGTCAAAGAATGCAATAAGATTAGTCTAGCATGATCTGTTTTTGACAAACCCATGTTGGCTTTTGGCTATTGCTTTGTTTACTTCTAGGTGTTCGCTAATTCGTTGCTTGATTATCTTTTCCAGAATCTTTCCTGGTATTGCGGTCAGGCTGATAGTTCTATAGTTTCCGGGATATTTTTTTTTTCCTTTTTTGAAGATGGGAACCACATCAGCTCTTTTCCAGTCCTCTGGCAGTTCCCCGGTGCTCCAGGATCTCTGAAAGATATAGTTCAGTGGTTCTGAGATCTCATCTGCCAGTTTCTTCAGAATTCTGGGGTGTAATCTGTCTGGTCCTGGTGATTTGAACTTGTCTAGGGTAGAGAGGTGCTCACTTACCATTTTCTTCCCTATTTCAATTTGTGTTCCTAATCTGATTTTTGTGGTGCTGTTTTTGATAGGTTGGACTGTTTTATCCCTTTGTGTAAAGACAGATGCAAAAAATGAGTTAAATAATTTTGCTTTCTCCCTGTTGCTTGTCACTTTTTTACCACTTTCTCCCAGCAATGGACCAATTGTTTCCTTAACCTTTTTCTTGTTTTTAACATGTTGGAAGAAGCTTTTTTGTTATTTTTTACTTTTGTGGCAAGCCTTTCTTCATTGTGAGCTTTAGCTTTCCTTACTTCATCTTTATAGGCTCGGGCTATTTGCTGATATTCTGCCTTAGTTATGTCCCCCTCTTTCCATTTTTTATACTTATCTTTTTTGTCTTTCAATTTGTCAGAGAGTTCTTTATGCAGCCATCCTGGTTTCTGTTTGGAGCTGTTATTTTTCTTCTTCATTGGTATTGTGCTAGACTGGGCTTTTGTAGCACAATACCAATGGAAAAGAAAAATAACAGCTCCCAAAAGAAACCAGCCACACAAGATGGTATCTTGGTTGCTATTTCATGTGTCATCTTATTTTATGCAGTTGTAGTTATTTTATTTGTTGTTATCGAGAAAAACACGCTAGGTAATTCCAGTCCTTCATTTCTATCACAGTCTCCCATATTTCCTCTAAATTACATATAGAAGGTGAAGGATAGTATTCTGTATAGAAAAGCCTTGAGCAGAAGTTCAAAGATTTCTTTGAATCTCGGACTCTGATTTCAGTGCTGCACTATTATGAATTCTTTTGGGGTGGGTGGACAATTGTGTTGTGGAGAGGACTGCCTTGAAAATGATAAAATATAATGAACTCATAACTGTTAACACACAAATGTAAGAGTATCTGATTTTATTTTTTTACAGAAAATTTTTATTTTTTTATTCTCTTACGTATCATTTTAAGTACACATTCACATAATTATTTTTCTTCTTTACATTTATCATTTTTATACATTTGTGATTCCATTTTATAGGTTATAATATACAGATGCAGTTTGGTTTGCTTTGTTTACCATCCCTTCCTCCTGTTGTAACACCACCTTATTTTCCCTTTCTTTTCTCCCTCCCTCCCTTCTCTCCTTTCCTCCTTCCTCCTCTCCTTTCCCTTCCTTCTTCCCTTACCTTTCTCAAGAGTATCTAATCTTTAATAGCATCTGATTTGCTTTTTTTTTCTTGTGCCACAGTCCTGTTGGACCATTCGTTCATTCAGCACCTTAAAATTTCACAATGAGCTCAATCTAAAGAATGCTGTTGAACTGATAAAAAAGAGCTTGATTGAAGACAAAGAAATGCCTGTCAAAATGGAAGCTGCCATTGCACTTCAGTCCTTGATAAGCCATCAGGAGCAAGGTTTGATTTTCACTTTCCTTGGTTGCCCACCGTCGTTCCTCTTCATGGACTTTATTTGTGTCCCATCTTTTTTGTTTCCTTTCCCTACCATCATCATCATCATAAGAGCCAAGGTGGCGCAGTGGTTAAATGCAGCACTGCAGGCTACTGCTAGATCAGCAGTTCAGCGGTTCAAATCTCACCGGCTCAGGGTTGACTCAGCCTTCCATCCTTCCGAGGTGGGTAAAATGAGGACCCAGATTGTTGGGGGCAATATGCTGACTCTCTGTAAACCGCTTAGAGAGGGCTGAAAGGCCTATGAAGCGGTATATAAGTCTACTGCTATATATGCAATGAATCTTATTTTCAATATTCTCTTGCTTATCTCTGTTCATTTGCCCTTCCTTCCTTCCTTCCTCCCTCCCTCCCTTCCTTCCTTCCTTCCTTCCTTCCTTCCTTCCTATCAGGGTAATGATTTAGGAGCTGACCAGCTGCTACAATGATGTAATGCTAGGACTGAGTCAGCAAGGTTTTTGGGCTGATATCACTTTAAGAACCTGTAATAAGAAGAGGCCCTGTTGGGGTATATTTCTGTGTTTGCTTCTGTGTTGTAATTGCTGATTGCTGTTTGTTTGAGGTCTTGATACAGCATGGGTTGCACAGGTAAACCCACCAGTGGCTGGCCAGGTTAGGTGGTCTTAATAGAATAGACCTTATAAATTCATTTTAGTTTGGCTTTTAGTCCAGTGCCCTAGAGTCCCAAAGGTGACTTTTAGCTGCAGTGAACCTTCTCCCCCACATCCTCATAAGTTTTACAAATAGGGCTGAACTGTGTGGCAAGACCCTGTAAAGTAGAGCCACAGGAAGCCAGACGTGGGTGAGAGATAGAACAGAGAAGTTGCAGAAAACTGTTGGTATGAATATCTGCTTTTGTATTTTTCCAAGATGTACTTCCCTGTTCTGAACAGGGGTTTTTACATTTTGTATGAATACGCCTCTTTAAACGCCCTCTGATTGACGAAGTTTGATTAAAGGTATAAAATCACTGCCCTGGGCGTAGCTCAGGTCAGTTCAGATTTTGGTGTGTGAACCCGCTGAACTCGATGCATCCAATAAACCTGTTTCTCTTCCTTCGTGGTCTCAAGTCCTGATCTTTCGTAAGTAGATTACAAACCACAATCTGCTGCAACAGTCTGACTAAAGTATGTATATGTATATATTCTTTGTAGATAAAACCATTATTTAAATACAAACCTTTGTTTACTGTATTTGCTCCTGGATTATTTCATATAGTGACATTGTGTGCACTCTGACCCTTCCTTCCTTCCTTCCTTCCTTCCTTCCTTCCTTCCTTCCTTCCTTCCTTCCTTCCTTCCTTCCTTCCTTCTTCTATCCATCCATCCATCACCTTATCAAACACCTTTCTTAGTTTAGAGATTATCCTATTTCCTGTTTTTTTCCAATATACTTAAAAATTAATATTAAACTATTTGGGCTTCTATTTTAACTCTACCTTTTGTCTCAGTTTTTGTCTAACTGGCTATATATATTTAGATGTGGTCGAAGACAGGGATTGCTACATACAAAGATCTTAGTTTCAAAATGTTTTAAAAATAATAATTTCATTTATATCAGAGTAAGTCTTCCTGGTGACTTTATGAATTTAGGGGTTTTGGTCAACAGTATGGATTTGCATCTCTTATGGGATGATTTTTTTAAAGATTCCAAATGTAGCATTCCCTGTTAATGCATTTTGTGTGAAAAAGAAGCAAATGGACAGGTAGAAATACAGAACATTGTTACCAAAGACAAAAGAAAGATACCAAGTGCAATTAAGAGCTCACTCAGGCAAGCAGATATTTGTCTCGTAATCCGTTTTAGTCCTCGACTTACGGCAATTCACTTAGTGACCGTTGAAAGTTGCAACAGCAGTGAAAAAAGTGACTTACGACCGTTGCAGCATTCCCATGGTCACATGATCACAATTCAGCCGCTTGGCAATTGATTCCTATTTACGACAGTCACTGGATCCTGGAATCACGTGATTCCCATTTCGCGACCTTCTGACAAGCGAAAATCAACAGAGAAGCCAGATTCACTTAACAACCATGTTACTAACTTAACGGCTGCAGTGACTCACTTAATAACTGTGCCAAGAAAGGCTGTAAAATGGGACAAAACTCACTTAACAAATGTCTCTGTTAACAGCAGGAACGTTGGGCTCAATTGTTGTCGCGAGTCCAGAACTTCCTGTGTCTATTCTTTTAAAAAAATTCCCCTGTGTTATGTTTGAATGTATGTTTGGTTTCTTTTTAGCAAAGGAATACATTAAGCCCTACATCAGGCCTGTTATGCAGGAGCTGCTGCTTGTAGTTCGAGAGACACAGAACGATGAACTTACCAATGTAATTCAGAAGCTGATCTGTGAATACAGCCAAGAAGTAGCCACCATTGCTGTGGAAATGACACAACATCTGGTAAGTAAGGGCAGGGATTCCCTTTTGGATGAAGGCTACTGATAAAACTTGCTTTAAGTCCCTTTGTAAAAACGTCATTTTTACAAAGGGAGGTTTACCAGCCATCCTGAAAGATTCCCATTATCACTTTAGATTACGGAAGGTTAATCTAGACTTATTTTCAGTGTTGGGCGAAAAATAATGTCATTCAATTGTAGTGGGGGATAAAACCAAACCTATTAAACTGGCTGTTGTGACCCGCCAGCGGCCTGCGGAGCTGGCAGCATATTCAGACAGTGAGGCAGTTGGGGAGGCCTGGAGTCTGGGGAAGGCTCTGATGAGGACTCTGTGTCGGAAGCAGAAAGGAGGCCAGAGCCATATGCCAGTTAACAGCCAGTTATCATCATATGCCAGTTATCAGAGTCAGACATCAGTGAGGCAGATGAACAGCAAGAGCCTGTTGCCACTGTGCGCATGCGCAGAGTTGTCAGACGAAGGGAACAGCTAAAGAACAGAGGTCAACTTGGGAGCAAGGTCACAGGTGGATGATGAATGGCCCCTCTCAGAGGAAATAAAAGAGGAGCGAAAGGGGAGTGGAGTTTGCAGGAGACAATTAGTTCGTTTAATTGGTTGGTGACTCCTTTTTTTGTCAGGACAAGGACTTTGCTTCATGTTCTTGGGAAGCAGTGATGGGTTCCTATTGGGGGGGAGGGCGAGAGGAAGCAAACCTCTAATACTTTTTTAAAAAAAAAACCCTCAAAATGCAAATTTGAAGTTGACGCAAGGATTTTGTGATTTATGATGTCAGTTTTTTCTGCATTTAATTTCTTTAGGCTGAGATTTTTGTTAAAGTTCTTCAGAGTGAAGAGTATGAAGAAATGGAAGATAAAACTGTGATGGCCATGGGGATCCTGCATACAATTGACACAATCCTAACTGTGATGCAGGATCACAAGGAGGTGAATCTTCTCAACTCTTTGAAAACTCAATTCAAGCGTTTGTGCAAAGAGATGTGATACAGAAATCCTTTCTGTAAACGAAGGAAACCTTGTGTGCCAGGAGATGGCACCATAGACTTAACAAATGTATGAGACACTTGCATGCAATTTTTACCTAGTAATAATGTAAAACATTTTAAATATGGAGGGCTTTTTGCTTGACTCTTTACTTTAGAAAAACTCTTTGCTTTAGAATAGTTGCTTATTTAAGAAAAAAATGTCTTTTTTCTTTACTTAAGTGGCTTCTTTCTTTTCTTCAGATAACTCAACAACTGGAGAGCATTTGCCTGCAAATCATTGGTCTTGTCTTACAGAAGCATGTAATAGGTACATTGAAAAGCCAATCGGACAATATTTGCTTTCTTATTTAATGTGGCAGAGAGTTAAGTTATTCTCTACCCAGCTGTAACAATACAGCTCATTGTCCATTTCAGTGGTGGGTTCTGGATCCCGTCGCAACCGGTACGCTGCGATGGGGCCGGACATCCACCTCGGGCATGCGTGCTGTGCGCACATGTGCACGCCACCGCCCTGCGACACCTCAGCTGCTCAGAGCCAAGAGCCAAGGTGGCGCAGTGGTTAAATGCAGCACTGCAGGCTACTGCTAGATCAGCAGGTCAGCGGTTCAAATCTCACCGGCTCAGGGTTGACTCAGCCTTCCATCCTTCCGAGGTGGGTAAAATGAGGACCCATATTGTTGGGGGCAATATGCTGACTCTCTGTAAACCGCTTAGAGAGGCCTGAAAGGCCTATGAAGCGGTATATAAGTCTACTGCTATTGCTCAGAGAGGTCGCACAGGTGCCGTACTCTGTGTGCACGGGGGCAATTGGCCCGTTTCCTCAAATAGAGGTAAGGAACGGTGGGCAGATGGGCCCACCGGAAGACTGTTCCGGTATGGTGGCTGCTGCTCCCAGCAGCCACAGGTATGCCCGTACCAGGCCGTACCGCCCAGAACCCATCACTGGTCCATTTTCCCTCCATCTAGACTTAAGCCAAAGTTACTGTGAAGTTATTTATTCATCCTTAAATGCAACATAGTCTATAGCCAATTCATTTCTGGCTGGAGAAAGAGTAGGGACAATAGAATCAAAGATAAGATTTGAAACTTGACAAATGGGACTTCAGTTCAAATTACATTGGACTACAATCTTCTTCAGAACAGAACAGAACAACAGAGTTGGAAGGCACCTTGGAGGTCTTCTAGTCCAACCCCCTGCTTGAGCAGGAGACCCTATATCATTTCAAACAAATAGCTGTCCAGACTCTTCTTAAAAACATCCAATGATGTGGAGCACCCACAACTTCTGAAGGCAAATCATTCCACTGATTAATTGTTCTAAGTTAGGACATTTCTCCTTAATTCTAGGTTGCTTCTCTCCTTGATTTGTTTCCATCCATTGTTTCTTGTCTTGCCTTCTGGTGCTTTGGAAAATAGGTTGACCCCTTTTTTGTGGCAGCCAATCAAATATTGGAACACTGGTCATTGATTTTAGATAAGACGTTATCTTATCTGTGGAAGAATATCATTAGATGTAATTCCTGTAGGGAAAAAGTTGAGAATAATTGTTGAAGTAGCAGCTTTAGAAGGAAGCGAAATCACCCTTTGTCAATGGCCTATTTCTAAAGTTGACTTATATTTAAAATCAGGATGGCATTTGTGTATTTCTACAATAGTGAGGAAGTATTGCTTGGTTTTTCCCATCTTTTCCCTGTTATATCACTGAAGGTAGAATCCCATAATAAGTGTCCATGAGTAGCAGAGGTGTCCATTCAGGGTCACTTCTCCCATCATGTTTGCAGGTTCTCCTGATCTGTCCCAGCGGAGATTCAGTCCTCCAGAGTGGATTTTAGGATTTAAGTGCTGCAGTTGGATGGAAAACTAGTTTAAGGTTAAATAAACGTACCTCAGAACTAGCAGTCTCTCAGAAGTTTTCCTTATTGCATTCTATGTCGTTCCTGTCTTCTTTCTGAAAATCTTGAGATATATGCTTTAATTAGAAGTAAACATACATATAATATTAGGCATATTCATAAATGGAAATTAAACCTGTAGGCATTATTTATTCCATGTTCAAGGAAATTTAGAGGCATATTGTGTAGACATAGGAAATTTTGTTTAGTCCCACTAAAGTATCCTTATTGGTATCTAGCAAATGCAATATGATTAATTCCAGGCTTAAAACTGTACAATGCCAATAAATGCGGTGCTAGCCTCCAAGTTGGAAGGCTAGCACCACATCTTAGACCTGGGAAATGTGTTGTCAAAGTACGTTATGGCGATCTTCTCTAATTCACTTAAAATAGCTTTGAATAGGCTGGGTGGCATTTGTGGGCATGTTTTCTATATCTCTTATGTCTGCTTGCTTGCTTCCCCCTTTCCCTTTCAGAGTTCTACGAAGAAATTCTCTCTCTGGCGTACAGCTTGACATGCCATCTTATTTCACCCCAAATGTGGCACCTCCTGGGTGTCTTATACGAGGTGTTTCAACAGGATTGCTTCGAGTACTTTGCAGGTAAATGAGCTTTGCCGCTTCCTTGAAAAGCGCATCGATCAATAGCAGGAATAAATCGAATGTAGAAGAACGCTGGCTAGCCGTGGTTTGGGAAGTTGTGATGAAACGTTTCAATTGTCACTTTGTCTTAGTGGAAAGAACATTGATTTGTCCCCCCCAGTGCTATAAATTCAGGATTAGGTTTGCTTAAATATCCAATGTAGAGTTGTATGCCTTTAAAATGCCGAAGTCGAAGAAATTGGTGTATTGGGGTCAGATTTTTGCTGGTTGTGAGGAAGATCTGGAATGTATTCAGGTTTTGGCCACTGAGTTATTCAGAACGTATTCAATGAATCATCTGACTTTTAAGAGTTCTCCCATTTTGCTTTTTTGTCATTTACAAGACTAGACACCTTAGATAACAAACAGCAAGGAAGAAAGCCAAGATCCTTAAAGATAAAGGTTCCCCTCACACATATATGTTAGTTGTTCCTGACTCTAGGGGGCAGGAATGACTCCGTTTCAAAACCGAAGAGCCAGTGCTGTCCGAAGATGTCTCCATGATCATGTGGCCGACATGACTAAATGCCGAAGGCGCACGGAACGCTGTTACCTTCCCACCAAAGGTGATTCCTATTTTCCTACTTGCATTTTTTACGTGCTTTCGGACTGCTAGCTGGGACAAGTAACTGGAGCTCACTCCATTATGTGGCGCTAGGGATTTGAACCGCCAAAGTGCCAACCTTTCTGATCAACAAGCTCAGCGCCTTAGCCACTGAGATACCGTGTCCATGCTAAATTTTCTACCGGTTGTCCTCAATGACTGGTTGCTTAACGACCAGTGGCTTTGTGATTGTTCGTAGTTACAATGGACCCCCAAATGGTACCTACAACCTAATTCTGGAGTTTTACAGCCACACACGTTTGTGCATACACATATCACAGTCATACGATTGCATTTTGGGTGCCTGGCGGTCACATGATTGTATTTTTTTTGCCGGTTTCCAGCATTTACTTCTGGCTTCCTGCAAAAAGGGGTCGTTGGATAAAATGAATTAGTCTAATGATCCACTGTACTCATTCAACAACTACAGTGTTTGTTAACCACCATCACAATTTATGACCGTACTTCTAATTTAAGGACTACTTGTACCCAGTCCCATTTTATCGCTTGCACCAGAAAATTGGGTTTTAAGAAGGCTTGGCTGTGTCCTTGTTCCTGCTGAAGATTTCTGTGTTTAAAAGGGAGGAAAAGTGGGGCCAAGCATGTCCTAGTAACAGTGGCTTTATGTGCCTGCTGCCCTAGCATGCAAATAGAATTCCCTGTGTGCAGAGATTCATTTCAGATACCCTTGCTAAATTTCCCATGAGAGAGGGGGAGGATTAGAATGAAGAAGGGAGAATATTTCTTCATTCTAATCCTCCTCCTCCCCCCCCCCATTATCCATGTTCACTGTTGACCCCAATGTTGTTCCTTTCTTAAAAGAAGCTTTCTAGCAACAGCTCCACACTGATATAAAAATGAAAGCTTAGCCCAGAATAAATAATACAATCTGTATTAGCTACGTTCATTTTTCCTTTATTTGCTTTATATTATTTGTTACGTTGTAATGAAGAGAGAAGAGGGTTGCGGTGGCTCAGTGGCTAAGATGCTGAACCTGTCGATCAGAAAGGTTGGAAGTTCGGCGATTCAAATCCCTAGCGCGGCGTAATAGAGTGAGCTCCCATTACTTGTCCCAGCTTCTGCCAACCTAGCAGTTCGAAAGCACATACAAAATGCAAGTAGAAAAATAGGAATCACCTTTGGTGGGAAGGGTGTTTAGTCATGCCGGCCACATGACCACGGAGACGTCTTTCGACAGCGCTGGCTCTTCAGCTTTGAAATGGAGATGAGCACCGCCCCCTAGAGTTGGGAATAACTAGCACATATGTGCAAGAAGCACTTTTATCTTTGATGAGAGTGGGAAGTTTGTATTGGGATTTTGAGCCTCATCTGCCGTACAAAGGTTAACTGGAGCCTTTGTGAGCATAATGTGGGATTAAGTCCTGCACGCTTTCTTAAATTCTTAGGAGGGCCTGAATTAATCCAGTAAATGTTTTTACAATACATTAACATGTCATGAGCCGAGGTGGCGCAGTGGTTAAATGCAGCACTGCAGGCTACTTCAGCTGACTGCAGTTCTGCAGTTCGGCTGTTCAAATCTCACCGGCTTAGGGTTGACTCAGCCTTCCATCCTTCTGAGGTGGGTGAAATGAGGACCCGGATTGTTGTTGGGGGCAATATGCTGACTCTGTAAACCGCTTAGAGAGGGCTGAAAGCCCTATGAAGCGGTATATAAGTCTAACTGCTATTGCTATTGCTATGACTTGGGGTATGTGCTAACTATAGAATTTTAAAGAATTTACAAATGAATGAATTTAGTGAGTGATTATAAAACAACACACAGATAATTCTGTAGGGTAAATTAATTTATTTCATTCTCAGGATGAATTTCATTCTCTCCTTCTAGATATGATGCCCCTACTGCACAACTACGTCACTGTTGATACTGATATTTTATTGTCAAATTCCAAAAATTTGGAGGTAATTTATACCATGTGTAAAAAGGTAAGTTTTCAAAGTTCCTCATACTTTGATCAACCTGCTGTCCATGGCGAATGTGAGAACGTGAATGAAAAGTATGACTGAATACTCTTTAAGCCCATGAGATAGACATGCTTAGCTTTGCTTTCATAATAATTTAATGATCAAGGTTACATTATTCAGACCTCCAGTCTGTAGCACGTGCAGTTTATTGCTTAAGGTGTTTGGTTTAGGGTAGGAAGTCTTACATTTTAAGACTTACTCATGACAGAACACAATATAATATTACATTATATAGTATGTAAAGGCCAGAACAGATAGAAACAAATAAAAGACTGTCTTCAGGTAAACTTCCATTTTTTATAACCAAGAACTCAGGCCTGCCCTTGTTTTCTGCTGACAATATGCATGCACTGTTCATGTCACGATTTAGAAGTGGGCCTTTTTTTAAAAACAGGATTTTTCTGAAAACTGTAGGGGAATCGTTTCCACTTGAAGGAACCCATTCCAGCTCTTTATTTTCTTACATTTTGCCATTTAGTGCATTCATATCATACTGTCAGCGTTCCAAATAGCATCCAAAAGTAAATCAGAGTCCAAGGCAAAGGATTCCTCAAAGTTCCAATTTATTAAGAGAGCCATGTTGGCACATCTGAGAAAACCTGAATCTGAAAGCTCCCCGGTTTTCCTCACCCAGTTGAAAGTTCAAAATGTTGCCCCCACACTCACACGTCCATCACATGGTCCAATCTCCCACTGTCATGCTGGTATTTGTATTTTTTGTATTTGTTTATTACTTATAGGCCACCCTTTTCCCTGAGGGGACTCAGGGCGGCTCACAATTTATGGGGAGGGGAATACAAGACGAGACATGAGACAGTACATAAGTAAAAGTAGAACACAACATTCATTCATCATTCGGGTGGGGACGGATTAGAATCTTTATCCCCAGGCCTGACGGGATAGCCAGGTCTTGAGGGCTGTGCGGAAGGTCTGGACGGTGGTGAGGGTGCGAATCTCCACGGGGAGATCGTTCCAAAGGGTCGGAGCTACTACTGAAAAGGCTCTCCTCCGCGTAGTTGCCAGTCGACACTGACTGGCGGATGGAACTCGGAGGAGGCCTAATCTGTGCGATCTGATAGGTCATAGGGAGGTAATTGGCAGGAGGCGGTCTCTCAAGTACTCAGATCCACTACCATGGAGGGCTTTATGGGTGGTAAGTAGCACCTTGAAGCGCACTCGGAGGTCAACAGGTAGCCAGCGCAGCTCGCGGAGGATAGGTGTTATGTGGGCGAACCGCGGTGCGCCCACAATCACTCGCGCGGCCGCATTCTGGACTAGCTGAAGCCGCCGGATGCTCTTCAAGGGTAGCCCCATGTAGAGCATGGTAGTTCCACCCATCCAATTCCGGTCAGGGGCAGAGGTCCAGAGACAAAGGATGGCTGACCTTGGCTGTCTAGAAAGAATTTTGTTATGGCTACATAGTATATGACTCCTTACAATCCGCCCTCCCATTTTCCCACAATAGAAAATGCATAGTAGAATAATAGAAAGTGTGGCTGGCCAAAGACCCAAAAGAAAAGATGGCTGCAGGCCTGACACGTACATTCGCAAGAATATTTTTTCATTTTTGTTTTCATAGCCCTATTGGAGTGTTTTTTTTCTGCTTTTGACTAATATGAGTTCTCTTCTTGAACGCCCGTGCTTGCTTCCTGCTGAGGAAAATATGGGTTATCTTCCTCCTGCAAAAGGCTCTGCCTTGATTTGTTACATTTGAATCACCAGAGGCTCGGCCCGGTATTTATTCTGCTTGTAGCTCATGGAGTGAGTAGTGCACTGTATGGGGATTGATGATTTTGACTCACGAGTTTTGGATTAAATGGACTTTTGCTCTATTAAGCTTCTATAAATCTGAGAAACCAAACCTGAGAACAGAATGAAAAATGTGGCTTCGCTTGCTTCACTTCCTTCATTGATTTCTGTGGAATCTTTTCTTTTCAAACAGTTCTTATAAAGAGATCTGATCTGATTTGGAAAATGTTCCTAGTGTGAAAAACAAAACACCAGTTATTTATTGTTTACAATAGAATTAATTTTGATTAATTATTAGTTGTTTATTATTTATCATGGACATTTTTAATGGCTAATGGAGGTCTTTGTTATCTATTTTGTGAACTGCTGTGTATCTCTGTGGATTTGGCAATATTCAAGATGAACAAGTAAAAGTAGTATAAATAAATAAAATGTTGGAATATAATAAGCACATCCATTATGGAAATATCTTAAAATCACCAATTCTCGGTGTTCTACTCCTGATTCGACATTAAGGCAAGACAAGTGTCTGGTCCCTTGGAGATTTGTCATATTCAAATATATTAGACAACATTTCTCTTTATTTAATATTCTGGAAGTAGAATTAGCTTCGGTGAGAATTAGCTTAGATCAGCTTCGGTGGCGCAGTGGTTAGAGTGCGGTACTACAGTCTACTTCTGCTGACTGCCAGCTGCCTGCAATTTGGCAGTTCAGATCTCACCAGGCTCAAGGTTGACTCAGCCTTCCATCTTTCCGAAGTTGGTAAAATGAGAACCCAGATTGTTGGGGCCCATGTGCTGACTCTGTAAACTGTTTAGAGAGGGCTGTAAAGCAGTATATAAGTCTAAGTGCTATTGCTATTGCTAGCCTGGGTAGTGTTGTTACTTGTAAATATAAATATTTACATTATTAAGGCCGGGTACTTGGTCAGGACAACTGTGTGTCTTATTTTAGTATAACATAAAAATTCCTTGAAATTGAACTTCACTCATGGTGATTTCGTGTTTTCTTGACACAAAATAAATTTTCTTGCCATATTGCCTGATCAAAACCTGTCACATAATTGGCACTTAGGTGTTTGAGTGCAATTTTTTTTTCTTATCTAGTGGTTTCAGGTGTCAGGAAACTCATTCAAATGCCTTGTTGATTATTCAGAAAAAGTGTTGTCAAATATTACACAAATCCAATGAAACAACTTTTTTTAAATGTGTTGCAGCATTTTTTTTTCAATCACCAAGAACAACACCTCTGAAGAATTAAAACGATCTTTGATTATTTTGACAGGTCCTAACTGGTGATGCAGGGGAAGATGCTGAGTGCCATGCAGCCAAGCTCTTAGAGATTATTATACTGCAATGCAAAGGAAGAGGTATTGATCAGGTAATTATTGACTGGATTTTTTTTCTTTGCCTGGATTGTAAGCATTAGCTGGAATTTTGGAGACCTGTATGTCTGAGAAAGCGATGTGGTGGATCAGTGGCTAAGATGCTGAGCTTATCAATCAGAAGGTCGGCAGTTCAACAGTTCGAATCCCTAGGGCCGCATAACGGAGTGAGCTCCCATTACTTGTCTCAGCTTCTGCCAACCTAGAAGTTCAAAGGCATGCAAAAATTCAAGTAGAAAAATAGGAACCACCTTTGGTGGGACGGTAACAGCGCTCTGTGCACTGTTACCTTCGGCATTTAGTCATGTCGGCCACATGACCACGGAGACGTCTTTGGACAACACTGGCTTTTTGGCTTTGAAATGGGGATGAGCACCACCCCCTAGAGTTGGGAACATATATGTGCGAGGGGAACCTTTATGTCTGAGAAAAAGAATTTAGATGGAATGAAGTTTGCGCTATGTAGACAGACTTTTTTTTTTAAAAGTTCCCCCCCCCCAATAATCACTCTTACATCATTAAACTTACAGTGTGTGTCATCTGGGTGCAATCTTTGTGTCATCATATTTAACAGTTATATCATTTTTAATCTATTTTTATCTTACCTTTACATTTCAGTTGCCTTTTAATTCAACTCCTCTATAATTCTGTGTTCTTTTCCAAATTATTCATTTTCTGTTTCTTTTTGTTTATATTGATTTTCTATCCAGTGATTAAAACACCCCCATATCTTATAATACTCTGATTCTTCCTTCTCTTTAATTGCCAATGTTAATCTGTTCATTTCTGCACAGTCTAATATTTTTTTAATTACCTCTCCCTCTGAGGGAATTTTTTTCATTTTCCAATGTTGTGCAAATACAATTCTAGCTGCAGTTATTACATGAATAATTAAACATACATTTTCTTTACTATATTTCTCTGTTAAAACACCCAACAAGAACAGTTCCAGTTTTAAATCAATATGCTGCTGTATCATCCTTTCCAACCACATAAGAATTTTTGCCGAATATTTTTTTGCCTCTGCACATGTCAACCACATAAGATAATATGATCCTGGCTTCTGGTGGCACTTCCAGCACTTGTTGATTTAGCTTTAAACATTTTTGCCAATCTTCCCAGTGACGTTTTTTTCCCTTTTGGGATGAATGGGATTGTCTCATATACAGAATCCAGCTTGGTTTGAAAAGAGTTCTTTTTTCTTCCCTTCTCCCTTGTTTCAGCCATCAGGGAAGTGGGGTTGGTTTGAATTTTTTCTGGTGTGCCTTTCCTCAGTCATAGTTCAATAACAATAGAAAATTTAAACTTAACTGCAGTACAAGGATCTGCAGACCGAGGGAAAGATTGCCAAAGAGTTCCACAGATGCATGAAAGGGCGTCTTCAGCTGAGTGAAAATAATGTTCCATTTGCTCTTAAAGCATCTTAGAATAGAATAACAGAGTTGGAAGGGACCTTGGAGGTCTTCTAGTCCAACCCCCTGCTTAGGCAGGAAACTCTACACCACTTCAGACAAATGGTTATCCAACATCTTAAAAACGTCCAGTGTTGGTGCATTCATAACTTCTGGAGGCAAGTTGTTCCATTGATTAATTATTCTGTCAGGAAATGTCTCCTTAGTTCTACATTGCTTCTCTCCTTGATTAGTTTCCACCCATTGCTTCTTGTCCTACCCTGAGGTGCTTTGGAGAATAGCTTGACTCCCTCTTTTTTGTGGTAGTCTCTGAGATATCAGAACACTGCTATCATGTCTCTAAGGCTGCAGGACTTCCCAAATGGGGGGCCTTCACTTCTTGACAATATTTATTAACAAGAGGGCAAAACACGATGGAACTGTTTCATGACACCCTTGAAAAGTTAAGCTAGTTTGGATCACTTGAAAACTCTCGAAACATGGCTTAGCTTTGCCTCTACAGCGGGTGGGAATTTGATAGGCTTTTTTTTTTCTTTTAACTTCCTCGTACCAAAGATGTTAGTGGCTTCTCCTTAAGAGTCTCTATATAGGCAATAAGAGGAGTGTCACTTATTCTCTTAAACCAGAGGTCCCCAAACTTGGCAACTTTAAGACTTGTGGACTTCAACGCCATATAGAGGATATATTAAACAGTGACTTACTGCTCTAGCTAATCAGCAAGATTGAGAAGATGTTGAAAGTGTGAAGGAGACTCTGGTGGGACAAACAAGGGAAAGAAGTAGTCACGTAGTTAGGGAAAGAACTGAGGAGGTCACAAGTTGGAGGCTTCCTACCCACACTACTTGCTCTTCATTTGATGAGGAGGTGTTTATTTTCTGCGTTTACCCATCAGATGGCGCTCAAGCTTTGAAAATGAAACCCAAATGCTGCTACGAGAGGTTCACGAGTAAGATCGAGAGAGTTCAGAATGGAACCTAGAGCTTGCAGTTGTTTTGGGATATAGTGGCTATATCCCGCTATACGTGAATCCTAAGGGACGCGGTGGCTCAGTGGCTAAGACGCTGAGCTTGTCAATCAGAACGGTCGGCAGTTCGAATCCCTAGCACCGCGTAATGGAGTGAGCTCCCATTACTTGTCCCAGCTTCTGCCAACCTAACCGTTCTAAAGCATGTAAAAAATGGGCAAGTAGAAAAATAGGAACCACCTTTTGTGGGAAGGTAACAGCGTTCTGTGAGCCTTCGGCATTTAGTCATGCCAGCCACATGACCACGGAGGTATCTTTGGACAGTGCTGGCTCTTGGGCTTTGAAACAGAGATGAACACCGCCCCCTAGAGTCGGGAACAACTAGCGCACATGTGCGAGGGGAAACTTTACCTTTTAACCTGAATCCACATTATATATAACCAGGATTATATTGTCCAGTACATCTGGACAAAGCACATGAGATTGCCAAGTGAGGAAAGTTAGGTTTGGCCTATATTACATGAATATTAATTGAATTTTTTTTAAAAAAAAAAAAGATGCTAATCAAGGTTGAATAACCAGAAGAGTTTGATTTGTTTCTACTTAGTGCCCTTCTTTTTCCCTTTTAAAAGAATTTCCTAACCATGGGGTGGAGCAGAAAGGAGAGTGCTACTTCACTTCCTGACCTCTGACAATCTTACACAACAGTTCCTCTTGCTTCTGGTATTTCCTGTAATAAATCCCAACAGTGATTATCAACAGTGCCTTTTAGAAAAAGGGGGGGGGGGAGAGAGGGAGGGAAGAGAAAGAAAGAGAATTCTGTAGCCAGTATCCCATCCAGTATTACAAAACATATATACCCTCTTTCCCTGAAAATAAGACCTCTCCGGATAATAAGCCCAATCTGGCTTTTGAGCGCATGCACTAAAATAACCCCTCGCTTGAAAATAAACCCTCCCCCAAAATATTGCAACACAGCAGCAGCCATGAGCTGACCACGCTCGCCGCCTCCTGCACCTCAAAAATAATAAGTCCTCCCCAAAAATATGACCAAGTGCTTATTTTTTTTTGGGGGGGGGGTCAAAAGAAAATAAGATCCTGCCTTATTTTCAGGGAAACACGGCATCCCTCAAGGTCATTTAAGAAAGTGTGTACTTTGAAAACAGAATTGTAACTGATTTCAACCAGAGGAGGTCTGAATCCTGTTCTGAATAGGCTCAGTATCTGAAATATTTCAACTTATTTCTCCCCATATCTCTGTTCTCCCCTTAGTGCATCCCTCTGTTTGTAGAAGCTGTGCTTGAGCGCTTAACGCGAGGGGTTAAAACCAGCGAGCTCCGCACCATGTGCCTCCAGGTTGCCATTGCTGCCCTCTACTACAACCCTGAGCTCCTTTTGCACACTTTGGAGAACATCCGGTTTCCTCATAACCCAGAGCCTATCACTGCGCAGTTTATAAACCAGTGGATGAACGATACAGACTGTTTTCTTGGGTAGGTGTGCGATGCGCTCTTTTTCGACACCTTCGAGAGTTCGGGAGACCTTACTTGGAGAGGAAATGCCAGGATTGTCTTGCTTTCCTGCCTGCCCCTAAGGTGTGCGATTGTAGCATGAAATACCACATAGTAACCTTTGGAACAGCATGACAAAATAGAATTGATGTGCTCCTCTTCGGAGTAAGATTCTGTGCACGAAGCTACAGCTTGACGTCTTCATTTTGCTTGAATTTAGCCATGATGATGTCAAATTCAGAAGGAAAGCACATACATTAACATAATCTAGCCAAATCAAATCAAGATATTTAAAACTGTAATGCATTTAAAATGGGAGACTTTTACTGTTGGTTTAATACACGTATTTTATGGGGAATTGGATGAGTTTCATGAGTTGGGCAACTTGTCATTGGCACTTTTTACTGATTGTACGTGACACTAAATATATGTTTTGTCTTTAAAAAGTAAATTACTTTGTACAGGGAGTCCTCAACTTCACAATCACAATTGAGTCTAAAATTTCTGTTGCTCTGCAAGGCATTTGTTAAGTGACTTTTTGCCCCATTTTACGACCTTTTCCCCTGCCCCACAGTTGTTAAAGGAATCACTGCAGTTTTTAAGTTGGTAACACAGTTGTTACGTGAATCTGCCTTTCCCACCGACTTTTCTTGTCAGAAGTTTGCAAAAGGCGATGGCATAAATATGAATCAGTTGCCAAGCATCTGAATTTTGATCATGTGACCGTGGGGATGCTGCAACGGTCGTAAGTGTGAAAAATGATCATAACCCACTTTTTTCAGTGCCACGGTAACTTCAAACGGTCACTAAATGAGCTGTTGTAAATCGAGGACTGCCTGTATTTTATTTTCTAAGTCCTGTTTCCCTGGAAAATAAGACCTCCCTGGATAATAAGACCTCCCCGAAAATATTGCAACACAGTAGCAGAAGCCATGTGGTGACTGCACTCACCGCCTCCTGCACCTCAAAAATAATAAGATCTCCCTGGTAATTTGAACACATAATGCTCAATGACAGCGAAATATTCAGTTATGTTTAATGCAAAACCTGTGATGTTATTCTTAATCTTAAGAATTGATGCACAAAAACTTTTAACCAAACGACATGCTTGATGAAATGGAGGAAAGTTTTTTTTCCCCCTTGCTTTTGTTTTGTACGTGTTGTTTTGTTTTTTTTAAGAAAAAGGAATAAAAATATTTTATTATTATTATTATTATTATTATTATTATTATTATTATTATTATTATTACCTCCCCTAAAATAAGGCCAAGTACTTATTTTGGGGGCCAAAAGAAAATAAGACCCTGTCTTATTGAAACACGAGATATAGATATGGATATATGGATGGATGGATGGACGGATGGACGGACAGACAGACAGACAGACAGATAGATAGATAGATAGATAGATGTATATGTATATATATATATCACAAACACATACACACACACAGATTTGGAGGGGGGGCAGGCTCAGTGTCTGCTTCTCACAATGTTAAAAAACATCCTAGTTGAGGTCTCTTTGGAAAAGAATATTGTGGTATTGTCATTAAAAGAGCTGTGACTAGGGCCTCATTGTTCTCAATTATATAGCTAAAGCCTAGAGTTTTAGCTATATAATTTTCCAAGTCGCTTTTAAATGACAGGGAGATCCATTCAGGATTCTCCCTAAAAGCCTCCGTAACTACCTTCTCAAGTGAGTATCCATCAGATGTTTCTGACCCCATGTTTCACAATCCTCGCCTAACTTACAGAAAGCTATTCTGTTGGGAAGATTAATTCTCACCAGTGAATTGTGTACGTTCAGGCTTCATGACAGGAAGATGTGCATCATCGGACTGAGCATCCTCATGGGGCTGCCCTCTCGACCCCCTGCAGTGGACGCTGTGGCTGCCCAGATTGTCCCCTCGGTTCTCCTCCTATTCCTGGGACTAAAGCAAATGTGCGCCACCCAGCAACATACAGAACACGAAGAGCACGGGAAAGCTGAAAAGAACGATGCCGAAGATAATGGTACGAGAAAATATCAGTTTCCTGGCTTTTGTGATAAGCATTTATTAACAGCATGCTACTTATAATTCAATTCACTTGTGCTTAGCAATAGCACTTAGACTTATACTCTCTATTTACAATATCGGCATATTAATTGGGGGTCTTCCTTTTACCCACCCCAGAAAGATGGAAGGCTGAGTCAACGTTGAGTCCGTCAGGATTGAGGGATTCGAACCCTGGGCAGTAAGCAGAATTAGCCTGCAATACTACATTCTAACCACTGTACCACGATGGCCCAAGATTGACTTGAGGCTTAAAGGGAAGATATTTGCATTTTCCAAATAGTTTTGAATATTCCCAAGCAGTTTCCCCTACAGGAAAATTTTAGATCAAACTAGCCAAGACGTTATTCTCTTAACTGCAACTTTTTGTGTGTGTATAGAACTTTATTCTTTCAACACCAGTCCATTACACTCCCTTAGCTGTGAGACAAAATAGTCGTCTTATTTTAAAGGACAAATGTGTTATTATCCCCATAATGGCACACCTGATACACTCCTCAATCTAGCTTTCTCTGGAAAAGGTTATTTCAAAAGTGGTCATCCATTCAGAGCTGTATTAATCAGAAGTGACTCTACCCATAAACTAGCCTTCCTCAGTTTAAAAAAAAAACAATCTGTTTTCATGATCAATCTATATCAAGATATAAAACAGCTTGCCTCCAGACGTTGTGAATGCCCCAACACTGGAAGTCTTTAAGAAGATGTTGGATAGCCATTTGTCTGGAACGGTATAGGGTTTCCTGCCTAGGCAGGAGGTTGGACTAGAAGACCTCCAAGGTCCCTTCCAACTCTGCTATTGTATTCTATTGTAAGATGGTAATTTAAACAATGTTTGTCCATAGGGTACTCCCTGGAGGAGTCATTAATTTTGAAATGGTGCTTTTGGTTAAAAATATATATCTTTGTCTCCCTTGTCTTCTTTGTTCTTGTTTTTTAAAAAACATATTTGCAGAAGAGATTCCAAGTGATGAAGAGGAAGTGAATGAAACAAATCAGGACATGCAGGAGAACCATGCTGGTGGTGGTGGCGATACAGGGGATGACGATGATGATGACGACGATGATGAAGACTGGGATGATGAAGCATTAGAAGAAACTGCTTTAGAAGGCTTCAGCACGCCTATTGATCTAGAAGATGGTGTGGATGAATATCAGTTCTTCACACAAGCATTGTTAGGTATAGATGCTTATTACAGTGATTCTGATTTTTTAAGATTGCTATGTTTAGATTTTTTTTAAAAAAAAACCCCAGCTGATTTGGAAAAAAAAAACTAATTTCAATTAGTTGTATAACATTAGTTTTATAACTGCTACATCAGGAGTGGAAAACCTGTAGCATTGCCAGGATTATTGAAATAATAATTCAACAATAATTATTGAAATACAACAGCAGTGCTAGTTCTATCTGATGACAGTTGGGGGCCAGCAACATCTAGAGCAGTGGTGGTGAAACTTTTTCACCCCGGGTGCCAAAAGCACACACACACAGGCGTGCCCACCCCCATCATCTAACGTCCCCCATGCTGTGTCCCCTGTGCATGCGCGCATGACCTCCACGCTGCCCCGTGCATGCACGCATGGCTTTCTTGGAGCCTGGGGAGGGCGAAAACTGCTTCCCCTGTCCCCCTGGAAGCCCTCCGGAGGCCGGAAACAGCCCATTTTCTGATTTCTGGTGGCCCCAGTAGGTCCGTTTTTTGCCCTCCCCCAGGCTCCAGAGGCTTTCTAGGAGGCTGGGGAGGGCTAAAAACGGCCTAAAAGCAAGGGCGAAAAACAGCTGGCCAGCACACGCATGCACGCTGGAGCTGACACGGCAATGCCTCGCATGCCCTCAGAAATGGCTCCATGTGCCACCTGTACCATAGTTCACCATCACAGATCTAGAGGATTCCAGTGTTTTCCATGGGGGGGGGGGGCACAAGATTAACCAGTATTCAATAAAAAATTCAGCTCATTAAATATCAATCATCAGCCAGATGTACAAAAGTCTGTTATATTCAGGGTAATCATAATCACAAACTCTTGCTATGAATCTCGGAGGCTGGCTCTGGGTAAGTCCTTCTCAGCTAATTGCTACTTTTATTTGTCCTTCATAATTTGTTTATTTTTGTTTTATTTTATTTCATTTATTACATTTATACAACTCCCATCTCACTATCCAAAGCTATAATTAAGCACTCGGAGAACTTAAGAATGACAGCAAGATATAATACTACTTATAAAAGAGTTCGTGTTTCTAGAAATAAAGCTGTTGGAAGAACTGAATGGTTAATGGAGATCAGTCACTAAGAATATTAAAACCGTCCATCTCACACACAGCAGAAGCCTCGGCTCAGTGTATACTCCCTTTAAAAGTAGGTCTCTCTGCTTGAGAAAATGGTGATTTAATGATATAGACTGGGAATTTGGCAAGTTGCACGTCCCATGAAAGAAATGTATTCTGTGTTTTCAGCTGTACAAAGCCGAGATGCTGGCTGGTACCATTTGTTGACTAGACCACTCAGCGCTGATCAGAAGACCCAGTTGCAGGAAATCTGTGCATTAGCTGAACTCCGGAGAAACTCTGCAGGTCTGTTGCCAGGACGTTTGCAGAAAGCTTCACAAGCTAAAGTCTATCAACAGGAACTCTCCGTTATTTGCAGCCCTGTAAAATAATCTAAACTGTTCCAAGTTAGTTTTGTTTGTGTGTTTGTCTGTTATGAGAAGTTTTTTTTTTAAATGTATTGTTTTTTCATGTGGACATTGTTTCATGTGGAAGCTTTGGGAGGTGTGGGGCGGCCCGTCACATACTTTTTACTCCTTTTAAGAGAACGAGAGCAGATGCTTTGGGAAGCAAAATAATGAATCCACAGTGAGTCAGAATCAGAATAGAGCCGGAAGGGACCTTGGAGGTCTTCTTGTCCAGCCCTCTGCTCAAGCAGGAGATCTTATACCAGGGATGCCTCACCTTTTTGTCCTTGCGTGCTCACAACAGGCTTATATAGTGTTTTGTAGAGACACGAAAATCAGCTGGCTGGCAGCACATGCTTGGTGGAGCTTAGCTGGGGCTCACGTGGCAGCAGAGAGGCCTCTGTGTGCCACCTGTGGCATGCATGCCATAGGCTCGCCATCACGGTCCTATACCATTCCAGATAAGACACCATCCAGTCTCTTCTTTAAAAACCTCCACTAATGAAGCACCCACAACTACTGAAGGCAAACTGTTCCACTGATTAATTGTCCTCACGGTTAGGAAGCTTCACATTGTGGAGGTGGGTGCCAGGGAGAGTTTAGTTTAAGATGCTTACCAGCCTAGTTGGGCGTTAATTTCCTTTGGACCCAACTGTCTAATAGCCAAGGAGTAAACTGTTTCCGATGAGACAGAGCATTCATGATCTATGTGGTGTGTATGTGTGTGTGTAGGTATAGACTTACGTAGTATGTACATATGATTCCTATATATCGGGCAGGGATGGATTCTGGCAGGCAATACTGCTGGTTTGTTCATGTGCGCACAAAATTGCTCTGCGCATGCGCAGAACCGAAAAACAAGATGGCAGCGCCTATAGCACCACCCGGAGAACCGGTTCAGCGCTGTGGCAGGCCTGGGTTGCTGCTGGTTCCAGCGACCCAGACGGTCAAACCGCTATCGGTTCAGCCGAACCGGTCCGAACCGGTAGAAACCCACCACTGATCAGGAGTGTCAAACTGGATTTCATTGAGGGCTGCATCAAGGTTGTATTTGATCTCGGGGAGCCGGGGTGGGCATGACTAGCTTGGCATCATTTGGGTTGGGGGCACCTGTGGTGGCCTGAGCCCTCTGCCAGTGAAAATGGGCTCCTGAGCTCTGTTTTTGGTTGCAACTACGTCCTCCAACCCTTTGCCAATAAAAATGGAGCTCGAGAGGACCGCCCGCTGGTTCTTGCTGTTTTCAGCCCCACAGGCCCAATCTAAGCACTCTGCGGACCAGATCTGACCCCCAGACCTTGAGTTTGACACCCCTGCTATGTATAATATAGGAACCTGCAGACAATAGTGATTTAGGGAGATACTGCAAATACATTCTTCCTAAACCTCAGTGGTGGGTTACGACCGGTATGCCCCGGTACGGTGCTCCGGAGGGCCTGCCCACCCGCTCTCCTTACCTGTATTTGACCCAACTGGGCCATTTGCGCATGCGCACAGTGAGTACAGTGCCTGCACGATGCTCTGCCAAGCAGCTGGAGTGTTGCGGGCACTGTGCATGTCATGGATGCCCGGCCCCGTTGCAGCGTACCTGTTGCAACAGGATCCGGAACCCTCCACTGCTAAATCTCTCACCTCTACCTACCTCTATCACCATTTCCAAAAGAAGCAACAAAGAAGCTGTAGGAAGGATGCAGGGGATCTAAATATGCAGCATGTTTAAACATTCAATAATACAACAGCAGAGTTGGAAGGGACCTTGGAGGTCTTCTAGTCCAACCCCCTGCCTAGGCAGGAAACCCTATACCATTTCAGGCAAATGACTATCCAACATCTTCTTAAAGACTTCTAGTGTTGGGGCATTCACAACTTCTGGAGGCAAGCTGTTCCACTGATTAATTGTTCTAACTGTCGGGAAATTTCTCCCCAGTTCTAAGTTGCTTCTCTCCTTGATTAGTTTCCACCCATTGCTTCTTGTTCTACCCTCAGGTGCCTTGGAAAATAGCTTGACTCCCTCTTCTTTGTGGCAACCCCTGAGATATTGGAAATATTCCATATTTCCAGATATTCCATTTACTCAATTGTTTAAAAAAATGTGTGGACGATGGGGGTGTTTGCCTCATAGCTACTTCTCAGTATAGATTAGATATTTATTCTCAGGGCTACAGTTCAGTGATACAGCATGTGCTCTATCTATATACATACGTTTCCAAGTTCATTTCTTGGCATCCCAAGTTAAAAGGATGAGCTCATTGGTCAACCGTGGGGGGGGGGGGATAGGACGGGATTGAAAAAAATGGTCTGGCTTGGAACTTAACGTGTTGCTTTATTGTAGTTTGCATACTTTCTTTTAGGTTCACTTAAATGCACCTCCCGGTGCCCAGTTTAGTATTGGGGACTAGTACAATTTTTCTGGGATTGACCCAATGAGTTCGTGCTCCTTTCAATTCCTAGAATTTCCAACAATGGTAGTACTGCTGATTGAGAAATGCTGGAGGCTCACTCTGCCTCTTTAAAGAATGCCCAGATTGGGCAAGGTTGAAATAGTATTTAGTTCTACCTGCATGGTTTTTTTCAAAAATTTTCTGCAAGTCAAAGATGTTAAATAAATTTATAATTCCTTAGTAAGGCTGCACTTGGAATACTGGATCCAGTTTTGGTCGCCACAATGTAAAAAAGATGTGGAGACTCTGGGAAGAGTGCAGAGAAGAGCAACAAAGAGGATTAGGGGTCTGGAAGCTAAAACATATGAAGAACGGCTGCAGGAACTGGGTATGTCTAGTTTAATAGAAAGAAGGACTAGGGGAGACATGATAGCAGTGTTCCAATATCTCAGGGGCTGCCACAAAGAAGAAGGAGTCAAACTATTCTCCAAATCACCTGAGGGAGAACAAGAAGCAATGGGTGGAAACTAATCAAGGAGAGAAGCAACTGAGGAGAAATTTCCCGACAGTTAGAACAATTAATCAGTGGAACAGCTTGCCTCCAGAAGTTGTGAATGCCCCAACACTGGAAGTCTTTAAGAAGATGTTGGATAGCCATTTGTCTGAAGTGGTGTAGGGTTTCCTGCCTAGGCAGGGGGTTGGACTAGAAGACTTCCAAGGTCCCTTCCAATTCTGTTATTCTATTCTATTCTAACATTGATCTAGAAATGTCTATAACAGGGAATTCAAATTACTGTTTTGATTTTTCCTCATATTTAGAGGGTCTTCTGAAATTGCATATCATTAACATATCTGTTTTTAGAGGGCTCAGTGGCTAAGATGCTGAACTTGTCGATAAGAAAGGTCGGCAGCTCAGCAGTTCGAATCCCTAGTGCCACGTAACAGAGTGAGCTCCCGTTACTTGTCCCAGCTTCTGCCAACCTAGCAGTTTGAAAGCATGTAAAAATGCAAGTAGAAAAATAGGGACCACTTTGGTGGGAAGGTAACAGTGTTCCGTGCGCCATCGGCATTTAGTCATGCCGGCCACATGACCACGGAGACGTCTTCGGATAGGGCTGGCTCTTCGGCTTTGAAACAGATGAGCGCTGCCCCCTAGAGTCAGGAACGAGTAGCACATATGTGCGAGGGGAACCTTTACCTTTATAACGTATCTGTTTAAAAAGAAATTGGCGGTATCATTGGTAACGCATATCCTTGCAGCCTGTCTCTTAATATTCATTTGTTTCTTTTCAATTTAGAATCAAAGAGGATAGAACAACAAACGGGCTTCCCATTTGATAACAAAGGACTGGTCTCTGGATATAACTTTGGCACTGCTCCAGGAAGCAACTGAAGGGGAAAAGAGCTTAAAGAACTGTGCAAAAACATTTCATTATTAAAAAAAAAAAGGTGACTTATGAACAGGGAAGGTAATCAAGAGGTCTGCAAGTTTTCCCCTTTGGAAAAGGCGGTATTTGACCCTCTTCCCCCTCTCATTAAGATATTCTTTCTAACCAGCTGCTGTAATGTATAAATTCTTGTGGGTATTTTTATAAGTTGTTGGACTGAAAAGAAAGCCTCTGTCCCCTCTTCCTTCTCCTTGGGAAAGGGGCAGCTATTTGAAACCGAATGGAAATTGCACTTCTCAGGTTTTTGACGTGTGACATTGAAGGGGTCCTATGGATAACAGTGCCTTCTGTTGTATATATGGATAGCCCAACAAAAGAGTTTTGGAACGCAATGCTTTTTTTTTTTTTTCATTTAAAAGAAAAGAGAAAGGGCACAGAAAAAGGTCATAATTCATATCTTGCTTTCCATATACTCTTGCGTTAACTTCCTCGAAAGAAATCATGGCTGCATTGTGCCCTGTCACGCATTTTACAGTTAACTGTAGAAGCCGTTGTTAACATCCCTGCGTATGTGTTGGCTTCTACATCATGCCTCATTGAGTTATCGAAAAATGTCTTCGCATTCACTGCTGTTACCAGATGGTGAATTGTTTTTAAAATTCTTCTTTAGAGTGGTCAGGCTTTATGCTTGTGTGTGTGGGGGGGGGGGGGGTTGTTTTGTCTTCCAAACTTTGCAAAACATCCTCCTTGCTTACCACGGACTCCCATCTGCATGTTGTAAGCCTTTTAAAGTGATCACTCTGCTTACCTTGGACCTTATCTGGCCTATGAAGACACCCGCCCTACCTAGCCAAGAACAGTGGCCTTATTCTCCCCAGTTGGTGGAGACAGCAGCCAGAAGGGGTTGTCTCTGTCCAGTGACCAATCAGACTGAGTCTGCAGCTGTGACATCTGGTGACTCCTCCCAGCTTTAGACTTAGTCCGATCAGAACTGGACACATAAATTAATTCTCCAAATTAGCTAGTTAATTAGGTATTTTTCTCCCCAAAATTTCACTCTCAATTTTTTTTAATTGGCTTGTCTAAGGTTTTGCTACTGCTCTTCTTTATCTGCAATCTACAGACTGCATTTCCTTGGCTCTTACTGCATCACAGGTGCCACAGAGTAACTCCGGAGCACCCTGCGACTTCTAACCATCGGGAAAGCCTGCGGGCAGCAACCCCAAATCCCACTTTTGTAAAGCAAGACCAGTAACCGTGAGCAGGATATGTTTTGTTTCTCTTTTGCCACTGTTGACTCTCCGGGGGGGGGGGGGGGACTCCAAGGGTTCTCCAAAACCCTTTTGAAAAGCACTGCTTTAACAGGATTTAATCTCCAGCTCTGGATCTTTTTGAATGTGGATCCCCAGCTTTTCCCCAGTGCCGTTGTGGATTTTGTGTTGTATCAGTAATGAGCTTGTGGACTATGTAAATAGTTAATCAGCTTTGTACTGTACTGTTGCTGCTTTGGACTGTTTCAATGACACGGTTATCGTTCTTTTAGCCATATTATGGTGAGATTTTAAACTTTTCAGTAATTGCATATATAGGTCTTTGCCTTTTGCCCAGCACTTGAGTTTGGTTTCATTTCCCTCCATTCCAGTTGCAACCACAGGGGAGCAAAGGAGAGGGAGCAGTCAAACGATGCATACAGTGTTATTTATGCAAGCCCCTCTTTTCCATAGGGGTCATGACATTGCATACATGCTTCCCAAAAGGCACAGCTTGGGTCATAACACAATAGTGCCTGCCTATTGTGGAGGAAGGAAGTGTCTTCCTTCCTTCCTTCCTTCCTTCCTTCCTTCCTTCCTTCCTTCCTTCCTTCCTTCCTTCCTTCCTTCCTTCCTTCCTTCCTTCCTTATGTTTGCCAGGTTTCTATAGGAGAGCCTAATGTGATCACATTCAGTGGCTTACCTTGCACAAATGTTGTTAAGGGCAATGGACTGCATCTTTGTATTCCAGCTGTCTTATCTCAAAACAAAAGACACTTGATTGTCACCTTTGAGCTTCTGTCCTCCATAAACCCATTACAAGCACATCTATTTTCCATCATGCACTGGCAAACTTTCTACATTTCTCCAAAACAAGTTTTTTAGGAGCCTAAACTTTCTCAGACAAACAGTACATTGGCAGTTATGGAAGTGCATTGTCCCCCTTTTAACATGACAGAAGAAGGGGAAGGGGTTAGAAGCCTATATCAATTGATCAAGAGGAAGCTTGATGAAAACATCTCCTTTCCTGAGCTCTTTTTACTTATATATCCCATAGGGATACATTAGCTATTCCAGGCTTCCACATCAAGACAAACCTGGCACCCTCCACATTTATAAAGCTACAGACCCTTGGCCGGGGATAATGAGACTTGTAGTGCCCAGCATCTAGAAAATGCCCATTTCAGGGACTATACAAAGGAAACATATCGAACTTCGAATCTTTAAGGAGAAACATAAAGTATGCTAGTTTGGGAAACGAGCAACCTAATTTTGAGGTAAGAGTTTGCTCATTAGTCCACCATTTACCAAATTTGGACTAAAAGCTTTTCCTGCTAACCTGGCATTTCGTAAATGGGGAATCAAACCTCCTTCTCAAAATGCTAGCTTAAAACTACTTCACACAAGGCAAATGCAAATCTGTATTTAACACAGGGAATTAAAATCCCCGAAATACCATTGTTGCAAGCACCCAATAGTCACATTTAGATGTGGGGATGCTTTTTGGGGATACACTTAAAAACATGTGCGATACAATTCTTAACTACTTTGGATGAAGAGGAATTAGAATGTAAATATTTGGTTTCTACTCCCCCTAATACAGTAGGATAATTCATTTACATTTATTTTGGTTCTTTACTAATACTGTGTTTTATGTCCCAAAGAAATTTCCTGTTAAGTGTTTTAGCTGGTTGAAATCAGCTAAAATCTGGGTCCCTCATCTGTCTTGAATTTATTGCTGCACAGTTGATAGACCAGTGGCATTTGCTAGAAAATATTTAAGAAAGCAAGAGGAAAAAAGAAACAAAAAGAGAATTTGTTGCTCTGACTCTTGGGATTTTTGTGAAAAATACGTTTGCAAAAGAAAGTATATTTTTTATTTGTTTGTATCTATACGTGAAGGGAATCCATTTTTAAAATATTAAGTAGCATTTAAGACTACTGCTTCATAGGGATAACAGCTTGGCTTTTTCAAAATTCTTTTAGTTTTTGTGTCTTAAGATTCTAATTGTCTTCCAGGATTTTGCCCAAATTTTATCCTAATGCATCCAACAATCACAAAAAAATATCACTGGGGGATTCAGGGAGGATCGGTTTTGTGGCATCCAAATCGCTACATAACTTTGCAAATTTCTTGCCCCTTGGACTTCATCAGACGGAGGAGGACAAAGGCATGAAATGCTTTTACCTCCACGCTTCCTTTTATGTCCTGGAGTTGTTGGTTTTTTTGGGTGTTTTTAGTGTGGGTGTGTGTGCAGAGATGATTTAGGATTCTGCCATTTAAACATGCAATGTGGGGATGATGTATAAGAAGGTCCAATTGCATGGATTTGTCAGCTGTTGCATGCAGATACCTACACTTCATTGATGCCTAGGGAACATCAGGAGCCCATCAGCTGATGACACGTTACCACCTCTATTTCCCTCCTTCCCTCCAATGAATATGTCTTTCATTGTTTTGCCTATGTTACGTTGGGTTATGACAAATGTAACTTGAGAGAGCTCTTCCTTAATTAAAAAGCTCAATGTGTAAAGCAGTTGTTGGGAATCCAGAGATTGAGTGATTGATTCACATGTGTCTGTTTATTGTTGGTGATTCATGCATGTATGAATCAGCTATCATAGATGCAGCGTTACAGATATAAATCGTATCGCTCCCCACTCTGTGCTTGATTTCTTTTGGTCAACCACTTGGGTCATTTTCCAACATGAAGGTAAGTATCTGTCATTCTAACCAGAGGTGGGTTTCACTTATTTCTACCACCAGTTCGTCGTGCGCCTTTCACATATGTGTCCGGCCTCAAAAACGTGGCTAAATAGGACCGCATAGAGCTGGGCCGGGTGGGCCGGCCCACCCGCGATTTCCGCTACCAGTTCGCCTGAACTAGTCAGAACCGGCTGAATACCACCTCTGACTCTAACTTTTTGGATAGGTTATCATAATTGATACAGTATCTGCTTTTTCAATTCCGACCCACGAATCCTCGAAAACATCTTTCGATAGCTGAAACCATATTTATTGCCACAAAATAAACAAAACATTACAACAAGTCCTACAAGAAAAACATAGAGCAGGGAGTTGAATATAGTTTATAGTGTTTTATTAAAACCTGCTTAAAATATTCCATTGTGTAGGAATCCACTTATTAGTAAGGTAGCTGAAATTGTTTTCAAGGACCGTAACTAACTCTATTATAGGACTGGTTAGGGTTTGTATTTATTTATGTATTAGATTTATATCTCACCTTTAATTCAGGTGATCAGAGTGCATACATAGCACTTCCTCCTTGTATTTTTCCACACCACAGGAATCCTGTGAAATAGGTTGGACTTAGACAGAATGTCTGGTCCAAAGTGGGGAATCTGGATCTCCCCATTCCCAGTTTAAAGCCTCAACCAGCACAGTAAACTTTACTAAGTAAATAGGGAATCTCACTAGGCGCATAATAATCTTTCCCGTTTTTAAATATTTCTAGAAGTTTGATATTGATTAAGCAAATACACGAAAATACCAGATAAGATCCTGTGCTGATGGGTTTTAAATGAATAAAAGAGAAGGATATTTCTCCCCATCCTCAGATCAGTGGAAATTCTTGAGTGACAGTCATCCCTGGATGCAATCCCTCTAATGAATGGCAGCTCGGTCTCAGCTATCGTAGAAGGAGATTCTGAAAACTTGGAGGCCATTCAGATTCAGGTTCTCCCTTCAAAAAAGGTCAAACCAGTTGTGCCAAACTAAAGGTGGGATTGGGACCTTTCTCAAAGCTGGACATTCTAGTTATTGTATGATGAACGGTTGAGGGAGCTAGATATGTCTAAGCCCATCAGAGAAAGATTGGGGGCATGACACCTGTCTTCCATTACTTGGGGGGCTGTCACAGAGAAGGGGGCAGAGATGTACCAGAGGGCAGGACAAGAAGTAATGGGTGGAAGTTTACTAAAGAGAGATCCAATCTAGAAGTAAGGAAACATTTCCTGACAGAACAATAAATGGAACAGCTTGCCTTCCAGACTTCTGGGTGCTCCATCACTGGAAGTTTTCAAAAATAGACAGGATGACCATTTGACTGCGATGGTATAAAGCTTCCTGCCTTGAGCAGGGGGTTGGACTAGAAGATCTCCAAGGTCCCCGCCAGCTCTATGCTTCTATGTTCTGTCAGAGTTTGTTGCAAAAATCAAATCCAGAAAGCACACAGAGAACTGATTCAGCGGGATTGATTTACTTCTATTATATACATAATAACACATGAATAAACGTACAATACCAACAGCAGATTCTTCTAACGTGGTAGAGAGGAGAGATTGGTTTCCAGTTTCAATTCAGAGAGCATACTAGATTAGTTCTCTTGGACAAACTCTATAGGTACACCATAGGTAAGCCACACCCAGGTTCCAAGCCGTCTGGTGTGGGTCTCAGTCACCAAATACACTATATAGCCAAAAGTATTTGCTCACAACTGCTTCTGATTATATGGATGGCTGAGTGAATACTTTTGCTGGATGAGACAGAGTAAAGAGGATGTCTACAACTTAATATTTGCAACTCCTTTCATCACAAACTTTAGTTAGTTTGGGGACTTAACCCCTTTAGTCCCCAAACTTTGTAAGTGCTTATCACCTATAAGTGTAATGCCTGAATCAAACAAAGCTTTCTTTAGCAGCAGCATCAAGAGTATTCTGAACCCCAATTAGCTTTGACTGCACACTGTGGTTCTTCCAGTCAAAATACAGAATGATGACGGGGAATCATTTTACTGATTGCTTCCATCTGTAGAAACAATTCCAGAATAAAGCTATGCAATTTTCTTCAAATGCTTTCAGAGGAGCATTAGTTGAATGCAGTATAATTCACAAAGTTAAGCCATCCCTCTTGTCTTAATTTCAGGAGTTTGAAACGTTGAGATGATGTCAAAAGCAAGGAATACCTTTTTCAGCAAAACAATTGGACAATCCATTGACCTGCAACTATTCTGATTCCTAAGAGTGTGGCATGCGATCACGCAAACATGCTATCAAAATAATCTTGTCAGTTTTCTGATGAGCTTTCTTCTCTAACTGCTTTGTTTTGCTTGTCCAAGCGCACACAAGATTGACAATCAATAGTGAGTTTCTTTGCAAAACACTTATGTAAAGCTCTATCAAATATGTTTTCCCGATACACACAATCATTTTTGTTTTGCACCAAGAAAACTCTGGCACCTTGCCCTCCCTTAGGAGTAATCAAAAACCATTTGCCCTCCTCAGGAGTAATCTAATGCTTTTTCTTTTGAAATGCTCATCTACTCACTGTGCCTATACTTTGTATGCAACGAAATTTCATTTTAATGGATGTTGATTAGTGTACATTCAAAGTGACAATGAAGGGATGTGGTGGCTCAGTGGCTAAGATGCTGAGTTTATCAATCAGAAGGTCGGCAGTTCAGGGAACTGAGTCGGGAACGACTAGCACATATGTGTAAGGGGAACCTTTACCTTTACCTTAAAGTGACAATAAAGTTAGACTAAGTCAGACCAGTTCTGGAGAACCGGTGGAGGAAATTTTGAGAAGTTCAGAGAACCGGTAAATACCATCTCTGACTGTCCCCGCCCCCTTCTATTCTCTGCCTCACGAGTCGTAGCTGATCTGGAAGAAATGGGAATTTTGCAGTAACCTTCCCCCGGAGTGGCCAGGGAATGGAGATTTTACAGTATCCTTCCCCTGCCACGCCCAACCAGCAATGCCTACCTAGCCACACCCACAGAACCGGTACTAAAAAAAATTGAATCTCACCACTGGTCTAAGTCTCTAAGTCCCAGTGTTTCTCAATCTCAGCTATTTTAGGGACTTGAACTCTAAATTCCCCAGCCCCTGCATCTTAAAGTTGTTGAAGTTGACAAACACTGCCCTGACCTAATGGAATTAAAACAACCCACCTGACCCAACCAGATTAAGCTTGCAGATAGCAGCCAGCAGCACCTACATATACACTCTTTCATTTTCCTTCCTTTCTTTAGGTACTTAGGCTCAGCAAGGCAACTTTCTTAGAGACAACTGATGGTTAGATGGTTAGACATAGTCCTCAACTTACAACCATAACTGAGACCAGAATGTCTGTCATAATTCATTACAGTTGTAAGTTAAATTGGACTCAATTGGGTGACATGGCGGTCCTTAAACCAATCCCATCTTTTCCAATCGGCAAAAATGGTCGCAGATCACAATCACAGGATCGCTGGACTCTGCAACTGGTTGCAAATGTAAGCGGATTGTCAAGTGACCGAACTGTGATCACATGACCATGGAGCGGTACAACAGTTGTAAGCACGAATGCAGGTTGTATGTCACTTTTCCCCGAGGCCATCATAACTTTGAATCATCCTCAAATAAATGGTTGTGCCAAAGACCACCTGCACAGGGAATCTCAGACATTTTATTTTGACTTAGGGCTTCCCAAAATCATGAGGCAGACTCCTTGTCCCGACAAAACCCCTTTTTATTAAGCTAATGTGAATTCCTCTCATTCACATCCAGCAAAGTCCCGGCAAACAGTCTTTCAAAGGTGAATTTACAACCACAGACCTTATCAGACTTGGAGAGCTGCCAGGCTGATATCTTCCAAACAACACTGTACAAGAAAATACTTGGTAAGGTGTCTCTGAGAGTCACGAACAAATCTTCACACTAAGTAAATGAACAAGTTGTCTCCTGCAAACTCCTGAAAAAAATCATAATAAATTTCATATTCATAAAAGTGAGTGAGGGTGGGGGGAATCCCTACATGAGTAGAAACTTTGGTACAAAATCCTTTTTTTCCTGGCCCAAGAGGCTTTCTTGTATTAAGGCTACGCCTTGGGTTCACATTTCATAACTTTCTTTTTATCAAGATGGATTTGGCACATCCTTCAATGAAATAAGAAATGCATGTGTTTTTTTGTTGAAAGAATCAAAGAAGCAGCAGCACATGATAAAATTAGAGGAATTGGCTTTTAAGATTCCCAGTGCTGGAAGTAATTTAGCATACAGACGTATTATCAACATGAGTTACTACTGAAGCAGACTGAAAAACTACTTTATTCCCTATGTGGCAGAAACCAAGATCAAGCTTTGTGTTCTTGTGCATGTGGGATTAAGGGTAAGAGAAAAGGATTTTTTCTGATATGGCCCCAGAAATCTGATAAGCCCACCTCAAATCAGTACACTTTTCCTTCTGATTCAGTCTCTATCCTGGCTTTTCAGCAAGAAGAGAAATCTTAGTGAAGGTCTGAAGGTCTTCAGAGCTAGTCAGATACAATTATTTCACTTTATACCTCAGCAGTCCACCCAAAGTCTTCTCAAATTGCTAATAGTTTGAAATATAAATCAAAACCCCAGAAATCCCCACCCCACCCTCTATAATTAAATCCAGTCCAAAAAGCTTGAGTAAAAAAGAAAGTTCTTGGCTTCTATCTTGAAAGCAGGAAAACTGGACTAACCTCGATGTGAAGGATATGCATTCCATACCTTGACGAAGTCCCTGGAATGTTCATTCGATAATGTTCCGATGACAAGTTTATTTCTGACATTGCTGCCTTTGTTTAAAAGAACGAATTCCTTCAGAAGGGTTTTCCGCAACCATTTCAACAGGTTGAGTTGGAAGAAGTGCAGGAGCAGCTTGACTAACTCCTCCATATGGTATGTTTCAGCTCTCTTCAGAACAGAAGGGTCATCTTGGCGGCCATTCCAGCTGCTCAATGACAGAACAATTATAGAGTTTATAATTGAGTTGAAGTGCCTGAATATACTTTGGGCTTTAAAAAAAATATATCCTAAGAATAACTTGCCTTTGGTCTTTCTCAACTGTGCTTCCTAGTAAGTGTTTCATCAGGCTAGCTAACCGAATCTCTGTTTGTACAAGAACAGTAGAAGCCTTTATTTATTTAGTTAGTTATTTACTTACTTACTTACCATGTTTTCCCCAAAAATAAGAGAGGGTCTTATGACCCCCCCCCAAAAAAAAATAATCGCTTCGCCTTATTTTCTTATTATTTTTGAGTTGCAGGAGGTGGCGAGCATGGTCACCTCTGGCTACTGCTGTGTTGCAATATTTTCAGGGCAGGGCTTATTTTCAGGGGAGGGCTTATTTTAGTGCATGCACTCAAAAGCCCAATTAGGCTTATTATCCGGGGAGGTCTTATTTTCAGGGAAAGGGTACTTATTTATTTATTTATTCAAATATTTATTTATTAGAATTTGTCAAACAAAAACGAGAACAGAAGAACAAAATAATAAAATGACAATGACAGGGACGTCCCCTCTACTGACCACTTAAGTACGAAGTAAGGTCCACGGAAGTCAATTTGCGACTGAAACTGTGAAAATGTGTAGCTGAGACAACTGAGTCAGGTAGGGCATTCCAGACTTCGACAAACTCTATGACAGAAATCATATTTTTACCGGCAAGTTTAGAACCATTTGAATTGAGCTTAAAGTTGTTCTTCACGCGCTTATTATTGCAATTAAAACAGAAAAAGTCATTTACAGGTAAAGCATTAGTACATATATTTTTTTATGCAATACCTAGGTCATTTCATATTTCATTTCATTTCCCTTTATTTTTATGCCGCCCTTTTCCCTGGGGGGACTCAGGGCGGCTCACAGTTCAAAAAGGGGGGGGGGGAAGGACAAACAATTTTCCGACATGAAGACAGTACAACATATTAAAAGAAAAAACAACAGTCACACAATTCGGGTGGGGTTAGAATCTTAATCCCAGGCCAGCCGGGATAGCCAGATCTTTAAAGCAGCGCGATCTGACCACAAGCGACACAATTCTAAGTTATCCAAACAGAGAATTTTAAGCCTAGTAGCATAGGTCAGGGGTCAGCAAACTACGGCTCTGGAGCCGCATGTGGCTCTTTCCTCCCACTGCTGCAGCTCCGTCACCAGTTAGTGCCACAATTTTGAGAGGAGCTTCCGGTGGAGGGGGGGGAGAGAAGCACAGTGCGCCAGGAGAAGACTCTATGGCAAGGGGAGGGGTTTTCCAGTTGTCTCCACAATTGATAGGGCTTTCGGTTATGACAGGTAGAGGAAAAAGTACATCATGCTAGAAGGAGACTCTATGGTGGGGAAACTGAACTTCCGGTCACCTCCAGAATTGAACAGGGGGCTTCCGGTTAGGACCTTTGTGTTTTCTGTGGGAAATGGGTCCAAATGGCTCTTTTGAGTGTTTAAGTTTGCTGACCCCTGGCATAGGGAATTCTATTGTGTACAGAAGAGTGCAAGACTTTTCTCGTGAAATACTTCTTGATTGTACTGATGTCAGATGAGATTTTTATTGGGCAAATGGCCTATCCTATTTACAGAGTTTTACAGCAGATCCAGATGCGTGACAGATGCGTGATAGTTCCATTGCTATTGTCACAATTATTTCTATTTTGTTCAGCCTACTGTAGATGATTGGATTCACACCTTGTACTAAACAACAATATGGATTGTTTCATTAATCACTTAGAGAAATGACTGCAACTATCCACTGGAGCTTGAAAATCGCATTTAGTGCATGTATCTAAACTGGATGTTCAGTGATTAGGTAATAAGATGCATGAGCCAAGTCATCATAAATAACTCTTACATGACATAATTGTCTTCTGTCTACCAGGATATTGAAAATCAAAGTTAGTGACAACATTCAGAAGGGAATTAGGGTTAACTTAAATAATGCAAAATTGATGTGTTTGTATTGAGCATCATGCTGTCCCCCTATCTTACAATATTAGGAATGGGCAATTACCCAACCATGAGCGAGAGGAAAGTCTTAGTGTTTCATAATAATTGACTTTGGCCTTTTGAGCAGGACACTATAATCCTCTCAGACTTCATTATTAGGCATTGACTCTCCAGCAACTCAGTCCTACATTCACAAATTTAACAAGGTTAAATATGATTTGCAAACTGTGTATGACTGTGTGTATCTATTTCTCTCTCCCTCCCCCTCTCCTCTCTCCCTCCCCCTCCATGCCCTGTCCCCCACTCTCTCGATGGATGATAGATAGATAGATAGATAATAGATTGATAGATAGATAGATAGATAGATAGATAGATAGATAGATAGATAGATAGATAGATGATAGAGAGAGAGAGAGAGAGTGAAGAGAAGCAAACACATCCCCCTACACAAGATCAAGCCCTATAGATACATAGATACAGTACATGCATACACACAAGTCAGCCGTAGAATTTAAATCTTAAATCTTTTCCTCCTACTTTTTCAAGTACCGGTAAATAGAATTCTGATTACTCTTTTTCCTTGCCTTGAGATTCAGACTTATCTGCTCAATGTTTACATAATGGTTTTGCCCAGTGATGGGTTTCAAATTTTTTTTAGAACCTATTCTGTAGGTATGGCCTATTTTGTGAACGTGGCTTGGCGGTCATGTGACCGGGTGGGAATGGCCAACTTGTAAAATGTGGTGAAACTCATTTAACAACGCTCTTGCTTAGCAACCAAAATTTTGGGCTCAATTGTGATCATATGTTCTCTTTCTTTTTCTTCCTTCCTTCCTTTGTTCCTTCTTTCTTTCTTATATATCACTCTCCCTCTTTCTTTCCTTCCTTTTTCTTCCTTCCTTCCTTCCTTTCTTGTGTGTCTCTCTCCTTCTTTCTTTCTTTCTTTCTTTCTTTCTTTCTCTTTCTCTTTCTCTTTCTCTTGTGTTTGACCTGGACAATGCTGGGGTGGGCGTGACCGAGGTGGGTGTGGCCAGCTCAATGTCTCTCATGTCGGGGGCACCTGTGGTGGCCAGGTGGGGCTGGGAGGATTCTCTGCAGCCCTCTGCCATTGAAAACTGGGCTCTATTTTTGGGCTCCGTTTTTGTTCGTGACAGTGTCCTCCAGCATTCTGCCAGCAAAACCAGCGCTCAGGAGGGCCATGTGCACCCCTCCCGAGGTTTGTGTTCACTGGCAGAGGCACTGTGGGCTGGTCCTTCGTTATTTCCAAGGCAGACCCACAGGCCAGACCTAAGCACCTTGTGGGCTTCATTCCGGCCCTTGGGCCTCGAGTCATCCAAATGCCAAGACTCATCCAAATGCAAATTTACAAAGGCAAACAAATAGGTCTCATGCTGGTTGTCATAACTGTCCATTTCCCCCCTCCTCCAAATGATTTTTAGCATCTTTAGCATTTTCCTCACCTGCTGATTTTTAGCAATCAGAACCTTGTAAACTGTAGCTTGATTATTTTTTTCCTACAGGATTTAATTAGTTCTCATAAGATTTCAAGGCAGGCTGGCTGTGCTGCAAGGTTGTCTCTCTAGTTGCTTTAGTGCTTGTGGCACATAAAATATTGTTGTATAAAAGAAGCTGTTGAGAAAGAAGTGACATTGTTCATCTGGATAAATAATTCAATGTAATCACTTAGACCTGTTTCTTATATTTCTGTCACCATAGTAGCAGCTGATTAAAAAAAGTGCCTGCATGGTTAGAGATTGTAACTTCACATTTACCGGGGTGGCAAACTCACATCATCACGTGACGTATCACGACGTTTCCCCCCTTCGCTAAACTGGGAATGGGCGTGGCCAGCATGTGATGCATCCAGCTTGTGGGCCGCGAATTTCACGGCAATTAATAGAAGATGTTGGTTCCTGACTGGCTTTGTGATATGCTCTAACCTTTGTGGGTGTAAACCCAGAAATCTTGGAAGATCTCTTAAGAGTGAAAAATTGATTATGCTCCTGCTGCAACACTAAATCCTCTCCTGATCTGGAAATCCATTCCTTTTCCTTTCGTATTTCTACATAGCAATAGCAGTTAGACTTATATACCGCTTCATAGGGCTTTCAGCCCTCTCTAAGTGGTTTACAGAGTCAGCATATCGCCCCCACAATCTGGGATGGAAGGCTGAGTCAACCCTGAGCCAGTGAGATTTGAACCGCTGACCTGCAGATAGCAGTCAGCTGAAGTGGCCTGCAGTACTGCACTCTACCCACTACGCCACCTCGGCTCTACATGTGTATGGCTTGGGGGAAGGCATGGTGTAGTAGTCATTTTTTACAAAATAACATTGATCCCTTCAATCATCCTGGAGGGCAGATTCCAAAATATTCCAAGATTTTAGAGGACTTCTGCCTTTTTTTTAAATTTTAAGATGACAGCTATTCTTTTAAACAAAAAGTCCTCGTGAGTCATGCAGAATGATTATATGTAAACTGCCTTATAGCACACAGCTACAGCGCAATCACCTCCTCCTTGGAAAATGTTTACTCCTTAGAGACATAGAGATGCAATGAGAAGAGCCGAGGTGGCGCAGTGGTTAAATGCAGCACTGCAGGCTACTTTAGCTGACTGCAGTTCTGCAGTTCGGCTGTTCAAATCTCACCGGCTCAGGGTTGACTCAGCCTTCCATCCTTCCGAGGTGGGTGAAATGAGGACCCAGACTGTGGGGGCAATATGCTGACTCTGTAAACCGCTTAGAGAGGGCTGAAAGCCCTATGAAGCGGTATATATGTCTAACTGCTATTGCTATTGCTAAGAGCAACATCATGGAAAAGAAAGTGTATCTACTTGCTTACACATGAACATTTATTGAATGTCTTATTATGCATTAGGCCTGATGATATTGGATTGCTGGTAAAGTTTTGTTTTGATTTATAGCAATAGCAGTTAGACCAGGGATGTCAAACACAAGACCCAGGGGCCAGATCTGGCCCATGGGGCCATCCTGGAAACAGTGAAGGACCGGCCCGTGGTGCCTTTGCCAGTGAAAATGGAGTTTGGGAGGGATGTGGGCAGCCCTCCCAAGCTCCTTTTCATTGGCAGAGGGTTGCAGGAGCTCAGGAGCCCATTTTCACTGGCAGAGTGCTTGGGCTGCCACAGGTGCCCCCTACATGAGTGATGTCGAGCTGGCCATGCCCAACTTGGCCAAGCTCACCCCAGCCCCCAAGGTCAAACACAACCCTGATGCGGTCCTCAATGAAATTGAGTTTGACACTCCTGAGTTAGATTTATAGATTGTTTCACAGCCCTCTGTAAGCAGTTTACACAGTCAGCCTATTGCCCCAACAATCTAGGTCCTCATTTTACCCACCTCGGAAGGATGGAAGGCTGAATCAACCTTGAGCCTGGTGAGATTCGAACTGCCAAATTGCAGGCAACTGACAAGCAGCAGAAATAAACTGCATTACTGAATTCTAACCACTGCGCCACCATCGCTCTTATATATGTAACATTTATGTAACATTTGAATAAAGAATTAAATGTATTTCTACTATACAATTTTTAAAAAGTCGTTTCCCCATTCTACTACTTATGTGTTGCTTAATCCTTGTCGTTGCTTACAACTATATCAAGGCCTGAAATGCACAGACAAAAAAAGACATGCATTTTTTTTTTGCAATAGATTGAAATTGTTAAAATGATATGAAAATAATAGAATGAAGCAAATCAGTGGTGGGTTCCTACCGGTTTGGCCGAACCGGTACTGGTTTGGCAGCCTGGGTCGCTGGAACTGGCAGTGACCCAGGCCTGCCACCCCCCCGAACCGGTTTTCTGGGTGGCATCATAGGTGGCGCCATCTTGTTTTTTGCTTTTGCGCATGCACAGAACTATTTTTATTGCACTGTGCATGCGCTTACAGCGCACCCATGAGCAAAGCAGTAGTAGTGCCTGCCAGAACCCACTCCTCAACCCAGTCCTCCAACTCCTCATTTGGAAAAAATAGACACTCAAATGGGCAGGTTGGTTTATGGCTATTTTCTCTCTACATCAAAATATGCAAGTAGTAAATCTTGGATTATTTTACTTCCATTCAAAGCATTTTTTTTTCAAAATAAACTTAAGCATATTTTTCTACTATGATTGAATAAAATTTGAAGTCAATTTCAGATGGCAACCGCTTCCAGGGTAAACTTTGCTTTTTAAAATTAAATGATCATAATTTTAAATAAATGAAGAATAAATTAAATGTTTAATTTTCTCTTAATTTAAAGAGAGCCATTGACTTTTGATAATCCCGCTAGTCACAAATGAAGACAAATGAAGGATTCCTCTAATCATTTAAAGAACTGTAAAAAGATAAGAGATAACAGTATATATGTCCAGTTCAAAGCTAATTAATCATCAGAAAGGAAAGCAGGAATTTACCAATTATCCACCAATTAGTACAGATAGCCCTCAATTTATAACCATAATTGGGACTGGAACTTACATCGCTAAGTAATATGGTCATTTAGTGAGCCTGATTTTACAGCCTTTTTTTGCCAGTTGTTAAGCAAATCATGTGGCTGTAAGTGAATCTGTTTCCCCCCATTGACTCTGCTTGTTGGAAGCCACATGGGAAGGTCACAAATGGTGAACATGATCTCAGGATGTTACAAATTTCCAGCTTCTGGCCACCTCTTTCTCCAAGCAATAATCACGTACCAATTATGAGCTGCAATATGTGAAAAAGAACTGAATTTGATGAGCAACTCCCATAATCCTGCTGAGAGTTGTCTTCTATGAATTCTGGGAATTATAATCCCTATATATTCAGAGGGCAGTTTCTGGGGGAAGATAGCCATATAATGCTTACTGATTACATAGAATGGAAGTGGGTCTCATGTGTAACCAGGGGTGGGCTGCTCCAGGTTTGCCCGGATTTGGGCGATCCTCTAGGCGAAGACTCTGCACAGTTCAGTGAACCCCCAAATCCCACTCCTGGCTGGCCCCACCCACCCCTCCCCTCCCAGGAGTCTCCATGTGGCCCATTTGGATAGGTAAGTGCAGGACCCACGCGGAGGCTTGGGGAGGGTGAAAAATGGGCCTCCTCGAGGCTCCGGAAGGCTGGAAATGGGTCTGTTTCCGGCCTCCAGGGAGCCTCCGGAGCCCGGGGAGGGCAAAAATGCCCCCCTGCCATGGTGCAGAAGGCTGACTAAGCCACACCCACCATGGTCATGCTCACCCAGCAGCGAGGTAGAGAACCCATTGCTAACATTTTTGAAGCCCACCCCTGTGTGTAACATCTATTTTGGCTCCGGATATCAGATGAATTTATATGGCAGATATTTCCCTTCTTTGATACACAATCCCACCACAGAATGCTTGGCCAGTGAACCTTGGAGAGCACTGCAATAATTTCCACAGATCTAACATTCATGTTTAGGCTATTTTGTAAGAACCAGGTGGATTTTGTGTTGTCTTGGCAAATGTATAGCACAGCTGAGGAGGCCTCTCCTATAAGAATGCTTGTTATGGGGCAGTGGGGAGAAGGTGGGGTGGAAGTCGTCCCTGCTGTAAAATATCCAGTAAAATATCCTTGTTATGTTTCATATGTTTCCATTATAACATGAACATTACAGCCAAGAAATCTGAAATGGTACCCAATGGATTCTGCAGCTTTGAAGCACACTAGGTCAGTGATGGCTAACCTTTTCCGGACCGAGTGCCCAAAGCGTGCATATGCGCGAAACCCCAAAATGCAATGTGCGTGAGGCCCCCATGCATGCGCTCCACCCCCGCGCATGCACATACAGCCCCACACATACCCCCTACACCGTCCACGTGCGTGCACAGGTCCCCTTCCACGGCCCTGCACATGCACCCCATGCCCCACTCATGTGTACATGCCCCCCCTGCATGCCCCCCACCCCTCATGCATACGCAGCCGAGACCCGATGACCAGTTGGCCGGCAGAAGGCAGCGCGCATGTGTGGTAGAGCTGAACTAGGGCAACGGCTCACATGCCTAGAGAGAGGGCGCTGCGTGTGGCACGCATGCTATAGGTTCACAATCACGGCACTAAGTCTTCTCAGTTGGTTCTTCCCAAGGCTGTTCAACTTCTGCAAAGGGTCATCTCTTTCTCTGAACATGTTCAACTTCTACACATTGTCATTGCTATTTGTTCACCTGCCTTCAGGCTGGTTTTACCATTAGGAAGGTTGGAGGTGGTTGCTCCTGCCACTGATTTAAGTGCCCTAAAAAGGGCTGCCTTTGTACAGGTAGTCCTCCAGTTATGACTACACCTGAACCCCAAATTTATGTTGCTAAGTGAAGCATTTGTGAAGTGATTTTGCCCCATTTTTACGGCTTTTCTTGCCAGTGAATCATTGCATTTGTTAAATTAGTAACAGGGTTGTTAAGTGAATCTAACTTCCCCATTGATTTTGCTTGACAGAAGGTCACCAAAACTGATCACATAACTCCAGGATACTGCAACCGTCATAAATATGAGCTAGTTGACAACATCTGAATTTCAATCATGTGACTGTGGGGCAGAGGTGGTATTCAGTAGGTTCTGACCGGTTCTGGAGAAACAGTAGCGGAAATTTTGAGCACTTCGGAGAACCGGTAAATACCACCTCTGACTGGCCCCGCCCCCATCTATTCTCTGCCTCCCAAGTCCCAGCTCATTGGGAGGAAATGGGGATTTTGCAGTAACCTTCCCCTGGAGTGGGGAGGGAATGGAGATTTTACAGTATCCTTCCGCTGCCACACCCACCAATATAGCAATAGCAGTAGACTTATATACCGCTTCATAGGCCTTTCAGGCCTCTCTAAGCGGTTTACAGAGAGTCAGCATATTGCCCCCAACAATCTGGGTCCTCATTTTACCCACCTCGGAAGGATGGAAGGCTGAGTCAACCCTGAGCCGGTGAGATTTGAACCGCTGACCTGCTGATCTAGCAGTAGCCTGCAGTGCTGCATTTAACCACTGCGTGGGTATAGTATAGCCATACTATACCCACCAAGCCACGCCCACAGACCGGTAGTAAAAAAATTTGAATCCTACCACTGCTGTGGCCATACTGCAATGGTCGTATGTGTGAAAAATGGTCATTACACAAGTCACTGTTTTCAGTGCCATTGTAACTTTGAACCATCACTAAGTAAACTGTTGTAAGTTAAGGACTATCTGTATTAAATTTTACTTATTAAATTTCTATACTGCTCATCTCAGCCAAATGATTGGGGGGGAGAAGATTATTTATTTACTTATTTGTCACACTTATATGGCTATCATTAAAGAAAAATCTGGAGCCAACATAATTTTTTCCGCAGCTGAAATAAGTACAACTTTGCCCCAGGAATAAGAATAACTGTTGCTTTACAAAAACATTCTAATCTGGTTGTTGTTTTACAAGTAGTTGAGGCATGCATTTGGAAAAACAAAACAAAACAAAATCAAACAACAGAAACCATTAGTCATGGTTAGATATATTTTTTTCCTGAGGGTGACAAAAGCTGGCATTTTAAGAGAGAGAAAGAAGGGGATGCATCTCCCATTTCTGCATTTCTCATTTCATTTTAACTGCCGCACCAGCTTTTATTTAGCAGTCTTTTTCCTGTATATTTTCTTTTCTGGTGGGTGGACCTGATTTTTATTTTATTTTATTTTAATTTTGGGGCAAACACAGCATTCAAAATGTTAATAAAAGCAACCGAGCAAAATACGCCGAATAATTTACTACTCAGTCATTCACTAAGTTTCCTCTTCATCTTCAGACGTTTGTCATTTTCTCCTCGATGAATCTTTTCTTCTCCTTAAATGAACAAAAAAGGCTCTTGCTAAAAAAAACAGGTGGAGAAATTATTTTGCCAGTTATTCATGTGGGCGAGATGAGATTTGGAATGTGGGAGAGAGAGGCTTTGGGCCTGCTCCCTCTTGAACTCATCTTGGCCCACAAAGTTTTCTGGGGTCATATAAAAGGGCAGCCATTAAAAATATACAAACCCTCTTTTTAACATTTTGCTGTTCCTGAAATTATGTAGTCTGGGGGGGGGGGGGGGGCGGGAATTTACAATTTGGTAAATAATTTAAACAAGGCACATGTGGATTTTAAACAGACACGTGTTTCCCCAAAAATAAGATAGGGTCTTGTGGCCCAGCAGGAGCCGTTGGAGCTGCCACCAGACTCCGACAGCGAGGGGCCCTATGAGTTGGCCCTGGAGGATGTGGAGGACCTTGAACAGGGTTCTGAATCTGAGCAGGGCGCAGAGAGACTGGTTGGCCACCAGGTGGTGCCTGAGCCTTGGATCAGTGGGGAGGAGACAAGGGAGAATGATCCAGAAACCAACAGTGAGTTGTTCCAGGATGCACGCCGTTGAAGAGCTACTCGGTGTCAAGAACAACTACGTAATTACAGGAGGTAATTACGCACAGCTCATGGTCATTAGGCTCCTCTCCACACTATAAAAGAGACTGCTTGTGCCATGCCCTTCTTGCAGAAGTCAACGCTTGGACTAAAGAGAAACTAACTTGGCAGGTTGGATTGCTGCCAGAGTTAGTCTGAATTGCTGCCAAGGTTTGTCGGACTTGCTGCCAAGGTCCTTATCTGTTTGTTTATTTGGCTTTCAGCCACCAAGATTCTGGTCTTGTTATTAAAGGACATTCCATTTTATGCTTGTCTCGGCTTTCGTTACTGGACGGAGGAGTGGGTCAGAACAGGGTCTTATTTTCTTTTGATCCCTGAAATAAGTGCTGGCCTTATTTTCAGGGAGGTCTTATTATTTTTGAGGTGCAGGAGGCAGCGATCGTGGTCACCTCATGGCTGCTGCTGTGCTGTGCGTCATTGAGCCTGCTGCTTTTTTTGCAGTGGCCATAAGGAGTACGGTGGCTAGGGTTGTGGGCGCGGCCGTTAGATAAGGGGATGTGGGGTGCATGGGGCATGTTCCCCCCTCCCTTCTCCCCTTCCGGCTGTGCATGCATTTAAATAATTTTGGGGAGGGCTTATTTTAGCACATGCACTCAAAAGCCCGATTGGACTTATTATCCAGGGAGGTCTTATTTTCAGGGAAACGGGGTATTATTTTTCATATTCTTGCTTGCAGTGTATCCTGAAAGGCTAATAGGCATATAAATAGCCTTCATGTACACACACACACACACACACACACACACACACACAAATAGCCTTTGTGTGTACATACACACACATTTATATTTACATTTTTATCTTTCTATTGCAAAAATATTGCTTGTAATTTCTGGCATCTGAGATGATAGTTGCCAGCTAAATGAAGATTAAATCTTTAAATGCCTATATGAAACCCAAAGCAAAGTAATTCTATTTATGCATTAATAGTAATGTAATTAAGAAAAGTAGTGCTAATAAACCTGGTGGCATTAACAGTTTTACATCTCACCGATTCATATATCGCTGTATCCTATCCTCTGTTTATTTTTGCAGTGTGACTCAGCAAAAGACACAAAAAATAGAAATTAAAGATTCGTTGCAGTCGGAAACAAATTGTATTCCTGTTTTTGTTCCTTCCCATTAAATTAATTTAATGTTTACCTTTTTTTGTTAATTCCAGTTTACAGTTATTATCTCTTTTATTCATTAAATATGAAACTCAGCCAACTGACCATTTAAAAATTTATCCCAAATATCATTGATTGGCTCTGAAGGTTGATACGGCTTGCTGCAAGCATCCTAGGCAGTGGTGAAATTCATTTTTTTTACTACTGGTTCTGTGGGCGTGGCTTGGTGGGCGTGGCAGGGGAAGGATACTGCAAAATCTCCATTCCCAGTTCCCAGTGCCAGTTCTCCGAACTACTCAAAATTTCTGCTGCCGGTTCTCCAGAAACTGTCAGAACCTGCTGGATTTCACCCCTGATCCTAGGTACCAACCAAGTATCTTCTTAAATTGTATGTTGTTCCTTTTTTTTTTTTTTAAATATATTTTATTCATTTTCACATTCCATTTTACAATCACTTATATACAGGGTATTTGCTATAAGAAAAAAAATAAAAAATAATAAAAAAATAAAAAAGAAAACACAACTCATCATTCACAACCCCACCTGACACTTCCATCCTCCATACACCCCATCTACCCCCTCCAACTTTCCTTTCCTCCCTCTAACGCTCCCCTCCTACTTCCCTTTCCCCTCAAACCTTCCTTCTCCCCTTACTCCCAACACACCCTCCTTACATTCCCCTTACTCCTTCCTTACTCCTCCCTCCTCTTTCCCTCTACCTCCCTCCTTGGTGTATTCCTTTATTCAAGTGTTGTTTATTATAATCTGATAAAAAGTAAAATAAACCAAGGAAAAAAAAATATAAAGAAAGAAAAGAGAAAAAAAAGGGAAAAAAAGAACAACCGTATATAAGTGCATTCTTGTTCTTATTGAGACTATATTAACACCCACCCACCCCCCTAAATCCCCATCCCTACTCCTCCCGACTTCCCAGGGCCCACACCTGGCACTGCCTTCTATCTAAAGTATCTTATGTTCGTATGGATTAAAAATAAAAGTAATATATTAAGAGAAAAAAAAAAAAAGAAAAGAACAAAGAAAAAAGAAAAAAAAAGGAAACTCTTTGTGTTAAGCTCAGCCCCCCATCTTTATCTATGCTTAAATAGTATAAATCATTCTATCTATATTTTATTCTCGTCTCTTGCTTCTTTGTTATTTACCCCGACCTCCTGTAGACTCTCCCATTCCTCTTCCTTAACCTTGTATTCAGATAAACATTTATCCAAATTTGTATAGACATCAATATACAATCTAGCTCAAAAATAATCCCTTCTAGTAAAATTTAAGCAGCGTGGATCATTCCACATATTCAGATATTACTTTACAGAAGAATAATCAAACTTTCCCTTCTAATAGGATTTAAACAGCGTAAATAATCTTTCTTAACCTTAATTTCAAACAGTAATTCAAAATAATCTGACCAAACTTTCCCTTCTTAGTAAAATTTAAGCAGAGTGGATCAAGTATTACTTTAAAATGATCCCGACCAGCTTTCCCTTCTAATAGGATTTAAACAACGTAAATCATTCCGCATGCATTTTGCCCTCATCCCTTGCTTCTCTGATATTTACCACTATCAAATTTATGCAGACATTAGTTTAAAATTTAGCTCAAAATAATTTCACCAAGCTTTCCCTTCTAATAAAAATTAAATAGCATAGATCATTCCACATATTCAAATAATACTTTCAACAAGAATCAGTTTACCTTCTATTTTAAAATAATCTCTTCAAACTTTCCCTTCTAACAAGATTTAAACAGCGTAAATCATTCTGCATGCATTTTACATATATACATTCAGTATCACCCCACCAATAAATTCCGCTTTTTCTACCGGAGAGAGGTCGCAAACCCCCATTCAATCCACAACTTTGGCGAATATTTTAGAATGTCTAAATCCTCGAACTCCGCTTTTCTGCTTCTCCGAGGGAGGGGGAGCTACCCCCTCCATCTTGCAGCCATGTGATCTGTTGCTTGCCTTCTCCTTCGGCTTGTCTCCTCTTTTCCAAGTGAATCAGGAAGTCCCGCCTTCAAAGTCTTGTAATAGAGATCTCGAGCCTCCGAAACAGAATTGAGACGAAGTCTTTGATTCTCAAATGTGACCGTAATGCCGGCTGGGGCCTCCCATCTATATTGAATCTGTTGATTTCTAAGCTCTTTAGTTAAAAAAGCATAGTCTCTTCTTGCTCTCAACATCTGGAAAGGTATTTCTTTGAAGACAATCAAGTCCTGGCCATCAACTCTCAAACTATTATTGTAAAATTTTTGCATGATCGCGTTTCTGGATTCTTTTGTGGAGAAATATATAATTATGTCCCTCGGGAGCTGTCGCTGTTCCGCTACCAACGAATTCTGGCGATAGATTTTCCGAATCTGCCAATCAAAGTTAAGTCCCGGGCTTCCCACCGCATGGCTGAGGGCTTCAACAAAGGTCTGTTTCAGATTCTCTCGCTCCTTTTCGTGGAATCCTCTGACTCTTATTGCGAATGCCTTCTTATTAAAGTTTATCATAACGAGCTGTTCTTGAGTGTCTCTAATTTTTTGTTGTAATATTTGAATATTAGTAGTCAAATTAGAATTAGCCTCCTCCAAGCTTTCCAATTTATTCTCTATTTCAGCGGTATAATCTGACAGGGCAGACACGGCTGCAAACGTATTCGCCTTCATTTGGTCAATTTTAGACTTTAAATCACCATATAACTCCAATACAAATTCCTTAATTTCTTGTTTAAAATCATTAAACATTTGAAAAAAAAATTCCTGTGTTAAGAATTCTCCAGTAGAGGGCGTAGGAGACAAGGGCTGCGATTCCAGTGTAAATTCTTTAAGTTCATTCACAGATTCTTTAGGCACATTTGTAGAGAGACGCTTCGATTTTGACCTGGGTGCCATTATAAATAAACAAATAAACAGTGCTTTTGCTCCCCTCTGTTTCCAAAAAAACCAAAAAAAATTATTTTGTTAAGGAGCGGTCTGCAGGAAGGTAAAACCGGCTACGCACATCCCCTATCAGTCACCAACGGAGAGAAATCGCCATTTTGAAGTCCGTTTAAACAAAGAAGCCTCTAAGACAAATGGTGCTGGTATTTAAGATAGTAATAAAAGCATAAATCTCACAGGAGTGGGACCCGCCCGTATTAATCCTAGCTTCAAACAACTTTGCTTTGTCCTGGGGGGGGGGGGGGAATCGCCTGTCTAGGGCTGCAAAAAAAAAAGCAGCTGAGAAGAACTGGCTGGAGATAAATGCTCCGCTCACGCTGGATCTAATCTCTGTCCACAGCCAAAAAAAAGAGAAAGGCTGTGAATTACGAATAGACCCTAGCACACAGAGCTACTCCCTGCCCCTTTATAGCCAAAAAGGGGTGATATCTATGATCTTATTTAGATATACAGACCAGATCTCTGAGAGGAGCTCGGTTGAGCCCTCCTCGGCGACAGGCTCCGCCCCCCCGGAAGCAAATTGTATGTTGTTCCGAGTAGCACAGTCTTTTGCAGTTCCGCTGGTGCTACAGCAGGAAGCTGCAATGTATTGATGTGTTTTGTAAAATACTTGCACCAAATGCCCCAATGATAATGGGTATGAACTGTTACATGTTTCATCTATAATTGCGTCGTTGATTTTTTTCCAGTTCTTTTTCTTCAACTCGGGTATCTCCTGGTACAGCAATGTAAATAAATTGTACATTTCAGTTTTCGACCACTGTGATATCTGATATGTTATGTTCCAAATAACGATCCGTCTGTATTCAAAAGTCCCAAAAGATCTTCACCTTCTTATTTTCAACAACTTTTTCCATTTTATGTTCCCATGACTTTTTGGATATTATTATTATTGATGATGATGGTGATGATGATGATGATGATGATGATGTCACTGTTGAAAGATCAACATAGTTGAGCAATGATAGACAAAGTTGCTAGAGGTTTCGATGAGAAGAGTTTTTTCTCGATGGAATGCCAAGATATCCACCCCAAATTCTTTTTACGTGTCTCATGACTTTGTATCACATGGTAAAAAATTCACAATTGTCAATTTGGCAACATGTTTTTTTACAATCAAGAAAAGCCCTAACGGAGCCGATTTAGTCCAAGACAAGTGTACAATAGGAATGAAATATATTGCAAAAGCCAGATCCAAAACAATGATTAATATTTGTCTAAAAAAGTATATAAACACATAGATCATACAGACATAGGGGCAGAGAGGGGGGGTGGGTTATTCAGTGTTTGTTTATTAACCACAAGTCAAAGCCTTGTGTTTGTTAACCCAAATGAACAGTCTAACAACTCAGGCGAGTATAATGTGGGAACATAAAATTAATATGTTCCCTCATTATGTTTGCTTGAGTTATTAGATTATGGCTAGGTTACTGAATAAATCTACAGTTCTTTCTTTGTAGTTTCATTACTGATCACCATAATGTTTACAACAGTTGAGCAAGCAACTGCCAAATTTGCACACTACTATTTGTTATTTGCTTTAGACCAGGGGTGTCAAACTCGATTTCATTGAGGGCTGCATCAGGGTCGTGTTTGACATTGAAGGGCCGGGATGGATGTAGCCAGAGTGGGTGTGGCCTGCTTGATGTCACTCATGTTGGGAGGGCCTGTGGCAACCTGAGTGCTCTGCGAGTGGCAACAGGCTCCCCTTCTGGCTGTGAAGGCATCTTGCAACCCTCTGCCAGCAAAAACGGAGCTCGGGAGGGCCAGCAACTTCATTATATCATTATGTGAAGGCCGTGTTCACAGCCGGAAACAGAGCTCGGGAGCCCATTTTCACTGGCAGAGGCACTGCAGGCCGGTACCTCACTGTTTCCAGGGTGGCCCCGCCGGCCAGATCTAAAAGATCCATCATGGTCTGGATCTGGCCTGTGGGCCTTGAGTTTGACATCCTTGCTTTAGACCATTCCTTGTGGGTAGTTACAAGAAAATATATTGATTTATAACACTGAGTCCAAGAGCCTGCTGCATTATTTTTCTGGATCCTTGAGTGAACAAAAGCTTGAAATCTCAGGGTACTGATTGAGGAAGAAAAAGTTTCTCAATTGTGGAAATGTTAAGATGCATGGACTTCAACTTCTAGAACCCATGCTGGCTACGGCAATTCTGGGAGTTAAAGTCCACTCATTTTAATGTTACTGAGACTGAGAAATACTGCTCTAGAAGCTGTGCAAAGGAAAGAATAAGCTGCCTTTGTCTGGAAGTGGAGGTAATCACAGTCAGTGATGGTGGTAATGTTTGGAGACCCCCTACCAGTGGTGGGTTTCAAAATTTTTAGAACCTCTTCTGTAGGTGTGGCCTGCTTTGTGGGAGTGGCTTGCCAGCCATGTGACTGGGTGGGTGTGGCCAACTTGTAAAATGTGGTGAAGCAACGCTCTTGCTTAGCAACCAAAATGTTGGCTCAGAAACTCTGGCATTTGAAGCACGCAAGTCTTAAAGCTGTCAAGTTACAAGACTGTTGGACCCCTAACTCTTTAGGAAAAAAAAACCAGGGATGTTCACACTTGACAGCTTTAAGATTTGTGGACTTCAACTCCCAGAATTCCTCCTCTCGCTCTTCATCTTAATGATGTGCGGACAGGCGGGGGGAGGGAGCTGGAACCGGTTCTAAACGGCACTGCAGATTTGTGGAACCTCTTCTATAGAAGAGGTTAGAACTGGCAGGAACCCACCCCTGCCCCCTATCTAGAGGTACATATTCAGGCGATGATGGAAAGATTCCTGAGACTCCTTTCTGGACCAGATTAAAGAATTTTCAAAAAAGAGAAATGTACTCAGGGAAGCTATCATGCAAATAGACCTTTCGAAACTGATGTGGTGGGAAGGGAAAAAAAATTATGAAGAACAGTTGAAGACATTAGATAAATGTCTTGGAAGGTGAACTCTCCATCAGGTGGATGTTCCTTTGTTCAGAATATTCTACCAATAGTAGATTCCTATATCAGAAAAGCAGTTGGACAATATTATCTTAAAGGATCCTTCCAAATTTTAAAATCTATTGTTTTATGAGTCGATGTAATCCTCAAGTAATTATATTTTGGACAGTCTTGGGGAAAACCATCCAAGCTACTCTGTCTTGACTCTGCCATACTTGTCAAATAAGTAGTTCCCAAAATTCACATCTTGACTGTTCAGTATTATGCAAATTTAAGTACTGTAGTAGCTCGTCTTCTAGACAATCCTAAAAGCTGTCTAGATCCAAATGAAATATCCTGCAGAAGAAAACAATATCCTGCAGTTGTAAGCGGTGGTTCTTTCTTTCTCCCTAAATGGTTTTGAATTCTGAAAGCTTCAGTCCCAATATATCTGAAGACCATTATGTTAGAAAAGTTCAGAAATAAGATAGACATGAAGAAGTTTGAAAAAGTGAGAATATAAAGTTGGCAATGTTTTATGGAGCAGTAGACAACATACCAAATTTTAGATGAAGCTATTGAAATAAAATTATGCTAGGAGCTATTCATTATTATTTTTTGCTTAACCGAAAAAATTCTCAAATTCTCTACAAGTCACAAAAATAGAGCCTCTTATTTTATGACTCTTCTCTGCAGAACTGGATATAGTATTGAAGATAAGGCTTAGCCAAACAGTAAAATGGGGTGAACATCTCCTAGGATTTGGACATTATACTTAACAGAATAAGAGAATAACAGAGTTGGAAGAGACCTTGAAGGTCTTCTAGTCCAACCCCCTGCTTAGGCAGGAAACCCTACACCACTTCAGACAAGTGGTTATCCAATTTCTTCTTTAAAACTTCCAGTGTTGCAGCATTCACAACTTCTGGAGGCAAGTTGTTCCACTGATCAATTGTTCTAACTGTCAGGAAATTTCTCCTTACTTCTCTCCTTGATTAGTTTCCTCCCATTGCTTCTTGTCCTGCCCTCAAGTGCTTTGGAGAACAGCTTGACTGCCTCTTCTTTGTGGCAGCCCCTGAGATTTTGGAACACTGCTATCATGTCACCCTTAGTCCTTCTTTTCATCAAACTAGACATACCCAGTTCCTGCAACCGTTCTTCATACTCTACATCTTGTAGAGTAGATGAAAGCTAAAACTAGATTTTCCTTTTGGGCAACCGTATCACACTTTTGGCACCTATTCAGTTGTGGGCTCCTTGGTGCTCCCTGAACTTGGTTGTTTTCTTGCAGACATTTCATTACCCAACTAAGTAACATCATCAGTGCACCAAGGACCCCATACAGTTCAACCCTGAACTACAAATATTCTCTTTTACGGATACTATATTCAATATGTAGTTCAGGCTATTCCAAAAACTGTTTCATAAGTATTGCTACCAGGCCGGGTATTCCAATCACGTTAATTTATTTTTATTACTAAATAAAAAATGATGGCCCCAATTAAATTTAATTCCGTTACTTTCACCCATTGCCTCCATTTATCCAAGTCATAAATGAAGATACGGAAGTGTTGAAGACTCGAGATTGAACTTTGTGGCATTTCTCTCAATACTTCTCCCCAGTCCGCTGAAGAACTCTTGATGAACTCTGCTTGGATATGATTTTGAGCCAAGTACCGTATGTTTCCAGTTCATTGGCAAGCTTTCCAGGCCACCCTTAACTAGCTTTCTAACCAGCATGTCATGGAAAGCTTCTCATATGTTTTCATTTGAAATCAAGATAGATGCCAGGCTTCCCGATGGAGAATCTCCTGACAGTACAAGGTTTAGCTTGACCTCTTGGCTTGATGTGGCAGAAGAATCACAGACACAGTCTGGATAGATTAGAATCTGACTGCAAGAATGAAGCCACGGTAAACAAATCAAAACATCCTAAACAAATTAACTACGCCAGTGAGTGAGAAGATGTAAATGAATTTTATACCCTTAAGAGTTTAGGCCAGTGTTTCTCAACCTTGGCAACTTGAAGATGTCCGGACTTCAACTTCCAGAATTCCCCAGCCAGCATTCGCGAATGCTGGCTGGGGAATTCTGGGAGTTGAAGTCCCGGACATCTTCAAGTTGCCAAGGTTGAGAAACACTGGTTTAGGCTCTTGGCTTCTTTCTTTAGCCCCTTCCAATTAACATATAATTATCATGGTGATTGATAGACTGGAAACCAAGCAGTTGTTGTTATATAATTATATAATGGTCTTCAAACTGCTAATTTCCATATCAATCTTCTGTAACTGTCTGGTTTGGTACAGCAGCTAAGCAGGATGGCTACAGTCTCCAATGGATAGTTAGAACTGGACATGCAAATTTTTTTTTTACTATCAAATGGGTAGTAATTGCGGCTGGAACAGGTAGTAATGGTGCCCAGATGTGGGGTTTGCTTTTAATTTATATCAAGGAACTGCCAAACAAAGCTAACAACAACCAAAGAACTTCTAAGACTACTCCCATCAACAATGACAGGACAAGCCACTAGAATATAAACTAGTGTTTCCCAAAGTATGGTATACATACCCCCAGGGGTACGGGAAGAGTTTGGTGGGGGTACGCGTTAAGTCGAAAAAAAGGAACAGACTATTGGACGTGGAACTGCATCTCAGATTAAAATTAACAACCAGGGAACCAAATTATGATGATCTGTCATCTCAACATAAACATTTTCACCCTTCTCATTGAATCAAATAAATGTTCTTTATAATATAACTTTCGTTTATTTTGCGTATGTACCAAAAAATAAATAAATAAATATATTTTGAATTTTATTAAAGCACATGTTTTTTATGAGGGGTACTCAGCGTTACAAAAATTATAGAAGGGGTACACATACGTCAAAAGTTGGGAAACACTGATATAAACTGAGAGCAAACCCCACTAGCCCTGATGATGTTACCTAGTTTGGGTAATGAAACGTCTGCAAGAAAATTACCAAGCTGAGAGAGCACCAAGGACCTCTCATTCCTGTTACTTTCATTTTCTCAACTAAGTCTTCCCTATTATTAAATATCAGATCAGGGTTAGCTAAACATCTTAAGCTGCCTCTGAAGAAAAAACAAAACTGCCAGCAAGTCAAATTTGGAATTTCCTGGAAGAACCATGTTTTGGCAGAGTTTTATTCCAACAAATGTTGGAATAATTTAAAATTGAAAGATTTACAGTTTGCTTTAGAACGCATTGTCTGTGCTTTGGCATGTTAGGTTAGATATCACCTACAATGGGGCTTTCATTTGTCCATCCGTTACTTCTTTACACAAGCAAAGTTACATAGTTTAATGTATGTTTTTAGCACATGTGTAACTCCTCCCTTTGTATTAACAATTAGCAATTGGCATCCTGTAAGGGTCGCGGTGGCTCAGTGGCTAAGATGCTGAGCTTGTTGATCAGAAAGGTCAGCAGTTTGGTGGTTCAAATCCCTAGCGCCACATAACGGAGTGAGCTCCTGTCACTTGTCCCATTTTCTGCCAACCTAGCAGTTCGAAAGCATGTAAAAATGCAAGCAGAAAAATAGGAACCGTCTTTGGTGGAAAGGTAACAGTGTTCCATGCACCTTCAGCATTTAGTCATGCCAGCCACATGACCACAGAGACGTCTTCTGACAGCGCTGGCTCTTCAGCTTTGAAACGGAGATGAACACCACCCCCTAGAGTCAGGAACGACTAGCACATATGTGCGAGGGTAACCTTTACCTTTACCTTATCCTATAATGGTTTTATTCTAGTCATAGGAACCAACCCAATCAGGTCTCTGTTATACCTATTAAATCATATTTGTTTTCTGTAATAAGATATTAAGCCCATCTTGTTTTATTTCCCATACTCTGGGCATTAATTTACTGTGCAGATAATGAAAGACACGAACTTCATAAACCATTTTACCAAATTTCTTACTTTCTACAATCCGCAAGCTGAGGTCCTTTTTTTCAATATATTCATTTCCAGGAGTCACTTTAAATCCCTTCTGATTAAGGTCGGCATGCTTTGGCCAAACACATTTTTATTATTCTATGTGAGATGAAATTCCTCTGATGTCATCATTTTGATAACTCAAGCTACTGCCCCAGGAATCAAAACACTCCTGGCAACAAAATTTGTGTAGCCAGCCATTGTCTTGCATTGTTGTCTTTCCCTTCCTGTACTTCTACCACAGACTGGAATAATGAAACAGAAACAGAATACCTACAACCTGGATCTTAAGCTTTGTTTCTAGATGTTCAAAAATGTAGGATAAGGCTCTATGTATCAGCTGAATTAAAACGATGTGGTGGCTCAATGGCTAAGTCGCTGAGCTTGTCGATCAAAAGGTTGGCAGTTCGGCGGTTTGAATTCCTAGTGCTGCGAACAGGGTGAGCTCCCGTTACTTGTCCCAGCTTCTCCCAACCTAGCAGTTCGAAAGCATGTAAAAATGCAAGCAGAAAAATTGGAATCACCTTTGGTGGGAAGATAAGTGTTCCGTGCACCTTTGGCATTTAGTCATGCTGGCCACATGACCACGGAGACGTCTTTGGACAGTGCTGATTCTTCAGCTTTGAAACAGAGATGAGCACTGCCCCCTAGAGTCAGGAACGACTAGCACATATGTGCGAGGGGAACCTTTACCTTTAACTTATCAGCTGAATTATAATTTGTCCCCATATATAGAAGAAAAGGAAGTTGATGGTAAGCATGGTAAGTCTTGAAAATTGATCTGTTGTATGCCTGATGCTGGCTTCTGGCAGACTGCATACTTCATTGGGTGAAGGGACCAGATAGCATATATTTGCCTTGAATCCCTAAGTCCCATGACTCTTCTCTTTAATTTATTATTGGGCAGACTTCCATTCTGTCTGCCCTTTAGAAATCTACCACTCTGTCTCCTATTCTTCATGGGAACAAGTAGAAAAAAGGAAGGAATAAGAATGCACATTTAACTAACTGAAATAATTATGGGCTACTTTCCAGATTACTGCTTCAAAGATAATGTAGGCATGTGATGATGCAAACTATTAAAACTATGGATGAATAATAGTTCTATAATTTTTGCTTTTGAAAAATGCCGCAAATGTTGGCTGCAAACTCTTAGAACTGAGGCAATGCAAGAGTTCCCATTTAAAAAAAAAGATAAAAGAGTTGCTAGGAAGTTTAAAAATAAATAAATATGACATGATCAAAAGTTAGAATAGAGATAGAAATAAGAGAAATGAGGAATATTAGTGTACACATTTTTACATAATAAAACAAAAGCAATAACAAGAGGGAAACTTAGAAATTGAATGGCGGTATTATGTATGATTAAGTAATATGGTGAGTGGCATTAGAGCAATATATTAAAACATGGAATAATTAAATAACAATAGACTATAATTTAATATAAATGTATATTATTAGAAATATATTAAGTTGATGAGTGTAATAACTATGATCAATTTTACTAGTTCTATTTGTATAAGAATGTATTACATCCAGATGCCACACTGTTCACGCATTGATATGTATATGTCAAATAAAATAAAACTTGAAAAAAAAATTGTTTGGGCTTGCTGGAGGCTTATCCCCCCACCCTCTTTCCTCAATAATTCTGGTGCACCCAAAGGGTCTCCCATCCAAATACTAACCGGGACTGATTCTACTTAGCTTTTGAGCTCAGTCATGGTCAATCAGCAGCTGTCATCTGCCATGGCAAATTGAGACTATCCAGCAACAAATATACTCAAGCCAGAAAGCTCACCGGTTGCTTGGGCAACTGATTATCCTTAGCCTAACCTATTTCACAAGGATAACAAGGAGAAGAGACTCGTAAAAGCTGCTTTTGAGCTTCTTGGACAAAAATTAAGACAGGCATGTAATGAATCAGACAAAACAGTTGCTGTGTCATTTCATGAAGGCATGAAATGAATTTTTCAGAGTACCAGATTGTAACATCTATGGGCAACCTGCACCTGATTTTTCCATTTAAATTTCTCATTCATCTATTAAGGTACATGCAAGCTGTTCTTTATGTTATCCTTAGTGATAGTGTTTGTTTGCCAAAGCTCTAATTCTGGATGGTTTCAGGACATTCTTAGCCCTACATTTCAAAAGAGAGCACTCAATTAATCTGTTTTCCATTCCTTAGAAAATATTTCTGGTTTTTCTTTAACGAATAAGAAATATGAGAAAACGCAAGAGTGTTCTAAACAAGAGGAAAAGTCATTTAAACACCATATCAAAATTACTTGTCTGAATTTGTTTGATTGTTTACTTGCCTATTTATTTATTTAATATGCCACCCATCTCACTATCCAAAATGACTCTTTGGTCAAAAAACAATTGCAAACACTTCCATTAGAAAGCAAAGAACAGTTCTAAATGTAGTATATGAAAGAGAAATCTAAATTACAGGTCTATCTTAATTTTTCTCCAAGAAGTTAGGATGACTGCACAATATAACTATCTTCTGAAAGTATCCTCTGGGTCAAAGTTGGATAATTTTATATTACCAAATCAAGATTCCCCTGATAATGTGGCTCAATCAGCTGTATTGTTTTTTTCTTCTTCTCTAAAAATCGACTAAATAAACACACTTCTGTCCTAAGAATTTGCAATGGCCCTATTTCAAGCTCATTCCATGCTTGTGCCATATCAACCAATGGTCTAGTGCCAAGGGTACAGGAGATGTCTTTGGTTTCCCCCAGCAACATCAATTGGCACAGACCTTTGATGAAAAGCACATATGGATGTACTCATGTTTCTTCCTTCTAAAGCAGTCGGTCTAGGCTTTTAATGAAGTGTATGGAGCTTCTCAAGAATGGTGAGGGTGGACCAGTGGTGGGTTTCAAAAATTGTTCGAACCTACTCTGTGGGTGTGGCCTCCTTTGTGGGAGTGGCTTGCCGCCCATGTGACCGGATGGAAGTGGCTTGCCACCCATATGACCGGATATGAAGATGCCGACGACACTTGTCAGAACCACCTTAAATTACCTCACACACAGCACTGGCCTGCATAAGAATATGATGTAAACTTGTTTTTTAAAAGGCATCTTTGGTTTGCGTTAAAACAACTTCAACACACGCAATGTTCTGATTGCACCACAAACGCAGTAGTCATCCTTACCTTTCACAGAGGCACTGAGTTTTATAAATATGAGCATGATAGTGTAGAATAATCATATCCAAGGACCAGTGGTGGGTTTCAAAAAAATTTGGAACCTCTTCCGTAGGTGTGGCCTGGTTTCTGGGTCCACTGGTGGAACCTCTTCTAATTGGTTCGGTAGATTTGACAAACCGGTTCTACCGAATAGGTGCGAACTGGTAGGAACCCACCTCTGGGGTGGACTGAGAAAATATGTAGGAGACTGAGCTTTTAGAATTAATAACATTTATAATTTTGTTTTTAGTCATCAGGCAAATTGTATGGAAAAAAGATGTCCCCAGGAAGAAAAAAAATACCAAATAAAAAAAATATCTTTCCGCCAGAAATACTATTTTAAAAACCCAGTTGTCAAAACATAATCAATTAAAATCAATTTAACATTAACAGTGCAATCCTTAATGGGCTAACAATATGGACACACATTTTGGAATGTGGCATATTAAGCTGAATTCCATTTTATCCCGCAAACCAACGAAGGAATTTTGTAATATCAAAAAGACCAACAAGGCACACATAAATTGTGTATATATACACAATTGTACTTTTTAATATCCACAGAAAACATGCAAACGTATAGACAGAGAGGCAATTATAAGAGAAAGGGTAAAATCAGGGCTAGTGGTAGCATAAAATCCCAAATCATTTGGCTTTGACAAAATCAGCATCATGCAATAGTAAAAGGCAGATTTACTGGGAACAGCTTACACCATTAAATATCAACATCTGGCTATCCCAGGTCTTTGGGAAGCACTCAATAGGTAGATAAAAATGCCCAATCCAGTCTAAATATCTGGCTCACTGAGCGAATCATTACATTCTACAATATCTGCCTTCCAGCAAATCTGGGTGGAGGTTTTTTTTTGTAATGTTTTGTAATATTCCCAATCAAATATAATTCTTTACTACAGGTATTCCCAACTCTGGGACTCACGAGTCATAATTACTTTTGCATAGGGAGTGAACATTATTTGAACATTTCCTAAGTTTGTGCGGCATAGAAATGTTTGGGAACCTTTGCTTCAATGCTTGTAATCCATATCTAAGAGAATCAGTTTGGGGTACTGGTTAAGGCACCGGGCTAAAAACTAGGAGAACGTGACTTCTAGTCCCTCCTTGGGTACAGAGCCAGTTGGGTGACCTTGTGCCAGTCCCTTTCTCTCAGCCCTAGGAAGGAAGCAATGGTGAACCACTTCTGAAATCTTGCCAAGAAAACTGCAGAAATCAGTCCAGGCAGTTGACTAATTCGAAGATACACCAACACACACACACACACACACACACACACACACACACAATTATTTAGACATTTTGGCAGAGCAGAAAGTTTAATTACTTTTTGGGAAGATGCAATGCACACCGAGTGACACAACTATGAAAAGTAATTTTCCTGCTTACATGTTTTTTCCTGTCTGATTTGTGCAGTGTGGAGGAAATCATAATCCATTTCCAGCTCAGTGAACGCTGTGATTTTCTTCTCCCTTCAAGAAACACGGAGAAAAAGAAGTATCTACATCAAGAGCCTTGTGATGATTTTCTCAAGGGATCTTTACCGAATGGTATGACTCAGCTTCCCCAAGGAGTCCTTCTGATGGCCTCTTGTGAGGCTGAGTGTAAACTGTGAGAAGCACATTTAGTCAATGGAAAGAGATGCAAATATATCAAATGACGACAGAGCCAGACAAGATGTTAAAATGCAATACATGCTCATTTTCTTCCCCTTCCTTCTCTGCAACGTAGTTGTGGGGTTTTGTGTCAGCACCAGAGGACCCTGTGTGGTCTAGTTGTTGTCTCATCATGTCTGTGCAGATGTCACACATAGTGATAAAGTAGCAGTCGCTCTACATGGGGCTGCCCTTGAAGAGTGTTCGAAGACTTCAGTTAGTCCAGAATGCAGCCGCACGAGCGATTGTGGGTGCACCTAGGTACACCCACGTCACACCTATCCTCCGCGAGCTGCATTGGCTACCCATTAGTCTCCGAATCCGCTTCAAGGTGCTGGTCGCTACCTATAAAGCCCTACATGGCATCGGACCTGGGTACCTGAGAGACCGCCTCCTGCCGATTACCTCCCTCAGACCGATTAGATCTCACAGGTTAGGTCTCCTCCGGATTCCATCTGCCAGCCAATGTCGGCTGGCGACTCCCCGGGGGAGAGCCTTCTCTGTTGCAGCTCCAGCCCTCTGGAATGACCTTCCCGTGGAGATCCGGACCCTTACTACCCTCCTGGCCTTCCGCAAAGCCACCAAGTCCTGGCTGCTCCAGCAGGCCGAGGGGCTTGTGAAACACCCAGCCCCACGGAAATTGTGAATGTTGCATCTTTTTTTTTAAAGTGTTGTCTTGTCTATTTATCCCCTTTCCCTTGTCTGTTGTGAGCCACCCGGAGTCCTCCGGGAGTGGGCGGCATACAAGACAAATGAAATGAAATGAAATGAAAGTTGGGTGAAAATTATTTCTCCATCTCTTCTACTGGTTACACCTTTCCTGGTCTAAAATATTTGCCTTATTTTGCTCTGCTTGTAAGACAGATGCCTGCATAATGGATCAATAACTCTGAAGGCTAAATCTTCACCTGAGCAAATAATGCAAATAAAAAAAATAAATAAGTGGTAAGGAAGTAAAGTGAAACTGAACCACAGCTTTCCATCCCTTAATATTAGAACCCAAAATATTCCAAGTTCCCCATGCTTTGTCTGTCTCGGTTACTACATTCCTGGCAAATAGTATTTCCCACTTAGGGATAAATGATTTAGAAGAAAACTGTTTTTCCCAAATAAAAAATAAGCCTGTTTTTGAGACTGATCTCTGTAAGTCAGATGCATTGGAATGGTTTAGACGTTGCACCAAGCTACAATATGACTTGTTTCCTTTTTGGCTTAGTGTGATGCAGTTTCTAAGTCTCAGTGTGAAGACAAATAGTTGTGATTTCTTCAAATAAGCAAGGCTAAAGAAGGCAAGGCTTAACACAATGTGTGAACCATGTCTTTAAAAAGACATTCATTACTCTTCTAAATAATGCCAGAAGCAGAATAACAGAATAAAAGAGCTGGAAGGGACCTTGGAGTTCTTTTAGTCCAACTCCCTGCTCTATTATTTATTTATTGATTGATTGATTGATTGATTGATTGATTGATTGTCTGTCTGTCTTGTATGCCGCCCACTTCCGGAGGACTCCGGGCGGCTCACAAAAGACAAGGGAAAGGGGGGAACAAGACAAAGACAACATATTAAAAACAAAACCAACATTCACAATTTCTATGGAGGTAGATGCTTCTCAGCTCCCCCCAGCCTGCTGGAACAGCCAGGACTTGGTGGCTGTGCGGAAGGCCGGGAGGGTAGTAAGGATCCGGATCTCGACAGGGAGATCGTTCCAGAGGGCTGGAGCTGCAACAGAGAAGGCTCTCCCCCGGGGAGTCGCCAGCCGACATTGGCTGGCAGATGGAATCCGGAGGAGACCCAACCTGTGCGATCTAATTGGTCTGAGAGAGGTAATCGGCAGGAGGCGGTCTCTCAGGTACCCAGGTCCGATGCCATGTAGGGCTTTATAGGTAGCGACCAGCACCTTGAAGCGGATTTGGAGACTAATAGGTAGCCAGTGCAGCTCGCGGAGGATAGGTGTAACGTGGGTGTACCTTGGTGCACCCACAATCGCTCGCGCGGCTGCATTCTGGACTAATTGGAGTCTTCAAACACTCTTCAAGGGCAGCCCCATGTAGAGCGCATTACAATAATCCAGTCTCTATACCAAACCCTGTAGCATTTCAGGCAAATAGTTGTCCAAGCTCTTCTTTTAAAAAGACCTCCAGTGATGGGAGCACCCACAACTTCTGGAGGCAAGTCATTCCAGCGGTTAATTATTTTAACCATCAGGTGAAATGTCTCCTTAGTTCTAGATTGCTTCTCTCCTTGATTAGTTTTCATCCGTTGCTTTTTGTCCTGCCTTCAAGCACTTTGGAGAATAGTTTGACTCTCTCTTCTTTGTGGCAGCCCTTCAAATATTGGAACACTGCTATCATGTCACCCCCAAGATCCTTCTTTTCATTGTACTAGACATACCCAATTGCTACAGCCATTCTTTACATGTTTTAGCCTCCGGTCTCCTTAATCATCTGTGTTGCTCTTCAGGAAGTGAGTGAGTTGTGAGTTGATTGCCAAGTCCCAGGACAGAGGTTAGTGCCGAGACTCCCATGTTTAGCTGGCAATGTCCAAACAGACAATATTGCATGCCACTTCAACTGCTATCGTGTCACCTGCAGAGCAAGCAAGCAAACAAACAAAAGGATCAACCCAGGCTTCTGTGGATAGTTTTGAATAGCTGCTTCCTACATTGTGTATAGGTAGGGATGGCAGACAACCAATCACCATGAGAAAGAGATTGGAAAGAATATTTTTGACAGTTCCAGGGGGAAGCAAAGCTACAGTATTGTCCTTAGGTCATAAAACACTTAGCTTATCTTAAATTTTCTTTTTAAGGGAGTAAGAGGTATGATTGAATTACTGTAGATAACTATCCCTCAGGAGTACCTGAAAATGAGGTTAGTTGGTTCTAATGAAGGATCAGTAATGGACACCTTGATCTGCCAGAAGGCATCTTGGTGAGGAGTAGGCACACCTTTTTCATATATTGGGGGATAAATCATTCCCATATTAACTGCTGGCTGAGTTTGCATATTACAGTATGATGCAGTTTGCAATGCAAATACATTTCTTTCATAAGAGCAAAGGTCCATGCACCCCAGAGGACTATCCAATTATTAGTATACCATTAGAAGAGGGTGATAGGACGGAGGTGGCTTTGATATTGTTGCAAGGGCCAATCAGTCAGCAATCTAGACCAGTGATGGCTAACCATTTTTTCCTCGGGTGCCGAAAGCTCTCATGCCCACACCCATAATGCAATGTCCCTCCCACATGCCGCTGCACATGCACGTGACACCTCCCGTGCTCACCTCCCCGTGCATGCGTGGGCGACCCCCCCATTTTGGCCTCACATCCAAAAACAGCACCAGGGAGAGGGGGGGAAGCCTCACATCCCAAAACAGCGCTGGGACTGGGAGGGGGAAACAACCTCGCGTCCCAAAACAGCGCAGGGGGAGAATCTCTGGGAAGACATGGGCAGAAAGTGAGGAGAAAGGTAGGCCTCCCCGCCCCCGCATGCGTGCATGAATCCCATGTATGCACGCATGTCTCCCGCATACAGGGCAGAGACCAGAAAATCAGCTGGCCGCTGTGCGCATGCGCAGTGAAGCTGAGCTGGGCGACAGCTCACGTGCCTGCAGAGAGGTACCACGTGTGCCATAGGTTTGCCATCACGGATCTAGATTGCTTGCACTGCCTTTTACTAGAAATAGGAGGAAGCAACTGCTGTTCCATAACTTGAGAAACTTAGAAAGTTTACATGTTTTTCTCCCAAAAGCAGAAAATGCATATAGGACTGCAGTAAACCAGCGTTTCTGAAACTTGGCAACTTTTAAGATATGTGGATTACAACATCTATGCTGAATGGGGAATTCTGGGTATTGAAGTCCATACATCTTAAAATTGCCGTGTTTGAGAAATGCTGTGGAAGATCTTTGAACGGTCTGCTGAATGATTGAGTGGCACAAGCACTTAGACAACATAAATCATACAATCAAATTTGAGCCTAGTTGGAGTGGTTAGTTTATAATTCAATGTATTTATTTATATCACTTTTTAATTTTTTTACAAATAACTCAGGGCAGCGAACATGCTGTACCCAGCACACCTTCCTCCTTCTATATTCCCCGTAACAACAACCCTGTGAGGTGGGTTGGGGTGAGAAAGAGAGTGATTGGCCCAAAGTCACCAAGCTGGCTTTCATGGCCAAGGGACAATTTGAACTCACTAGATTGGTGTTTTTAAGCACTAGACCAAACTGGGTCTCCATCCAGTTGCATCACACAAACCCAAAACATTGAAGTAAGCAAACCATGGTTCAGTTAACCATGAATAACCATGTTATGGAAATAAATCGGCAACAATGCGCTTGCAAAGCCCTTTGAGGGTAACTTCAGAGTTATTGGATAAGCAGAAGGGCCCGAAATACCATCTAATGTGATTTTTTGGGGGGATTTTCAAATGTTATAGCTTGAGGAGGTGAACAGAGTTGATTACTCGCATGGCGAACCTTTGCCACTTACTAAACACTAAGAGTTACCAGTCCGGCTTCTTTTATAAAAGCTTTCTGTCAACTTTTAGTGAAGAAACATAGTGCAGTCTTTACACTATTTTATTCTGCTGTGACATTGGCTCACACAAGCTGGATATAACTCATTCCCCAATTGGTTCTCCTGCACCTCTTTTCCCCCTCCGTGCTTGTTTTGTTTTTACGCGAATGATCACACATTTATTTTTAAACCTCCATTCCAGTTGTGGAGACTCATTCATTTTCAATAGATCTATAATAATAGTTTTGTAAGCTAACTCAATGAAATCCGCTTGGGAGACTGAATTCATTCAATCTTACTGGGGAGGTTCTTGAGCTAAGGCAGGGAGACTTTGATGCTTGCACAGCATGGCTTATTACCGTGTGCACGCTCCCGCTACAACTAGCCATGATAAACCACGCGTGACCTTTCTAATGCCTTGTTCTTTTTTTCTGCAATTGGAACACTGGTTTATTTGTGTGGAGCGCAGCCTTGTATTATAAACAAAAAGGATCAAAAATAGCTCCCATTCTATAACGGGTGGCCATGGAGCAGCATTTGCATTTGGATAAATTACCTCCCTTTTCTTTCCTCAGAAACAACAAGGCTTCCACCTGAGACCATCATGGATTCATATACTGTGGGTTTATTGCTCATCTTGTGCAAGTAAAAAAGATCATTTCTAAGCAAACCACATGTAAATGCAGTCAATATTTTACATGTAGTACTCAGTAATGGAGCCTGCCCATCACAGCTGTGAGTCATGACAGTCACCTACATAACCCATCTGATTTTTTTTGTGGTAGGAGTTAAACAAACACAGCTAAAATGACCTCCATTGTTGCTAAGCAAACCACCTGGCTGTGGCTGCTGGAACTTTGGAACTTGGTCATAAGTAAGGGAGGTCTGTTGTAACTTGGAATAGTTGCTTAGCGACTGGTTGTAAGTTGAGGATTACCTGTGACCCTTTTTTTTTAGGAAAATGAAGCCGCAGGGGTGTCAAACTCGACTTCATTCAGGCCCGCATCAAGGTTGTGTTTGACCTCAGGGAGGCGGGGTGGGAGTGGCCAGCTTGATGTCATTCATGTCAGGGGCGCCTGTGGTGGACCGAGCTCTCTGCCAGCGAAAATGGGCTCTTGAGCTCCAAGAGCCGAGGTGGCGCAGTGGTTAAATGCAGCACTGCAGGCTACTTCAGCTGACTGCAGTTCAGCAGTTCGGCTGTTCAAATCTCATCAGGCTCAAGGTTGACTCAGCCTTCCAGCCTTCCGAGGTGGGTAAAATGAGGACCCGGATTGTTGTTGGGGGCAATATGCTGACTCTGTAAACTGCTTAGAGAGGGCTGAAAGCCCTATGAAGCGGTATATAAGTCTAACTATTGCTATTGCTATTTTCGGCTGTGACAGCCTCCTGCAACCTTCTGCCAGTGAAAATGGGGCTCAGGAGGGCAGCAAGGGGGCCAGCCTGTTTCCAGGGTGACCCTGCAGGCTAGATCTAAACATCCCACAGGCTGGATCTGGGCCCTGGGCCTTGAGTTTTACACCCTTGTGATACAGCTATCTATGTTAAGCAAATAGTCCAGAATGGTTCGCAATAGAAAATGATAAAAACAACAACAACATAAACTCAAGTAAAAATACAAACAATAACAAATGCAAAAACCAATAGCCAAGCCACCTCATTGCTTACATTGGGTCTCAAACTCACCTACGTGAGGCTCTACCAACAACCTGGCTCTATAGCTGTGACAAAAGACAGGTATTACAGCCTTCTGGATGTGCAGCATGCTCAGAGTCATCTAAATCTTAACAGGCTTGCATAACATTTTTTTTAATATTCAGAAGCTTTACTTTCAGTGGTGAAATTCAATTTTGTTATTACTGGGCGTGGCTTGGTGGGCGTGGCAGGTGAAGGATACTGCAAAATCTCCATTCCCTCCCCACTCCAGAGGAAGGATACTGCAAAATTCCCATTCCCTCCCCACTCCAGAGGAAGGATACTGAAAAATCCCCATTCCTTCCCCACTCCATAGGAAGGATACTGCAACATTCCCATTCCCTCCCCACTCCAGGGGAAGGATACTGCAAAATCTCCATTCCCACTTTATTCTGGAGCCAGCGGGAGGTGGTATTTGCCAGTTCTCCAAACTACTCAAAATTTCCGCTACCGGTTCTCAAGAACCTGTGAGAACCTGCTGAATTTCACCCCTGTATTATGCGATTCCAGCAGTGGTTTGGAAGTTTCAGAAATAAATCCTGAAAGGAACCAGTTTGCTCTATTAGTTAAAAGAACCAGCATACAAACCAGGAACCTGTGAGTTCTAGTCATGCCTTAGGAATGAAAATTATCTTGGTGCCTTTGGGTCAGTCACTCCCCCTCAGCCCCAACCCCCCTCACAGGGTAGTTATTGTGGGGAAAATAGGAGGAAGAAATATTGGATATGTTCACATTCGTACATTATTTATAAAAAAATTAAAAAAAAATGGAAGTGGCTTCCACAATATAATATTTAGGATGAAACAGTCAATCATTAATGGTTGAGTGACTTCCCGCACTGTTGAAGAAACAGAGGGTGTAGATGAAGTATGCCAAACTTGATTTCATTGAGGGCCATATCACGGTTGTGTTTGACCTTCGGGTGTGTGTGTGGCCAGGATGGGCGTAGCCAGCACAATGTCACTCGTGTTGGGAAGTGCCTTTGGTGGCCCAAGCGCTCCGCCAGGCTCCTGAGCTCCATTTTCAGCTGGGATGGCCTCCTGCAGCCCTCTGCCAGCAAAAATGGAGCTTGGGAGGGCTGCATGCAGCCAGGGCCGGATTTAGATGAAAAGAGGCCCTAGGCTATTCCACTTATGAGGCCCTTTCACCTCCCATTTTTAAGTTTGTAAATTACATGAGAGACAATAAAATACATCATTACTGTGATATATCAATATATATCAATATATATAGCTGGCCTCCCGACGGAGGGCGGCTCTGCTCTGCGGCAAAGGCAGCGAGGCCAGCCGCCTCCCCTGCTGCACTCAGCTGCCCGGCTCGGCCCCCTCACCCTCACCTGCCTGGCCGCTGGTGGGCTCCGTGTCGACGGGGCGGCTACTGGGAGCGGCCGCGCCTCTCGCCCGACCGCCGGTGCCGGGAACGTGGGCGGGCTCCCCAACTGCCACGGCGCTGGAACGATCTTAACCAATACATTTTTATGTTTGTTTATTAGTCATATGCGTAGAATTTCTCCTTATTTTCGGTTCAGTGTTTTAGTGTTCACTGTTTTTAGAATAGTGTAATTTTAATTTTGCTAACAATTTGAATGTAGGCCCCTCTTGATCTTGAGGCCCTAGGATGAAGCCTAGTTAGCCTATAGGAAAATCCGGCCCTGCATGCAGCCCTCATGAATTGTTTTTGCTGACAGAGGCACCGCATGCCAGTACTTCGTTGTTTCCAGGGCAGCCCCGCGGGCCAGATCTAAGCACTCTGCGGGCCAGATCCGGCCCCCGGGCCTTGAGTTTGACATCCCTGATGGATGTTGGAGATTGTTCTAACTGTTATTTGGCATAGAATAGAATAGAATAGAATTCTTTATAAGCCAAGTGTTATTGGACACCCAAGGAATTTATCTTTGGTGCATATGCTTTCGGTACATAAAAAGACAAGATACATTCATCAAGAATCATAAGGTACAACACTTAATGATAGTCATCAAATAAGCAATCAGGCAACAATCAATATCAATATAAATTGTAAGGATACAAGCAACACAGATACAGTCCTGCAGTCATATGTGGAAGGAGATGGGTGATAGGAATGATGAGAAGACCAATAGTAATAGTAATGCAGCCTTAGTGAATAGTTTGACAGTGGTGAGGGAATTATTTGTTTAGCAGAGCGATGGCTTTCGGAGAAAAACTGTTCTTGTGTCTAGTTGTTTTGATGTGCAGTGCTCTATAGCATCGTTTTGAGGGTAGGAGTTGAAACAATTTATGTCCAGGATACGAGGGGTCTGTAAATATTTTCATGGGCCTCTTTTTGACTTGTGCAGTATACAGGTCCTCAATGGAAGGCAGGTTGGTAGTAATTGTTTTTCCTCCAGTTCTAATTATCCTCTGAAGTCTGTGTCTGTCTTATAGGGTTGCAGAACCAAACCAGACAGTTATAGAGGTGCAGATGACAGACTCAATAATTCCTCTGTAGAACTGTATCAGCAGCTCCTTGGCAGTTTGAGCTTCCTGAGTTGGCGCAGAAAGAACATTCTTTGTTGTGCTTTTTTGATGACATTTTTGATGTGAGGTATCTATTTTAGGTCTAGCCTGGAGGACTTCGACTCCCAGAATTCCCCAGCCAGCTTTGCTGGGGGAAGTCTGCAGGTTTAAAGTTGCCAAGGTTGGAGACCTCTGGTCTACGGGGAAGGGATGGGCAAAGTCAATTCCAAGTAACAGCTTTGCTGGCTGGGGAATTCTGGGAGTTGAAGTCTGCCAGGCTTAAAGTTGCCAAGGTTGGAGACTCCTGTCCTAGACCAATGTTTTCTCCAGCTGAGCAACTTTAAGATGTGTGGACTTCAATTCCAAGAATTCCCCAGCCTATTGAAGTTGAGCAATACTACCTCAGACCTTTTAATATGGCTTGTTTAAGGACACCCTGCCATTTTATTTTACAGCTTAATGTAGCTTTCCTGTGTAGCTACTTAATTTGCTTACAGTGGAGGTGGTAGGATGGGGGTCCAACACATCTGGCAGCACATCTGGACTCGCTTTTAAAAGCCGAAAAAATGGGATGTCTTTAGGAAGTGCCATCCTCACCAACCACAGTGACAGTAACAGCACTGGTGGCTTAAGTGCCATCAGGTCAGTGGCAATTCTTAGCCAGCACATTACTTCTCTTCTACTTTAGGTTGCTGCTCAAAGGGGCCCTTCTAAGGATTAGGAATTGTTAATCAACAGAATTGGATCGCTTCCCTTTCTCCTCCAGAGGAAAAGAAAAGGAATAATGTCAGCCCTAACATTTCAGGAACGAGCATTTTACAGATTTTCTGGAATGGTTCGGTCAATCAATCAGGATAGAGTTGGGGGGGGGGCCTTCAGGTCCAACTCCGTTCTAGTCCAGATCTATACTATTTCAGACAAATGAATGTCCAGTCTCTTCTTAAAGATCTCCAGTGAAGAAGTACCTTCAACAGTGATGGCGACACCTTTTTTGGCTCGCGTGCCAAAAGCAGGGGGAGCGGAGGGGGGTCGTACGTGGGTGTGCCATACCCATAATGCTTTGCGCATGACTCCAGCGTGCATGCGAGCAGGACCAGTGCTCCCCCCATTTTTGGCAGGCTTTTTTCACCCTCCCCAGGTTCCAGAGGCTTTATAGGAGCCTGGGGAGGGCAAAAACAGCCTCCCCAGCCCCCGCCCCCGCCGGTCCTCCAGAGGCTCCAGGAGCTTCTTTGGAGCACGGAAAACCAGCCCTACAGGCAATCCGGAAGTTCAGGAAGCCTCCTGAAGGCTCTGGAGGGCTAAAACCGGCCCTACGAGCAAACCCAAAGTACATTCCCGAACGTCTGGTTTGCCCGTAGGGCCGGTTTTTCATGCTCCAGAAACTTCAAGGAAGCCTCCAGAGGGCAAAAAATGGCCTCATAAGGACAGGGCAACACCTCGCATGCCCTGACAAATGGCTCCGCATGCCACCTGTGGCATACATGCTATAGGTTTGCCATCACGTACCTACAACTTCTGAAGGCAAACTGTTCCACTGGTTGTCCCAAAGGTGCTTTGGAAAAAAAATGAGCTTAGATGGACTCCAGAGAATGATAGAGGACAGGAAGGCCTGGAGAAACATTGTCCATCGGGGTTGCAATGGGTCGGACACGACTTTGCAACTAACAAGAACAACACAAAGAAGAGGGGGTCAAGTTATTTTTCCAAAGCACCAGAAGGCAAGACAAGGAACTATGGATGGAAACTAATCAAGGGGAGAAGCAACCTGGAATTAAAGTGAAGTTTCCTAACAGTGAGGACAATTAAACAGTGGGACATGTCTATGGAGATTCTCATCATCCAGGTCATGTTTCTTCCAAAGGTGTTTTTGACCCCCTGTTCTTTGTGTTGTTGTTGTTGTTGTTGTTGGCTGTGAGGTCGTGTCTGACTCATCACAACCCCATGGACAATGTTCTTCCAGGTCTTCCTGTCCTCTATCATCCTCTGGGGCCTCTTTAAGCATAAGCTTCTTTGTGGCAGCCCCTCAAATACTACAACACTGCTATCATGTCATTCATTCCTAGTCCTTCTTTTCTCTAGAGTAGCCCTATCTTAATCCTGCGATTGTTCTTCATATGTTTTTGCCTCCAGGCCTTTGAACATCTTAGTTGCTCTTCTCTGCGCTTTTCCCAAAGTCTCAACATCTTTTTTTGCGTGTCTGTGTGTAACCTGGTGACCAAAACTGGCTGCAAAACCTTTGGCTTAGAAAAGCAACGCTGACCGCCTGGATTGGATTTCTATTTGCTGGCATCGGTCCAAAGGGAAAGCAGCGAGTCTGAACTTTTTTGGGGGGGGGGAGGGGGAAAGCGCCGGTCACCCCGCCCCTCCCGTCCCAGGTCCAGCTTCCAAGCGGGGGGGGGGACGGGACGACTGAGCATTACGCGCGGAGCATGCGCGCAGGGGGAGGAGGGAGGGGAGAGGGACGGAGCGGCGGGAGGGGTGGGTAGGTGGGAAAGAGGCGGCCGCTGTTTATTTGCAGCCGGCCAGGCGGAGCAGCGGCAGAGCGCGAGCGGCTGCCTCGCCTGCCTTTCGGGGCGATGCAGGCGCGGGGCGAAGATGAGCACGGGGACCGCTCGGCGGAGCAAGGCACTTAGCCGGGCGGGTGTAGCGGCCGCCTTCACGGGATGGGGTCGGCGAGCGGGAAGCGGAGCAGCCGAGCGCCGCTGCCCCAGCCGCGGTGGTTAGCTCGAGCTGGCCGGCCCGGGCGCTGCGGGGCTGCGGCGCTTTTGGCCGCCCTCTGCTACTGGAACTCGCTGCAGGGCGAGTTCGTGCACGACGACGTGTGGGCGATCGTCAACAACCCGGACGTGAGACCGGGAGCCTCGCCGCTGGCCGCCTTCTCCAACGACTTCTGGGGCAAAGGCATGGGCGAGAACACCAGCCACAAGTCTTACCGCCCGCTCTGCATCCTCACCTTCAGGTAAGCCGGACGCCGAGCCTCGCAACGCACCGCGGGTCGTGGGAAAGGCTGAGGCGCTGCAGACACGCGAACTCTCCCGCGAAGGACCTTACCCAGCTCGAATCGTCGACCGGAGCCGAGCCTTACATAACAGCCTCCGTCTCTTGCAGTTCAGGGTATGGTCAACGCTGACCCGACTATCTGCTCCGGGACAATCAATCCCTCCCTCCTGGGATGCGTGTTTGGGTCCCGATTTCTTAGCAGGTTGTCTCACTAGACTGTGAAGTACTTTTATTTTATGTATTTATTTTGGGCTGTCAAGCATGTAGGAGAAAACAAGTACAAGTATGAATGCAACATATAAACACATAAGTATAAGCAGGAGTACGTCTATACATAAGAAATGAGTACAAATAAATGGGGACAGTAGGACCGGGACCTGTAGGCATGCTGGTGCGCTTATGCATGCCCCCGCTTTGCGGATCTCTTAGGAACGGAGTGAGGTTGACCACGGAATGGAAAGACAGAGAAGAATCTGAGTATTATGAAGTTTGGAGTATATGGTGTAAATGGCTAGATGTAAAACTACTGTATCAGGATTATGTAATAGCTGCAATAATACAACAATATATTTGTAAAAATTATTACAACCTAAATGTCTATATAATATAGAATATTAAACTATAGAAAGAGAACTTATGTAAATATGAAGGACATGAATACTGATACAGAAAGGCTGTAATGAGTGGAAATTTGTGTTTTGTTTTTTAATGTTTAAATATGTTTAATATTTTTTTTTTAGAAAGGAAAGGGGTGTGGTCCATGGTAGACAGTTTAAGGTTCAAGTTTTGGGGGTTTGAGGATGTAACGACAGAGTCGGGTAGAGCATTCCAGGCGTTGACCACTCTGTTGCTGAAGTCGTATTTTCTGCAATTGAGTTTGGAGCAGTTTACCTCGGGTTTGTATCCATTGTGTTTGCCCGTGTATTATTGCGGTTGAAGCTGAAGTAGTCATTGACAGGTAGGACATTGTAGCAGACAATTTTGTGTACTAAGCTTAGGTCAGATTGTAGGCGGTGCAGTTCTAGGTTGTCCAGGTCCCAAATTTCAAGCCTGGTGGCATAAGGGATTCTATTGCGAGCAGAGGAGTGGGGTACTCTTCTCACCATCTACTTGGTGGATAAATACACCCTGCCTCCCAACTTTTAAAGTCTTTTGGTTTTGGGGTCTTCTCTTTAAGACCCGCCTAGGAGGTAGCTGACACGTGTCAGCGTAGAGAAGATTTGGAGCCTGGGAATCACTCAGTTGCTGTCTTGCCAACTTCATTCCTAACAGCGATTTCTGGAATGTTTGCAAAGAAAGCAGGGAGTTCCCTTGGACACATCGACCCAGCAAATCACCACAAACTTCTCCATCCTTGGGTTTTCTCAAGGGAGGTGCACTCTGCACATGGTTGGGGGGGGGGGGACTGTTTTCTTCAGCCTGCTTTGCAAATCTTCCCCCTTCTTTTCCCAACACTAAATGGGCACCAGGAATGGAGAAAGTGAAAGGCTTGTTGGCTTTGCACAATAGATCAACTGGCATCAAAGCACCTTGTGCATTTTTTAGGTGCAGTTGAAAAATCCCTACCTAAAATTGGGATTGGTCATTATGGATACTCAGATGAGATGGGAGTGGGATGTATAGGATAATACGTTCTATGCAAATGTATAAAAACATTGTGTACATTTTACACAAATGTGTAGAAGAGTCTGGATGGAGTAACATAAGAGGGGTGTGTGTATGAAAGGAGGAGACGGGTCTATCTGGAGTAAGTCAAGAGTAGAAAATGTTGACTGCAGAAAATGAAAGGAAGGGCATGGGGTCAACTTTGTACCTGGCCATTGGGATCACGAGGTTTGCTAGCATAGAAATTTCTGTCTTGCTTTGAATGTAAATTGGGAAAAACACCCTGAGTGGCATAGAAGAAGTGCCTTATGGATGCTATTGGCACCCATAATATAAGGTTGGGCCAAGGGCAAGCTTAATGCCTCTCCCTGATGCCTCTTAGTCGATCTTCCTGTAGGTTTATTTGCTGCCCCAATTCTGTTGTTTCTGACTCCCCACAACTCAATGCTGGTGTGAGGGGTAAGACCTTTGCTATGCTCACAGAATACAGCTGAACCACATGCCGTCTAGTTGTGTTGTGTGAACCCAGTGTACATGTTCAATCTGTGCTTTTGTTTGTACAACACACTAAACCACAAATTATCCAACCACATTTTTGGTCTACATGCAAACACTATTCCAGAGGGTCCATATGTACTATACAAACCCAGAAAATCGTGTTTGGCATATCTAAACATGGCTATGATAGTGATAGGTGAAAATGTCATGTTAAGGCAGCCTCTGCTTCACCCAGACTTTTAAATTGGATAATAACTTAATAGCTTAAGAGGGCTGGAGTTTTGGGTTTTTTTGCTCCCTCTTTATTCTTTGTTTCTGTCCCAGGGTTGGATAAAGAAGTGTTCTTTTAAGAAATGTGGTGACCTTTTCAGAAGTATTGTGTGGCCTTGAATATTTTTCTTTGGGGAGGATTTTCGAAAAGATTAATGTCATTGTTTATTTTTTCTTTGTATAAAGATTCTTATCCATTTCCCCTTAATGCCAAAGGAGCCCTTCCTTTCCCTTAATTTCCATGGCTTACTGCTTGTGCCTCAGAGTCTCTGATCTGTTTTCCATTTGTCTTCTGGAGTCATAACATCTAAGCATAATATTTTTCTGCCATTCTTGGACCCGTCTTCATTTTTAACACTTGCCCACAGCTGCCTCTAAGGGACGTGGTGGCTCAGTGGCTAAGATGCTCCGCTTGTCGATCAGAAAGGCCAGCAGTTCAGCCGTTCGAATCCCTAACGCCGCATAATGGAGTGAGCTCCCATTACTTGTCCCAGCTTCTACCAACCTAGCAGTTCGAAAGCATGTAAAAACGCAAGTAGAAAGATAGGAACCACCTTTGATGGGAAGGTAACAGCGCTCCGTGCGCCTTTGGCGTTTAATCATGCCGGCCACATGTCCATGGAGATGTCTTTGGACAGTGCTGTCTCTTCGGCTTTGAAATGGAGATGAGCACCGCACCCTAGAGTCAGGAATGACTAGCACATATGTGCAAGGGGAACTTTTACCTTTATCCTTTTTTAAAAATCTATTTTTCGATTGCTTTCCTAATGATTCCAAGCCTGGAATTTGATTCTTTTACCGCAGTTACACACTGGATTGATGGTTTCATTGAACTGTCCATTGTAATTGTAAGATTCTTTCCAAGCTGTTCATTCCCAGCTCGGATTCTATCTATAAGAATACCGCATAGGTGCAATTTGCATTTTTGCGCCAACATGTTTCACCTTGCATTAGGTTCCTCCGAACTACATTTGAAGACCACTGATCTGGTTTCAAGAGATACCAAAAAGATACCCTTGTTATCCTTTCCAACACCATAAAATAATGGGGGGGGGGGGGAGAAACATTTAAAGGAAGTGGAGCTGGATCAGGCCAGAGGGTTCAGGGGGAAAAAAATCAAAACGATTCCCATGGACAAGATATTTGGGTAAAAGTTCAAATGTACACAACTGATCCGTTCTATGCTCTTCCTCCTCAGCTCCATGATGCAAACTGAAATGCTGCAGGGTGCGCATACAGGGTTTTTTTGTTTACTGACTATCTTGTTCCAAAGGTGCTTTTTCAGGAGGCAAATGGGCTTTCTTGTTTTTCTTTGAAGGCATTTCACTTCTCATCCAAGTGGGATTCGAACCACCAAACTGCCAACCTTTCTGATTGACAAGCTCAGCATCTTAGCCACTGCAACCTCTAAAACAGAGGTTCTAAACCTGTGGGTTGCAACCCCTTTGGGGGTCGAACAACCCTTTCACAGGAGTCACCTAAGACACGGGCGCACACTGCCCTCTTCTCTCTGACAGCCGCCTGGCTAAAAAGCCATCCCCCGCAGTGTTTTTCCCTGGGGGGCTCCGCAGAACATCCCAAGACCGATGCCACCACATCTGCCCTCTTCGGGGACAGGTCCTCTTCAGAAGAATGAGGCCCCGCTGGTCCCCTTCGCGTTCCTCGCCTTCCAGCCGTGGCCCCACATCGTGGAAAACATAGGAGCGTGCACGCCCCACACAATTACAGCCTGGAGCAGGACCAAAGTCCCTCTCCCAACTGGCCCTTCCTCCCTCGGAGGGCTTTGGTGGGGGGAAGCTTCTGCAGAAGCCCGGGTGAGTGAGAACAAGTCCCCACCGTTACGAAGTCTCTGAGGCTGTTAATTGTATGGGGTGTGTGCACGTGTCTATGTTTTCCACGGCGTGGAGCTGCGCCGAGGCTCTGGGTGGCCAGTGATGACTCCGGAGCCCATCTGCAGGGGATGGGGTCCCCCTCGCGTTCCTCGTCTTCCCAGATGGGCTCCGGGGTCATCGCTGGCCACGCAGAGCCTTGGCAAGGCTCCACACCATGGAAAACATAGGCATGTGCACCCCCCCACACAATAATAGCCTCGGAGTCTTCGTAATGGTGGGGACTTGTTCTCACTCACCCGGGCTTCTGCAGAAGCTTCCCTCCGAAGCCCTCCGAGGGAGGAAGGGCCAGTTGGGAGAGAGGCTTTGGTCCTGCTCTGTAATTGCGCAGGTTGTGCGCGTGCCTATGTTTTCTATGGTGTGGGGCCACGGCCGAAAGATGAAGAACGCGAGTGGGACCAGCAGGGCCTCGTCCTTCTGAAGAGGACCTGTCCCCGAAGAGGGCAGATGTGGTGGCATCGGTCTTGGGATGTTCTGCGGAGCCCCCCAGGGAAAAATGCCACTGCCAGGTACTTTTAACCATATGTTTTGGTTCTATGACTGCAGAATGTTGCAAAAAATCATAAATACAGGCCAGTTGTTGAGTGTTTCAAATGTGATTTGTGAGAGAGAAAGTGAGTGAGAGAGAGAGACAGAGAAGGAGGGAGGGAATCAGAGAGAGATGGACAGACACACAGAGAGACAGAGAGAGAGACAGAAGGGCGGAAAGAAGGGAGAGACACACAGACACACACACACACACACACAGACACACACACACACAGAGTGAGTGATTAAGTGAGTGAGAGACAGACACACACACACACACACAGAGTGACAGAGAAAGAGACACACACACAGAGAGAGGGAGAGAGGGAGAGAGACAGAGACAGACAGAGAGACAGGCAGAGAGAGACACACAGACACACACAGAGTGAGAAACACACATACCCACAGAGTGACAGAGATGGGGGGAGGGAGGAGAGAGAGAGAGTGATACAGAGAGAGAGAGAGACAGACAGACAAACAGAGAGAATGACGGATAAAGACAGAGAGGGAAGGAGGGAGAGAGAGAGACAAAAGAGCCACAGAGAGAGAGACAGACAGAAAGAGAGAAAGAGAAAGAGAAAGGAGGGAAGAAAAAGTGGGAGAGATGAAAGAAAAAAAGAAAGAAAAAGAAAGAGAACTTATGACCATAATTGAGCCAAAAATTTTGGTTGCTAAGCAAGAGCGTCGTTTAGTGAGTTTCACCACATTTTGTGCAACTGTGCAACGAGTTGGATGCGCCGATCAATGTTCTGCTATTTCACATTGCGCATACTGTCGCAAAATGTAGCAATGTAGTTTACTATTGTTATATTAAGACTGTTACCCATGCTTCAAGACAAAATTTCATTTATTTGTAATTAGAAATAAATATTTCACAATATATAGTTGCATATTGTTTTTGTGATTAATCACTATGCTTTAATTATGTTCAATTTGTAATTGTGAAAATACATCCCGCATATCAGATATTTACATTGCGATTCACAACAGTAGCAAAATTACAGTTATGAAGTAGCAATGAAAATAATTTTATGGTTGGGGGTCACCACAACATAAGGCACTGTATTAAAGGGTCGCGGCATTGGGAAGGATGAGAACCACTGCTCTAAAAAAGGATAGTAGAGAGCTAAAAAAATACAGCGCTCAACCAAGATGATTAGGGGACTATCCTATAAGGAAAAGAATACAGCAGTTGGAGCTCTGTAGTTTGTTACAAAGGGGAAGCGAAGGAGAGATAGTGGTGTGTAAGTGAATGCATGGCATAAATAATGAGAGAAGTTGTTCTTTTTACAGGGTAGGTCAGAGCTGGAGATCATACACTGAAACTCAGTGCGGGGAGATCCAAGGTTGAGAGAAGGAAGGGTTTTTACACGCAGCAAATGTGGCTGTGGGTACTCTACTATATCTGGGGATTTAGCATCTTTGGTTCTGGATGGCATTGCACTGCCCCAGATGGACCCGGTACATATTCATGGGGTCTTCCTGGACTCACAACTCCTGTTGTTGTGAGTGTATTTTGGACATAGTGATAGCTTCATGCAGAATCAGCTGCAGAGTAGCAGTTTGCTCTCTGGTGGCAGATAGAAAGCCTACTCTACCTTGGGCAGCAATAGGCAGGGCTAGTAAAATCATTTTGTAAAAGTGCAGGTAAAGGTTGCATTCACTAGATTATCGTTGAGACGGATATGAGTCCTTCAATCAACATGGCTTTGTCTCTACTTCAGTTTCAGCCTATGCATTTTGAGCTCACTTAGTTTTTTTCCCCATCAGTATCTTCTCTCAGGTACAGATGGGTTCACTTGTTAGAAGAAAGGGAGATACTTTGGCTCTACAATCATATTTTCACAAATGTTGTATAGGTGACTGTTCTTGTCTCTTAGACCAGTGGTCTCCAACCTTGGCAACTTTAAGACCTGTGGACTTCAACTCCCAGAGTTCCTCAGCCAGTTGAGGAACTCTGGGAGTTGAAGTCCACAAGTCTTAAAGTTGCCAAGGTTGGAGACCACTGTCTTAGACCACTTGCTATATATTTCATGGTTCAATTGTGAGCAGACAAATGGGTTTAGAAGCTGGTATCTAAGCTAGCTGGTTACCTTTCTTTTTGAATTACTAGACAAAGTTATTGAGTTCTGGGACCTTTAACGTTAACAGAGTAACAGTTGGAAGGGACCTTGTAGGTCATCTAGTCCACCCCCCCAAGCAGGAGACCCTACACCATTTCTGACAGATGGCAGTTCAATCTTTTCTTGAAAGCTTCCAGTGGTGAAGCTCCTATAACTTCTGAAGGCAAGCAGTTCCATTGGTTCATTGTTCTCACATTTCTAGGTTGAATCTCCAGCAGTTTCCATCCATTGCTTCTTGTTCTGCCTTCAGATGATTTGGAGAATATATTGATCCTGTCTTCCTTGTTGCAGCCCCTCAAGTATTGGAACCAGTTATTGTGTCACCCCTAGTCCTTATTTTCACTAGACTAGACGTAACCAATTCCTGCAATCATTCTTATGTTTTAGCTTCCAGTCCCCTAATTATCTTGGTTGCTCTTTTCTATACTCATTCTAGAAACTCAACATTTTTTTTTTATAGTGTGGTGACCAAAATTGGATGCGGTGATCTAGGTGTGGTCTTACTAAGGCTTTATAGAGTGGTATTAATACCTCACATAATCTTGATTGAACCTCTCTCTTAATGCAATTTAGGAATGCAATGGCTTTTTAGGTTGCCGCTGCAAACTACTGGTTCTTATTTAATTGGTTGTACACTAAGACTCCAAGATCCCTCTCACAATTACTGCTATTAAGCCTGATTTCTCCCAATCTATATGTGTACTTTTGGTTATTCTTGCCTTAGTGTAAGACTTTGCTTTTCTCTACATTGAATTTTTTTTCGTTCGTGAATTTGATAATTTGATGTGAGTTTACTGGATGTTTGCATAGGTTTAACCTAGATCATTTGTTGTCATGATCTGGGAAAATTGTAATCATACAAGTTTGCTAATGATAGGGTTTCACAAAATCAAAAACTTGTCATCTTCTTCTTTGACCTGTCCCATTCATTCTTTTTCTTAAGTAGATTTCCTCAATCTGTTCTTCTCAAGATTCTTATAACCTTCAGTCAACATAAAGGCTGAGGATTATGGGAAATTGGGATCCAATAGATTTAAAGGGGATCAGATTGGAGGCAGCTGGTTTAATGCATGGACAATTTGTACTGATGTTGAATTCTAATCTATGGCTTTACTTTTGTCCCATTGGTATCCCAGAGAGTTTGTACATTTGTCTTTGATGGTTAGGATTCAGATTCTCTGGTTTAATACATCTCTCATTTTGTCTTTTGGACAAGCGTATCCAATGGCAGATTGCTGCTTTTGTCACACTTTTTGATAAATGCACAATAAGAGTAAAATCAGATGTAGAGTTTTAGCCACAGGCAGTGCCAGATTTTCCTATAGGCTAACTAGGCTTCAGCCTAGGGCCTCAAGATCAAGAGGGGCCTACATTCAAATTGTTAGCAAAATTAAAATTACATTATTCTAAAAACAGTGAACACTAAAACACTGAACCAAAAATAAGGAGAACTTCTACGCATATGACTAATAAACAAACATAAAAATGTATTGGTTAAGATTGTGGCAGTTGGGGAGCCTGCCCACGTTCCTGGCACCGGCGGTCGGGCGAGAGGCGCGGCCACTCCCAGTAGCCGCCCCGTCGACGCGGAGCCCACCAGCGGCCAGGCAGGTGAGAGCGAGGGGGTCGAGCCGGGCAGCTGAGCGCAGCAGGGGAGGCGGCTGGCCTCGCTGCCTTTGCCGCAGAGCAGAGCTGCCCTCCGTCGGGAGGCCAGCTATATATATTGATATATATTGATATATATCACAGTAATGATGTATTTTATTGTCTCTCATGTAATTTACAAACTTAAAAATGGGAGGTGAAAGGGCCTCATAAGTGGAATAGCCTAGGGCCTCTTTTCATCTAAATCCAGCCCTGGCCACAGGCATTCATGGAGTAAAATGTGACTCATGACATCATGACCCAAACTTCACCCCTTACATATCTGGATGTGACATCACAAAGCAAGTAGGAAGAAGTGCATTGTGATGCTATCATTGTGTTGGTATCATTGTGACTACCTGCGGAGGTTTCTGGTTTTTAGCATTAGCAATAGCACGTAGACCAGGAGTGTCAAACTTGATTTCATTGAGGACTGCATCAGGGGTGTGTTTGACCTTTGTGTGTGTGTGTGTGTGTATGTGCAGGGTGGGTGTGGCCAGCTCAACATCACTTGTGTTGGAAGCGCCACGCAGCCCTCCCAACCTCCGTTTTTGCTGGCAGAGACACCGCAAGTCCTTCACTGTTCCTGAGGCATCCCTGTGGGCCAGATCTAAACACCTCACAGCAATAGCAGTAGACTTATATACCGCTTCATAGGGCTTTCAGCCCTCTCTAAGCGGTTTACAGAGAGTCAGCATATTGCCCCCAACAATCCGGGTCCTCATTTTACCCACTTCGGAAGGATGGAAGGCTGAGTCAACCCTGAGCCGGTGAGATTTGAACCGCTGAACTGCTGATCTAGCAGTAGCCTGCAGTGCTGCATTTAACCACTGCGCCACCTCGGCTCTCGACTCACAGGCCTTGAGTTTGACACCCCTAACTTATATATCACCCAGGGGTGGGTTTCTCGCCCCGTTCCAACCGGTTCGGCTGGAACGGGGCCGGCGGCGTCCTCGTGCATGCGCGCAGTGCACGCATGCGTACTAGCACCTGTGCAATGCTCCAGCTGCTCCTAGAGGATCGCGCAGGCGCTGTATGCGTTCTGCGCATGCGTGGAAGCGCAGAACTCGTCAAAACAGGGTAAGAAACGCGGGCGGGCGGGTGGATCCTTCGGCGTTCCCGGAAGTTACTTACTTCCAGGTTCGCCGACCAACCGGTTCGTGGGGACTGCCGCGAACTGCCTGAAACCCACCCCTGATATCACCCCATAATCCTTACAGTACTGTTTGGGCAGTTTACAATGTCAGCCTATTGCCCCCAACAATCTGGATTCTCATTTTACTGACCTTGGAAGGATGGAAGGCTTAGTCTACCTCAAACTCCTGGCTGTGGGCAGAGTCAGCCTGCAATACTGCATTCCACTCACTGTGCCACCTGGGTTTTATTTAAATAATTGTGTATGCATTAATTATATATTCAAAGATATTTATCTTGTTTCTCCTGCTGTTTTGGGTATTACCATCAAACATTACCACTGGAAGAACTATTGCTTTAACAAATCTTTTGTTTTTTTTGTCATTGAGATATCCTTACCTTTCATAATTCTGTTTATGTTTGGTATTACCTTTATTCCTAGGATTAATTTCTTTTAATTATTCACTGCAGTGCCCATTTTTATTTATTCCTGAGCCCAAGTAATCACTACCTTCAGTTTTTTTTGGTTTTCAGCTAAAAATCTAAGGACTAAATGTTCAGGTTAACATTTATTTATTTATTTATTTGTTTGCCAAACATGTACAAGATAACAAGTATAGGTAGGAACATAAACATGAACAAAGGAAGTAAATACAGATAAATGGGGACAGTAAGACAGGGACGGTAGGCACGCTGGTGCGCTTATGCACGCCCCCTTTATGGACCTCTTATGGGGTGAGGTCCACAGTAGACAGTTAGAGGTTGAAGCTGTAACAACGGAGTCGGGTAGAGCATTCCAGGCATTGACCATTCTGTTGCTGAAGTCGTAATTTCTGCAATCGAGTTTGGAGCAGTTTACCTTGAGTTTGTATTGATTGTTTGCCCATGTATTATTGCGGTTGAAGCCGAAGAAGTCATTGACAGGCAAGATGTAGCAGAGAATTTTGTGTATTATGCTTAGATCGGACTTCAGGCAGTGCAGTTCCAGATTGCCCAGGCTCAAAATTTCAAGCCTGGTAGCATAGGGAATTCTATTGTGAGTAGAGGAAATACCTCTGGACCCACTTAGTCGTGTTAATAACATTACCCTTGTTTCCTTAAAACTCAGTTGGAAAGGATGTTTTCTAAAGAGGCTGATCGTTTAAACCACTGGCCCCCAACCTTTTGGGCACCAGGGACCAGTTCCGTGGAGAGATATTTTTCCACGGACCAGAGGGAGCATGATTTCATGTGCTGCCTGCATCCCGTGGATGGCGCTTCACTTGGTTGCACGACATGGTTTCTGGCATCCCCCAGACTGGTGCAAGTCCATGGACCGGGGGTTGTGGACTCCTGATTTAAACCCTATCTTACATTTCCCACAGTTCTCCAGGACAGCAGTAGACATGAGAAAATTAAAATGGTGGCTCTAATAATTGGTACTTCTCAGAGGGGCAGTGAGGGGCATAATCCTTGGCTTCTGGAATATGATGGTGTCTGTCATCAATCCACAGTTGGTGGTACAGTCTTCAGATTTATTGAAGAAGGGAGGCTATATTGGTGTTCTTGCAGTTAATTGATCATGCCTCTTGAATTCATTTGTTAACAGGACTAGAACTTTACCAGTAATTAGCAACTGTGTCAAGAACGCATAGAAGAATAAAGGGGAGGCAGATACAGGTAGTCCTCAGGTTACAACCATTTGTTTAGTGGCCATTCAAAGTTAAAACAGCGCTGAAAAAGGTGCCATGACTATTTTTCACACTTAACAACTGTTGTAGTATTCCTATGGTTACATGATGGAAATTTGCACGCTTGGCAACTGGTATGTATTTATGATGATTACGGTGCCCAAGGGCTCACCTTTTGTGACTTTCTGATAAGTAAAATCAACAGGGAAGGCACATTCACTTTACAACTGTGTTATTAACCTAACAACTGTGGAAAGAGAGGTTGTAAAAAGGAACAAAATTCACTTAACAACAGTCTTGCTTAGCAAGAAATATTTGGGGCTCAGTTGTAAGTTGAGGACTCTGTGTGTGTGTGTTTGTGCATGTGAATGTGAGAGAGAAAGAAAGAGGGAGAGAAAGAGACATAGAGAGAAAAAGGGAGTGGGAGATTTAACTGGAATTTTTCATTTCTCTGATTTATTTTTTCTTATGCCTAGGGAACTGACTGTTTATTTTATTTGTTGGCAGGAGAAGGAAGGCTATTATTTTTTCCCCTACACCATGTACTAATTACTATTTCTCTTTCTTTAAAGGAGAATTGGATTTCTATTTTTGGCATCTCATCAGACTTCTTCATCCTGCCAAAAAAAGCATGCTGTTTTTTAAAAAAATACATGATGTGCACATTGAGACGTCTTTCTGTAGTTTCAGCACCACCAGGATAACATCTGGGCAACAAGAACCTGACTGGCCATTTGTACCAAGGTTCACTGTGTACAATAAAAAGCAAGAAAGATACCACAAAAAATCTTAGGTCAGAAAAGCTAATAGCAAGAGATTGGAGTTCTCTGTTTCTGATTGGCTATTTGGCAACTCATTTGCACTGTGACCATCTTATCCCCAGGAAGTTTTCTGGAATAAGAAATGTTTTTTCCCCCTAAAATACGTCACTGTGTGACAAGAGCTTCCACAGAACACCGTGTCGCAGTATCAGTTGTTGGGATATAAATAGAATACTCATCTGAATGCAGTCTAAAGTTTGCAATCTTAATTAGGAAGGAAGCGCCATTAATTTCACTGAAACTCATTTCCTATTTTCCTTTATCTTAACTGAATTTAAAGTGCAATTTCGTGGGCTGTCTATTGTGCCTCTTGATTTCTTTCCTAGCTTCTTCTTTGGTTTGTTTTGATTCTTAGCAGGTTTTTCAGCACTCCATCCATTTGCTCCTTTTCACGTTCTCCTGTGTCTCTTATGAAGCCAGGTTGCTAAAACTTTCAGATCAAGTTCCTTACATGGGTCCCAGTCAAGGGTGGGTTTCTCGCCCCGTTCCAACCGGTTCGGTTGGAACAGGGCCGGCGGCGTCCTCGTGCACGCGCGCGGTGCACGCATGCGTACTAGCGTCTGCGTGACGCTCCAGCTGCTCCTGGACGACCGCGCAGGCGCTGTATGCATCCTGCGCATGCGTGGAAGCGCAGAACTTGTCAAAACCGGGTAAGGACCGCGGGCAGGCGGGCACGCCCTTCGCCGTTCCCGGAAGTTACTTACTTCCAGGTTCGGCGACCAACCGGTTCGCAGGGACCGCCGCGAACTGGATGAAACCCACCCCTGGTCCCAGTGAATATTGTTGGTTCTCTGCAAAATACATGGCAAACTGATGTCTTCTTAAAGGATGTGAGAATTGCCTTAAATGTATGATTCTTCCAAGACCCAGACCATCTTCCTCAATCATTTTATTTTTGTCCAGTGTGAAGTATCCCCCACCATTTTCCTCTGTTCCCTTTCTTTCTTCCACTAAAACACAACTAGGAGACGCGGGGCTTTAATATTATGGCGATAATTTTGAACCAAGACAGTAGTGCTAATTGAATAAACAAATGAGCCATCGTTTTGTGCGATCCAGCCTATTTAGCAATTTTGGATTGAGTTTCTTTTAGTAGTTCCTCTTTACTTCCTCATTTGAAAATTAAAAGAAAAAGATTGATTTCTGCATCATTCCCAGAAAAGAAAATGAAATAAAAAGATTGTAAAGGAAATTAGTGTCTATGTTTGTGTATTTTTCAGATTTCCAAGATTTTGTCAATGCAGCTTTATAATAGAGTTAACTTAGGCAGTCCTATTTTCTGTGTAGTCTACCTGGTGAGGGTGACAGAGGTTATGAGTTCTGATAGTAGTTCTGTCAGGTAAATCAGATTTAATTACAATTGTCCTTGGTGCTCAACTGCTTTGAAATTCATTGAATTTGGTACTCAACACATTTTGACGTGAAAATTTTGTCCCGGTACTCATTGTTTGTTTGGTACTCAACGCACAAGCTAGAACTTGTTGATGTTGGCTGCCTTGTGGCTCACTAGATTATTTCTTATGGGAAAAAAATTGTTTAGTATTCATTGCTTTTGGTATTCATTGTGCTTCCCGGAACCAGTTAATGATGAGTACTGAGATAGTCCAAAACAATAGCATTTTGGAAGAGCATTTTGTTTAGCTGCAATTCTCTATCTTCTCACGTTATTCACCACATCCATCACATTATTTCCGAGCATAGCAGGAATTAAGAGCCTTTTTCATTAAGTGCCAGGAGAGACAGATTTCATTCAGATTTTGCAGAAACAGCATGGAAACAGCTCCTGGCTGGACTAGGCAGGATTGGACCTGGTTAGTACTTGGATGAGAAACCAATAGAAAATGCCAGAGCTGTGGATTAGTTGGAAAATTGAAAATCATCCCAGAAGAAGGCAATGCCAAGATACTTCCTCTGGTTGCTGGATACGTCCATGTAGTTGTCAGGCGCTAAACTTGACTTGGAGCCTTTACATTCAAATGCAAATAGGATCCATTTCTTATTAGTTTAATTTAAAACCTTGTATCAATTACCTCCCATCATTCTATGCAATAGAATACCCAATTAGACACCCAATTTATGTCCAGGTATATATTTTTAGGACAAACCTTAACCCTCTGTTGGTTATCTTTGAGAAGTCCTGGTGAAGCGGGGGAGTGTCAAAACAGGAGAAAAGCAAAAATGAATCTCTTCTTCAAGAAAGAGAATGAAAGATCCCTCTAATTACCCAACAGTGAACTTATCAACACCTGGAAAGATGTGAGAGGAGATAATAAATTAGCCAAATTGCCACACCTTGTTTGAGAAGGGTACAACTGTGATGGACAAGTGGAGTGGGTGGATAAAATTTAATTTGATTTCAGCAAAGCTTTTGACAGAGTTTCACATGGCATGTTCTCTTACAACCTGTTAAAATATGGTTTAACTAGTACTTCAGTAAAATAGATCCACCACTGGTTTGCTTTTGAGAATCTGTCCTGATGCCTCAACACTGTCGCCCCCACCAGCCCTCCATAAGCCTCCTAGAAGCTATGCATGTAATTTTTTTTACAAAAATCGGGCCCGTTTTTGCAAAAAACTGGCCATTTTCTGCTCATTTTGGGGGGGGGGGTAGATTTGGAGAGTGCAAAAAATCTTTTTTTTTTTTTAAATTTGCCTCTTCAAAACCTTGGTCTGTTTTATACTCCAGTGTGTCTTATACTCCGGAAAATATGGTAATTTCCCTTTTGACTTTTGAGATGAAACTTGATCTCATCTAGGGCAGCAAATGGTGTGCAGCAAGACTTTCAAAGTGCCCCTTGTTTGTGTAATAATTCAATAGCGGGATCCACAGAATACTAGAATTGTGAAGTTGAAAAAGACTGATTGAATAACTGGCCTATTAACAATTTCTATTGTTTTTGAACTTATTTCCCTATGCAAAGACTCCTGTTCTTCCCAACAGTTCTGAGGATACCTGACAAGAATAATAAAGATATAATTCATTTCTGTGGTAATGGAAGCCATATATTGATTTTATTCTTTCATTCTTTTTGGGACTACTCTGCAGGTAATCCTCCACTTATGACTGGTTGTTTAGCAATGCTTAAGAGTTTCAACAGCTTCAGATGGGGCGTTTTATGGCCTCACGTAAAGTATTGCAGAACCCTCCCTGTGGGTCACAGTATCACATCCCAGGTGTTTGGCAATCTTCACATTTATGACTGGTTGCAGTATTCAGTAGTCGCATCACCAGTGGTGGGATTCAATTTTTTTCACTACCGATTCTGTGGGCGTGGCATGGCTTGGTGGGTGTGGCAGGGGAAGGTTACTGCAAAATCCCCATTTCCTCTCGATCAGCTGGGACTCGGGAGGCGGAGAATAGATTAGGCCAGAGCCAGTCAGAGCAGTGGTGGGATTCAAATAATTTAACAACCGGTTCTCTGCCCTAATGAACGGCTGGGTGGACGTGGCTCAGTGGTCATGTGACTGGGTGGCCATGGCCAACTCAAAGTCACTCATGTCAATGGGTGCTTCGTCTTAGCAGTTACAATGTAATAAGGGTTAACGGGAGAGGCAGTTTCTCTAAGCAGGGCAATAAAGATTAGGCTAGAAACAACACCAAAATGTTTCCTTCCTGCCTTCCTTACAGGATTAGCCCTGTAAAGTGGAAAGAAACAAAAGGAGATTTTTTTCCAACAACCGGTTCTCCAAACTGCTTAAAAAGTTAACAACCAGTTCTCCCGAATAGGTGCGAACTGGCGGAATCCCACCACTGAGTCAGAGGTTATATTTACCGGTTCTCCGAACTACTAAAATTTCTGCTACCGGTTCTCCAGTCAAAACCTGCTGAATGCCACCTCTGCACATGACCACAATTTATTTTGCTGGGTTTTGTTGTCGTTTTGCTGGTTTCTGCCAAAATCTCTCATTTATTTAGGAGAATGTGTTGCACTTATTATATGGTCATAAAATCAGGTCTGGTCATGTGAGAGCCTTGACTTGCAACCTTCATGACTTACCTCCCGAAATTCTGGTCCTATTTGTAGTCGTAAGTCAAGGACTTCCTATATTCAAAAAGATTTTCCCAAGCAATTGACCTTCAGATGCACAGAATTTCAGTGCCTGTAATTCAGAACTGGAGTTCTCTTCTGAATTCTTTAGTGAATAGATCTAGGTAGTTTTTTTTTTTAAAGTTGCTCTACAGCTGGAGGTTCTTTAATCAGGAAGATCATGTAAATATTAAGCCACTGTTTTGTTTCAGTTGTTTTGCTAATCTGCAGTCAGATGCAAGTTGACATTGGCTGTGTACTAAGTCCAGTTTGTTTAGCAATGATTTATTTCAGAGATGTTCACACTGAGTTCCAAATGCTGTAAGCTGCCCTTTAAAGTCTTAAAAATTTAATTTCTTTTTCTTAATATTTTTTTATTTTTCCCTTTCAAATTCATTCACAAATATACATTCTTATAATTGCTATTTAACCTTTGTCTATTCATCATTAATCTCTATAATTATTTTTACAAATACAGTATATACAATATATTTTGGGTCACTTTCTTGCCACCCCGTGCCTCCATCATATTTTGCAACAACCTTGCTCCTTCTATCTTCTCAACCTCCCTTCCCTGCCTTCTTTTTTCTTCCTGTCCTTCCTCCTTTCTTCTTCCCCTCTCTTTCTCCCATCTCCTCCTCCTCCTTACCCTCTCTCCTACTCTTAATTCCCCACCCTTACTTCCTCTGCTTTCCCCTTTCTTCCTTTCCCTCCTCATCCCCCCTCTTAAAATTTTAATTTCTAATGTGGCAAAAAGATGGGAATATAATCATATTAAATATATTTAAATTTAGATACTTATAGAATAAAATAAGAATTAGCCTTTATTGTTGCCCTATTATATATATATTTTGATGGGGGAGGAGGAAGGCGATCTTTTGCATGTCAATCAAATATCTCAAGTATGCCCGTTAGCCCAGAAAATCTGGCCATTCTTGGTCAGTTGCATAAATCATAATTGGCTGGCTTCATATAACATTTTAAGTTGTTAAGTTAAGTTGTCTAAATTATAGTGTCTCTGTTAAAAATCATATTAAACCCAAGCCAGATAGAACACACTGTGGCTTAGTGAGATGATTAAATCAGTCATTTCAGCAACCTAAACAAGGTTCAGGGCGAAACTATCTTTTCTTGCTTTTTACTCATAGGGCTCCAAAGAGCTACCTTTTAAGACAGCTTGAAAATAAATCCTTGGGAGCCAGAACTGTCTTGCAATTCCCATCCTTGATCTTGTCATGTCTCGTTTATTTATACTTGCAGAGTTCTCTGTCTCTGGAGAGTAGGAGCGCATATCAACCAATGTGCTGTAGTGCTTAAGAATTTGGACTGAAGCCGAGGGGAATGAAAGACCACCCTCAGTTATGGAAAACATTTGGATGAATTCTGGCCAGCTATCGTCAGTCCATGAGCTTTATAAGTAGGGGTGACTTATGAGTAGATTTGACCTTCAACGAGACAACTACTTGGTGACCAATGTTCCCTCTAATTTTTTTTTCCAGTGAGTAGAAAAATATAGTGTTTGAGTGGCATATTTTCACGCCTGAGCACCTGAATTTTTTTCACATGTCACCCAAGACAACAACGAAACCAGTGTTATTTGAAACTCAAAGTTATGTTTATTCAAGGCACCCACTAAATTAAAAGTGTTATATAATATCAGTATCACTTATAATACTGCAAGTCTGCAATATTAAAATACTTGTATAGTGTTTACGGTAATGTACACTGTTATTCACTAAAATAAACCTTCTGAATTTCTTTTCTTGATACAAATCAGCCCTGAGTTGCCTGTCACCATGGTGTCGTTCCTTGCTTTGGCCTTACTGCACGTTGTTCTCACTTTGCCCCTCTCTCACTGTATTGTGTCCCTCCACCCCATTTCGAGGTTCTCCCCACTTTCTTTCCACCCACCAGGTCTGCCTTTACAGATCAGCTGCAACGCTTCGCCGGAACGAAAGCTCGGCAGGATCCCTCCGACGGCGTGTAGCCAGAGGAGTGAGTGTGTGTGTGTGTGTTAGGGTAAGGGGCAGTGAAGAAGCTAGATATATCTGAGGCACCAAGATTTGGAAGAGGTAAATTAAAAACAAAGTTTTTTTGCATTCAGCAGGCCTCCCAAACCCTCTGCACATCTCATTTTTTTGTGAAAAATGGGGCATGCAGAGTGTTTGAGAGGCCTGCAAAGTGCTCCTGGGGGCTGGGGGGGGGCGGGAACGAGCAAAAAACAGCCCGTTCTTTGCAAAAATGGGCCCGTTTTTTGCAAAAATACCAGGGCATCATAGGATTTGGGAGGCTTGTAGAGTGCTCCTGGGGGCTGGGGGGGGGAGTAAAAACGAGCAAAAACTGGCCTGTCTTTTGCTCATTTTTGCCCTCCCCAACCCCCAGGAGCACTTTGCAGCCCTCCCAAAGCCTCTGCACATCCATTTTTGCAAAGGGGGCGGGGTTTCAGGAGGCCAAAAGTGCTGTATTCGGTGTATAACACGCACCCAGATTTTCACCCTCTTTTGGGGGGCGGGAAGGTGCGTCTTGTACTCCGAAAAATATGGTATATTGTGGAGAAAATTGTGCATCACTTGCACCCCTGGACGAAGGGATGAAATAACAGTAAGCCAGAATGCACTGCAATACGCCATAATAAAGTTTGTCTGGTTTGAGCTTAGTGAAATGTGAATCCAATCATTGTGATTTGTTCAATAAACCATCTTCGGAAATGTTAACATGATATTTCAATCTTCTCGGAACCTGGGAAAGACCAGTAATTCCCTTTCTTCTTCAATAAATCTTCGTGAAAATTTTGTGTTCTGATACTGAAGGTTGTTACTACTATCCAGAGGTGGATGCTTTCATTTTTAGAATCTAGTTTCTTGGAGTTGCTGAGGGAGAGAGTTCTTATTTCTCTTGCTGTCCAACCTTTGATGGACAGGAGAACCAAATGGTCCATTTCCTTGATAACAGAGTAATATGCTGATGTTTAGTGCTTGCTTTGTTTTTCAAAGTGCCTTCCTCTGTCCCATGGTCTTTTTAGGCTCTTCAGTGCAGCTATCTTCAAATAGAGGAGAGTAAAAAAAAATCCTGCCATGGGAAACTGCTAAATAACAGTTCATTAGGACATGCAGTGTGGCACCTTCAATTGGATTTATGTATTTAATAAACACTAAATGTTTTAATCAGATCACATATCACTGTGCTAATTCAGGCACTAATACTCTCCTGTCAATTTCTGCAGTCACTACCATATTTTTATTCCAACATCATAGTCTAGCCGTTTTCGCATTTTGTCCTTTTCATTTCGCAGCCATGTGCTTATGCTTGTACTGCCTGGTTAGCAACTATTAAAGATACAACAGGGCATCAAATTGATTTACTAAAGATAGATTTGGGGAAAGGAGTTTCCAGACAGGGTTGGTATTTCAATAGCACATCAGAGATTCGGGGAAGAACTGAATGTCCCTTACTCCATCCCAACCCTTTTTGTCTTAATCGTCAGCAGGGGCATCTCCAGGAAAGTGTCAAAAATTCACGAAGAAGCTGACAGCCATGTGAACAAACCTCGCCCCTTCTTTAACCTAGATCATAACACTCATGTCTTCCATCTTGACTTTTGTTGATCTCCCTCACACACCTTGCTCTTCAGACGTTTAGGCCAAGGTACAAAATCTTTAAGCCAAAGCTGTATGCTTTCTCTTGATTCCATACTCTCTTCCTTCAACTGATGAGCCTCTCCTGTCCTCTGGATCCTACTACAGAGAGAGATGGGCTGCTGGGCTCACTTCTCGACAGAACTGAATGTTCTGCTTCTTTGGCTTCGCTCAGCTTCATCCACAGAAACAAAGGAGTCATCCCAGGGGAAATCATAATTATATCATGCTCATTTGTAAACATTTGTTGCTCTGCTAGCCAGGGTGGAGCTAAAATTAGTTCCATGTAGCCAAGAAAAAAGTACTTGTAAACAGAAAAGGAAATAACTTTTCCTCCTCCTTTCTATTTCAGGCTGAGGATTGGCAGAAGTGATTGATACAGAAAGGAATGAGATGATGTAGTACAGTGATGGCTAAACATTTTTGCCTCAAGTGCCAAAAGTGGGAGGAGAACAGGGCGATCGTGCACGGGCATGCCACACCCATAATGCCGTGCTCATGACCCCCAGCGCGCATGCATGCATGACCATAACCCCCCTCCGCTTTTGGTGTGATTTTTCATCCTCCTCAGGCTCCAGGGGCTTTCTAGGAGCCTGGGGAGGGTGAAAACAGCCTCCCCCCGGAGCCCCTCTGGAGGCGTCAGGAGCTTCCCTGAAGCCTCCGGAACATAAAAAACCAGCCCTATGGGCAAGCCGGAAGTTCAGGAACAGACTTCCAGTTTGCTCATAGGGCTGTTTTTTGCCCTTCAGAGCCTTCAGGGAAGCCTCCTGAAGGCTCCTGAGGGCAAAAAAACGACTCTACAAGCAAACCAGAAGTCCATCCCTGAACTTCCGGTTTTCCTGTAGGGCCAGTTTTTCGCGCTCCGGAGGCTTCAAGGAAGCCTTCAGTGGGCGAAAAACGGCCTCAAAAGAAGCTGTTTCAAAAGAAGGCCGAAGTCAGCTGGCCAGCACAACGCCTCTTGTGCTGACGAATGGCACCGTGTGGCATCTGTGGCACGCGTGTCATAGGTTCGCCATCACGGATTTAGTGGTAGAGAACCAGTAACTTGCACCAGGAGTAGTAATCACTTACCTTCCCTATTGGTTCGCAAATGGTGCGTGTGCCACGTCTGTCCATGCACTCCGCGTTCTGTGCATGCGCTTTGCCTAAAAAAAAGGCATAAATGGGATGCCATAGTGGGCGGAGCCAGCTATTATTTCCACTACGGATTTGGGCAAACCAGCCCAAGCCAGTAGAATACCACCACTGACTTGGACTGTACAAATCTCCCACAATTTTCAACCTAGACCCAACTACTTGCCTGATTAGACGACCCTTCGATAGGCAGATCAAAATATGAACCAAAGGAATTTCATATATTTGTAAATATAGTGACCCATCTCTAAATATTTGCAATAAACCAATGACTCACCAAGTCATTGTTTTAGAGATATTTCCTAACCTAAATGGAGAAACAGAATAACTACAAGTGGGCAAAGAAGCAACTTCTTACTTCCTGCCAGCTTCCCCATTAACTTCGCCTGTAGGACGCTGGCAGGGGGCATTGGAAGCGATGATCCCATGACCACAGTTGACTTCCCTGAACCAGCCACAGCTTTGCCAAATTTCAATCCCATGGGAATCATGGGCCCCAGATTTTGGATTCATTCTGTAAGTTAGCCTATTTGAGGTACATTGATTCAACAACTGTGGTCCTGTGATGCACCGTTTTGCCCAAGTAAAGGTTACAAACAAGCAGATACGGGTTTTAGCAGAATACAGAATCCCTGCGTGGGTTAATTTGAACTGGTTGTGAGTGTGTGTAGATGGAAGTTTCTGTCCTCTCTAGAACTGCATTTTCCATTCAGTATCCATTACAATTCTGACTTTGCTTTCTTACAGGTTGAACATACTGTTGGCTGGGATGAATCCCTTCTACTTCCATGCCTTGAATGTAGTCCTGCATTGCCTTGTGACGCTTGTGCTGATGTATACTTGTGACAAAACTGTTTTCAAGGATAGTGGCCTGGCTTTTGTCACAGCTCTATTTTTTGCTGCCCATCCCATTCACACTGAGGCCGTAAGTATGCAAGATCACTTTAAGCTACAAATACAATCCCGTTTCCTGGAAGTTTAGATCATCCCAGTTATAGTCTCTCCTGTAAAGATAAGTGTAATATTGGCTTCATTAAAAAACTTAATATCTTCTCAATATTTGTGATAGATCTTTGAGAGCACTTAAGACTTTAGATCCATTCTAATGTAGAGCAACTTTTCTTAGAAATAAATCCTATGTATTTCAGTGAGACTTTTTTCATACCAGTTTGCCTCCACACTTTGAAAATAATTTTAATTAACTGCCTCTATCAATATTGTATAAGGGACAGGGTGGCTCAGTGGCTAAGATACTGAGCTTGTCAATCAGAAAGGCCGGCAGTTCAGCGGTTCAAATCCCTAGCGCCGTGTAACGGAGTGAGCTCCCGTTACTTGTCCCAGCTTCTGCCAACCTAGCAGTTCGAAAGCATGTAAAAATGCAAGTAGAAAAATAGGAACCACCCTTGATGGGAAGGTAACAGCGTTCCGTGCGCCTTCAGCGTTTAGTCATACCGGCCACATGACCACAGAGACGACTTCAGCTCTTCGACTTTGAAAAGGAGATGAGCATTGCCCCCTAGAGTCAGGAACAACTAGCACATATTTACTATCTTTACTATCAATACTGTTAATAAAAAAGGCCAAGTGTTTCATGGAAGAATAACGAGAAGTTTAAAAAATAATCACACAGTGTTTTTTAAAATGTACTTTAAATGAAGACGTGCAAAATTAAGTAACATGGGAATAAACTGTTTTGGAAATTCTGAAACTTTCCACGTGATGCTGTATCTGAACCTTGCTTTTTCCCAGGAGTTGGTTTTGTGGTTTCTGGGAATAAATTATCTGAAGAAATGGCTCACGGTATACTAGATATAACATTTCAGATAAAACAGGCCTATTTTGAAGCTAGATCTCATCCAGGTCATCTTGAATCACATTTGCTTTGGAAAATCTTTAACTACCCAAAATGGCCTCCCTTAGTTAGGTTTTATTTTGGGAAAAATAATCTGTATTATAGGTACCATACAAAATGTTGGAAATGTTCCTCACACAGATGGATTTATAAATCTTAATTTTAAAAATGATTTGGCACTACACGCTTATATCAAAATATAAGCATACTGAGCAGTTACATAATGATTTTTAAGCTTATCTGAAATCAAATCTCTATTAACTCAGCCCTATTTTGTTAGAGGATTCAGAATAGGCTATGTAGTATATACAATGATCCTGTAGAATAGGTTAATATTATGATTGAAGGAATGAATCAAGGAACATGAACGTCAGCTGGGTGACCTTGGTCCAGTGGTGGGTTCTGGATCCCATTGCAACGAGTACCCTGAGACGGGGCCAGGCACACGTGCTGTGCATGCATGCACCTGCCACCGCCCTGCGACGCCCCAGCTGCTTGGTGGAGGTTGCGCAGGCGCCGTATGCTATGTGCACATGTGCAATTGGCCCGCTTCCCTCAAAAAGCGCTAAGGAATGCGGATTGGCGGGCCAACGAGCCACCATTCTGGTATGGTAGCTGCTGCTCCCAGCTGCCACCGGTACACCCGTATCGGGCCATACCACCCGGAACCCACCATTGCCTTAGGCCAATCACTCCCCCTCAGCCCAACCCATCTCACGGGATTGTTGTTATGAGGGAACTAGGAGGAGGAAGAAGTGCTGGATTATGTTTGCCACATTGAGTTATTTATAATAATTATAAAGGCAAGATTAAAAAAATATTTAAAAAGAGAAACATTTGCATACGGCCATGTAATGAATTTATTTTGAGGATGATATTTAAATCACAAAGTGATTTAAAACATAGGGTTTTATTTAGTACACTAAGCCCTTACTAAGATTTTGTTATTTTTATCCAAGGAGGACAAGAAAGCGGGGAAGTCAAATTCCAAAACAACCAAATACATTTCTGGGAATTCTGCCATGTTTTTAGGAGGGAGTTTCGCTTTGGGACTTAATCCAAAATTGTCTGTCAGGCCCTTCTGACGTGCCAGAAGCTGTGAATTCATGCATCTATTTCAATGATGGTTGAGCCGAAGAATCTGTTGGAAGACTGCCTCCTTATTAATCCAGAGTTTTTCAATTTGCAGCTAGACAGCAGGCATCCGTGATTCAAGCAAATACTTGAGCTGTGTCCACAAATTTGGTATCCCTTTTTAGCAAACCGTAAATACACTTAACGATTCCTTTTGTTAACACAAACTGAGTATTGATTCCTCACTTGTTTTTTTAAAAAATTAAAGGAGTATTTCCTCCAGTCCTTAAAAAACAAATACAAGAGTTGCAAAGTTTCTCTTCTTTTCCAGTCAGGCAATAGGTAAGACACAATTGGACATGTTGCAGTATGCATTGCTTCTATTGGGAATACCAACCTAAATGTGTTTTCTAGGCCAGGGGTTCCCAACCTTGGGGACTTTAATTCTGGGAAATGAAATCCACCAGTCTTAAAGTTGCCAAGGTTGGGGACTCCTGTTTTAGGTTGATATATAATCCTGGGATGAGAGAGAGCTATGGGGTTGGACTAGAAGACCTCCAAGGTCCCTTCCAACTCTGCTATTGTATTGTATTGTAGTCTAACCCGCTGCTCAGGCATTATACCTATACCATTCCAGACTGTCCAATCTCTTCTTACGATTCTACTATAGCATTTTTGGGAGAACAGAAACTTCTTGTATCTGACTACTGGTACTTTCTAGCTCTCTTCTGCCCCGACTTAGAGTTTGCCTTTAACTGTTTTGAAGATAATTAGAAGATATTCCTGTAAATTAGAAGGGATGTTTGCACAGATGTTAATGAAACACTGCAAAAGGCTAATTGATATTTCTGTTGACTGGTGCTTGGTTTGGAATGCTGTGGTGGCAGATGTGGGCTAATTGTAATGGTGTAATGGTTTGGGAATGAGGGATCCCTAAAATGCCTAAAATTATGTACTTTTGGGAGGGTGAAATCAAACTTTTCATTACAAGGAAGTCTTGAGTTTTCTAAGTACTTCCCGGGATTAATCAAGCAGCTTTTACATTCTCCCACTATTTAAATAGGATTAAGTGGGTGCTTATGTGTGTATATCATTAGATTTGGGGAAAGTCTACAGAAGCGTTAGTTGGAGAATACAGCACACTTGGATTTTTTAAAAATCAAAATGAACAGAGTCCAGAGGGAAGACAAACAAACTTTAGCACAAGCCAAGTTTCAAAAGAAGTCTTTGGCGTTCAAGACACTTAAGGGAATTTATAATAAAGTGAATAAATGGTTAAGAAATTCACCACTTTGGGGGACACTGACAAAACTCTCAAGTCAGTGTAGTCATGAACAGTTATGTATGATCTGGGAAATGCTTTATCTTTCATAGGGAAGCATCTGCAGAAAACCAATCAAAATGGCCACCACCCTGTATGTTAGGACCTCCCCCTTTTCCATGCGTTGAGTGTAAGACGAGGAGGGGCTTCCAACATAGAGTTGGCATTTCTGACTGCCCCTATAGCCGGGATGGGGAACCTATGGCGCATGTGCTGGGAGTGGCACGAAGAGCCATCTCTATGGGCATGTGAGCCATCACCTATTGTTCTTCTGGGTTCCGGCATGCTGACCAGCTGGTATTCAAGTGCACTGGAAACTGGAAGAGCAGCCGCGCGGTGTGCAAGCATGTGCCGAACAACTGGTCTTACGGTTTCTGGCAAGCATGCACACACGGAGACCAGCTGGCCAGTGCTCATGCGCATGCCGGAAACCAGAAGATAATCTTCCCAGCATGCACATGCGCACCGGGTGGATGCTTTTCCGGTTTTCGGCACACGTCTGCGCGCATGCGTGCTCCCGTTTTGGCATTCAGTGCCGAAAAGGTTCACCAACACTGCCCTATAGGGAAGTGTATCATAGAGAAGAATTACTGGGTTCACTTATGAGATCCAACCATGTCTGTATTTATTTACATATTACATTAGAAGAACACTCGGAACTGTTGTATGACATACGATGGAACTTATTGTTCCTATGTTGTTTTTAATGTTATGTGTTTGTTTTTGTTGATGTGTTTATGTGTTTAAAATAAAAAAAAAATTTAAAAAAAAAGAAGAACACTTGGAATACTGCATCCAGTTTTGGTCACCACAATGTAGAAAAGATTTGGAGACTCTAGAAAGAGTGCAGAGAAAAGCAACAAAGATGATTAGGGGACTGGAGGCTAAAACATATGAGGAACGGTTGCAGGAACTGGGTATGTCTAGTTTAAGAGAAAGAAGGACTAGGGGAGACATGATAGCAGTCTTCCAATATCTCAGGGGTTGCCACAAAGAAGAGGGAGTCAAGCTATTCTCCAAAGCACCTGAGGGCAGAACAAGAAGCAATGGGTGGAAACTAATCAAGGAGAGAAGCAACTTAGAACTGAGGAGAATTTTCCTGATAGTTAGAACAATTAATCAGTGGACAGCTTGCTTCCAGAAGTTGTGAATGCCCCAACACTGGAAGTCTTTAAGAAGATGTTGGATAGCCATTTGTCTGAAACGGCATAGGTTTCCTGCCTAGGCAGGGGGTTGGACTAGAAGACCTCCAAGGTCCCTTCCGACTCTGCTATTGTATTGTATTAACATTGGTAAATATTCAAGGTTTCACATCATGCTTTACAGTTAATCCTTGACCTACCACAGTTTGTTTAATGGCCGTTCAAAGTTGCAACAGCACTGAAAAAAGTGACTTGTGACTGTTTTTCACACTGTTGCAGCATTCCCATGGTCATGTGATCAAAATTCAGATGCTTGGCAACTGGCTCATATTTCTGGCAGTTGCAGTGTCTCGGGGTTATGTGATCCCTTTTTGTGACCTTCTGACAAGCGACCTCAGTGGGGAAGCCGCTCTACTTAACAACCGGGTTGCCAACTTAACAACTGCTGTGATTCATTTAACAACTGTGGCAAAAAAGATCATAAAACGGGGCAAAGTTCACCTAACCACTGTTCCGCTTAGCAACATAAAACGTTGTGGTCATACGTCGAGGAATATCTGTACTGAAAACCACAAGGGTTGGATAAAGATGATTGAGGTAAGCATTTATAAAAGCCTTCTCTAGAAAGCTACCTGAACAACCCCACCTGTTCTTCTTTTGGATGGCATTCGGAAGAATAGTTTCTGCATAAAATATTCTACAGATTTTTATCGCTATGACCATACAGTAACTTCACTAAATACCTTGGCAGTATTTATCCTATAGGTGGTCCTTGATTTATGGCCACAACAGGGACAGAAAATTTGATGTTCAGTGATATGGTCATTAAGTGAGGCAGTAGATGACCGCTTCCGATTTTACAGCCTTTTTTGATGGGGACATTACACAACTCACTCTTGGTCATTAGGCGAGATGTCACATGACTGTGGCTTGCAGTCTTCCCTGCTGGCTTCCCCATTGACTTTGCTTGTGGAAAGCCAGCTGGAAAGATTACAAATGACGATCACATGACTGCAGGACACTGTTGTAAGTGCAAGCCAAACACCTGGATTGTGATCACATGACTGCAGTGCTGCTGCAACATTCATAAGTTACTGTAACTTGTAAGCCACTTATTTTATTGCTGTTGTTACTTGGAATGGTTCCTAAATGAATGGTCATAAGTTGAAGACTATCTATAATATAGTCGGGGTGGTGCAGTGGTTAGAGTGCAGTACTGCAGGCTACTTGTGCTGATCACCCGCTGCCAGCAGTTTGGCAGTTTGAATCTCACCTGGCTCAAGGTTGACTCAGCCTTCAATCCTTCCCAGGTGGGTAAAATGAGGACCCAGATTGTTGGGGACAATAGGCTGACTCTGTAAACTGCTTAGAGAGGGTGGCAAACCACTGTGAAGCGGTATAGAAGTCTAAGTGCTATATGTACACATTATTCGCAGGAGCTTTAACATTTAGTCTTGTTGTTTGATTGCAACTGCTAACTTATTTTGCCTTTCTCTATTTTTTTTTTTAGGTAACGGGTATAGTCGGCAGAGCAGATGTTCTGGCCTGTCTATTATTTCTTTTGGCTTTTCTCTCCTATAATAGGTACCTGTCTTTTATCTTAGAATTCTTGCTGCTTTTAAATAAGACATGCGAACCTTTTGGATCTATTTTATGTTGACAACCCCAACTCCTTCCTTCATGGTTCCCCCCCCCCCCCCCGCTTTCGTTGAATGACTGGGGAAGTAAGGACAACTGAATTACATTATACCAAAACTTTGATTTAACAGACCCACGGGGTATCTAGATCTGGCCCATGGGGCCACCCTGGAAATAGCAAAGGACCACCCTGCGGTGCTTCTGCCAGCGAAAACGGGCTCCAGAGCTCCATTTTCATCTGCCACGGCCTCATGCAACCCTCTGCCAGTGAAAATGGCAGCCCTCCAGAGCTCCATTTTCAGTGGCAGAGTGCTTGGGCCGCCACAGGCACCCCTCCCCCCGATATGAGAGATGTCATGCTGGCCATGCCCCATGGCCACTCCACACTCTCCCCCAGCCCCCTGAGGCCACAGCCCTGATGTGACAGGGGTGTCAAATCGAGTTTGATACCTGTCATTGAAGATATATGATACAGCCACATTTGTATCATAATTGCCCATGGTATATATTCTTGAATATCCGCAAAACTTGAAAGTTTACCCCTAGTCACCCAGAGTTGTCCTCCTCTTCTCTACATCCTGATAGTCTTTGAATAAAAATTACAGAAAGGAAAAAAAAATAATCCAATTTTAATGGGAATGGATTGTAAGATAATAACACGGCAATAGAGAGGAAACACAATTCCTCCTTGCCTATTTATACTATGTTCCAAATCTAACCCAGCCACTGATTTATTTATTCAATTTGTAAAGCCACCTTTTTGCTAGACGACTCTGGCCAATTATATAAATTCTTACAGACAAGGAGAGTTGGTTTCTGGGTTCAAATTTTTCATTTCCGTTTCTATTTAGTTTAGATTAAGCCTGTAGGGTTTAGGAGTTGTGGTGGTGCAGAGATTAGCATGCAGTGTTGCAGGCAAACTCTGCCCGCAGTCTGGAGTTTGATCCTGATGGTCGAAAGGTTGACTCAGCCTTCCATCCTTCCAAGGTCAGTAAAATGAGGAGCCAGGTTATTGGGGGAAATATGCTGACTCTGTAAACTGCTTAGAGAGGACTGTAAAGCACTGTGAAGCAGCATATAAACATAAGTGCTACCCTGTTTCCCCCAAAATAAGCCCTCCCCTGAAAATAAGCCCTCCATGAAAATATTGTAACACACCAGCAACTATGAGATGACCACACTTACCGCCTCCTGCACCTCAAAAATAATAAGACCTCCCTGAAAATAAGGCCAAGCGCTTATTTCGGGTGTCAAAAGGAAATAAAACCCTATCTTATTTTTGGGGAAACATGATATTGCTAGAGCGATAGTAAAGTTTTCATTTCACAATTGGCTTTTCCTTCTGCCTTGCAGGAGTTTGGATCAGCTTTATGTTGGGGAACATTTCCCTCCCACTGCCTCCCCGTCCTTTTTGCTGCTTAGTTTATTTCTTGGGACTTGTGCAATGCTGGTAAAGGAAACAGGGATCACCGTATTTGGCGTCTGCCTGGTGTACGACGGCTTCCTGCTTTCACCAAATGGATCCAGATTGTGAGTAGAGTGTGTAACATACTATTCTGACATTTTTTTTCCTTTTCTTGCGGAGACAGATGAGCCTATTGCCAAATCTGTCCAGTAGCATGCATGCCCATTTACATGTATGTCATGTGTTTTGCTTAGATACAAGATGCATGTGGTCACACATCATATAATGATCCTAAGCAGCTCACAACAATCCATAGAAAGAGGACTATCCTTCTCTCCGGCACCAGACTAAAGAACCTTCCAAATCAGTTTTATTTGTTAGATTTATATCACTTTTTTCTCTCAAGAGCTTAAGGGAATTCACATGGGTTCCCCATTCCTTTTATCTCCACAACAATCCTCTGAATTAAGTTGGGCTGAGAGAGTGTAAGTGGCCCAAGGCCACATAGTGACTTGTCATGGCTACAGGAGGACCTGAACCTAGTTGCTCTGACCGAGGCTTCCCAAGAGCATGAAGCAAACTCCTGGTCCCGACAAAAACCCCTTTTGTTACTTCACTGTGAATTCGGCTCATTCACATCCAGCAAAGTCTTTCAAGGGAGGATTTATGGTCACAAACCTTATCTGGCTTGGGGAGCTGCCAGGTCGATATCTGCAAAACTTGGCAAGGAATCTTGGAGAGTCACAAACCAATTAAGCGAGCTAATTGTCTCCTGCAAACTCCACTCCCCTTTTGCTCCTCTTTTATTTCCTCTGGGAGGGGCCATTCATCGTCCACCTGTGGCCTTACTCTCAAGTTTACCCCTGTTCTTTAGCTGTTCCCTTCATCTGGCAACCCTGCCCATGCGCACACTGGGAACAGGCTCCAGCTGTTTGACTGCCTCACTGATGTCTGACTCTGAAGGCAGCTGATAACCGGTATACGGCTCTGCCCCCCCCCACTCTGTCTCCAGCACAGAGCTCTCATCAGAGCTTTCCCCAGACTCCAGGACTTGTTCCTCCCCAACCTCCTCGCTGTCCAAATCTGCTGCCAGCTCTGCTGACCACTGGCAGGCTGCAACACTAGTTCAGCATTCAGAAATGGGGCCAGAGTATGGAGTGACCCTGTCTCTAAGGGGCATCACAGCATATTGATTTGTGTCCTCGGTTGCTGAGTGGTTTTTTCTTCGTTCCCTGATTTGCCTTGTGAATTGAGCAGCTGTACAAGTTGAATAGGGCATGGCAGCTCAGCAGTTAAAGACACTGGGCTTGTCAGCTGGAGAGCTGGCAGCCTGGGTTCGAGACCTGAGGTCCATGCAACAGGGTGAGCTCCTATTCCAGTGATATGCACGCGTGCCTACCCCCATAATTTAATGCTCCCCACGCCATGCCCCCTGCGTATGCACGTGTGACACCCCCCCTGCTGCCCTGTGCATGCGCGCATGGCTTTCTTGGAGCTGGGGAAGGCAAAAATGGCCTCCCCCACCACCCCCAGAGGCCGGAAACGGCCCGTTTCCAACTTCTGGTGGGCCCAGTAGGTCCGTTTTTCGCCCTTCCCAGGCTCCAGAGGCTTTCTATCAGTTTGAAAGCGTGTAAATGCGCGCAGATTATTCGGTACCACTAGAGTGGGACGGTAACAGTGTTCCATGAGCCTTTGGTGAAAAGTCATGCTGGCGATGTGGCCCGGGAAATTGTCTTTGGACAATGCCTCGGCCAAAAATGGAGATTAGCACCATGCTTTAGAGTTGGATATCACTGGAAAGTGAAACCATTACCTTTACGTTAACAAGTTCAATGACCAAACAAGCAAGCAAAACCTACAACATACTGGCTCTCTTAGGCATCTTGATAGTGTTGGAGATAAAGGAAACCCCATTCTTTTGTGCAGTGATGAACAGATACTTGCTGAACAAAAGCTTAACACGTTTCCATACATAACAATATGTATACAATACAACACGGTGTGGCAAATATAAACATTTACAGCTTGGCTTCTAAAAGATTCCGAATGCATAAAGACATCATAAATTAGCAAAAGCACAAGAAGTGGGAAGCCAGAAAAGCTTTTAGCCTTGTTTTCTTTCTTTTCATTTGTTGCCAACTTTGCTTTGTGGTATGCACAAATAATAGGTAACAATAAGATAGAGAGCTCAGGATCAAGTTTAAGACAGAAACCTTCATTGTACAACAACAGTTCACTATTTATTAAGATTATATTCAACTTTGAACATAAAAATGTATTCAATTTTACATTTATTGGCATTGACTTTCCAAATTATAGTTAATATTGATATAATGCCTTTTCTTTTTTCTATCTTCAAAAGTCTCAGTTGAACATTAGAGTATTAATAATCTCTACTCAATATTGTATAAATGTCGCTATATCAAAATAATATAATATATTACATATGTCTTACAATTTCACAATTTTTTTAAAAAAAGCTTATATCGAATCCCTACCTTTAAAGTATAAGAAAATCTTATTACCATCTATCTAAAATGATACATTTCAATAAATATTTTAAATTTTATCTCCCCCCCCTAGAAGCGGTCTTGATATTGAACATTAAGTTCAATATTTTTGGACTTGAACTATAGCTTTGAGAGACCCATACCAAACTAAATCAAAGGCTATCATTTTTAGAACAAGTATTATACATTTAATTATGGTCGACCTCTTAGACAATTACATATAGCTCCCAAAATCATAAACTTGTAGAAATTACTCATTTCCATTTTCACGTTTATCCCTTTGTGGAGCAATTCATATGAAGACTGAAAAGTGAAGATCTTACTTTTGGTAGGTTCAGTGCAGAGGTGGGTTCCTGCCAGTTCTAACCTCTTCTTTAGAGGAGGTTCCACAAATCTACAGTGCCGTTTAGAACCGGTTCCAGCTCCCTCCCCCAGTCCGTCCACACGTCATCAAGATGAAGAGCGAGAGGAGGAATTCTGGGAGTTGAAGTCCACAAGTCTTAAAGCTGTCAAGTTTGAACACCCCTGGGTTTTTTTTTCTAAAGGGTTAGAGGTGCAAAGGTCTTGTAACTTGACAGCTTTAAGACTTGCGTGCTTCAAATGCCAGAGTTTCTGAGCCAACATTTTGATTGCTAAGCAAGAGCGTTGTTAAGTGAGTTTCACCACATTTTATAAATTGGCCACGCCCACCCAGTCACATGGCAGCAAGCCACTCCCCCAAAGCAGGCCACACCTTCAGAAGAGGTTCTAAAAAAATTTGAAACTCACCACTGGTTCAATGAAAGGAAATAGAAGTTAAAGATGTGTTTTTTAATACCTTTGAGGATGACCCTACAGTTTTGTTGGCAAGATTTTTTGGAAGTCATTTGCCCTTTCCACCTTCCTAGGTGACTGGCCCCAAATCGCTCAACTGGCTTTGTGTCTAAAGCAGGATTAGAACTTGCCATCTCTAGCCCGATGCCATAAGCACTGCACGAAACTGTCTCTCGGAAGTTAAAGTATGAGTGGGAATAAGATTGGAGAACCTTTACAGTCATCCTGAGCAATTAGAAAACTGGTGTGATAAAAATGAAATAATCTATAATTAGCACAATGAGGGAGAATATAATGCTAATGATATTCGTGTTGGGTAGGTAAAGATAAACGTGTCTAGTGATTTCATGCCCATGAAGTCACCATAGCAACAATATGGATGTGGTTTACACTGTGTTCTTTCAAGTTGGGTCTAGCTGCAGGATTATAGGGTGATGCCCCATTCAGATTACATCCAGACCTGACCCTGCTTAGCTTCCAACCCCTGATATAAGGTTAGTCCCATGCCATCACCTGCTAATAATTTAGCAACGCCCTAAATAATAATAATTGAATACTAATTATTATGTCTGATTGCTTCAGGAACATCTGGTGCCCAATATCTGGACAATAGGACTTCTAGAAATAGGCTTACGTGGCCCTGACAAGCTGTATCTTTGTACCTACAGTAAATTGTTATCAATTACAAGAGTTGTAATTTATTCAGTTTAATACATATATGTCTGCAGAAGTCCTTTTTATTTTTGGGTGCTGATTTGACGAGATGGGTTTTCTCACCATTTTTAAACAAAAAACACTGCTACTATAGTCCTAACAGTTTAGACTAATAATGCAGTACTGTCGGAAACTGCAGCTGTCATCAGGGAGGATCAATGAAATAAGAACAAAAGAAGATGAGCAACAAAATATGAACGAAAGAAAGAAAGCCCGTGTTCTCTGTTGCACAATAATAAGCCAAAAGCATTTGGGAAGCTTCTAAGTGGAGAATGATAGTTCCTTTCAGCTGTTGCTTCCTAAGATCCAGCATTTACAATATGTTATATCATTCTGAAGAGAGTAAACACCCATCAATGTTTAGTTTTAATTGCTATTAGGAACGATTAATAGCTGTTAGAATTAGCTGCCACCACTACAACTAATAATGCAGTACAGTGGTGGGTTGCAGGCAGTACGCCCCGGTACGGGCGTACTAGAGCCTGCCCGGAGCACCGGATACAGTTCTGGTACGGTGCTCCAGAGGTCTCACCCGCCCGCCCGAGCTCCTTACCTGTCTTTTAAGTCTTCGGCACTTCCGTGCATGCGCACAGCATGTACAGCGCCTGTGCGACCCTCCACTGAGCAGCTGGAGCATTGCGGAGGCTCGCGGAAGCAGTAAGATGCATGCATGCATGGTGCGCGTGTACATGCACGCTGCGCACATCCATGTGGACGACATCGGGCCCTTTCTAACTGTATCGGTTAGAACGGGATCCAGAACCCACCACTGATGCAATAGCATACACAAAGTATAGTTGTAATCAAGTTCTCATCAACATTCCCTTGGAGGTGCAGATTCCAACTGGATTCGATCAGAAATGTCAAATTCGTGTTGTCACGTTGTTGTGACATGACGTATTGCAACTTTTCTCCTTTTTGCTAAACTGGGGGTGGGCCTGGCCAGGACATGATGCATCTGGCCCATGGGCCGCGAGTTTGACACCCCTCGAATAGATGATCAACCAAAATGACATACGGCTTAAGAGGTGATAACCAGCACTATGAATTGTGCTTGTAAACCTACCAACTGTCAATGGAGCCCCCATAGTAAGAGTTTTGAACCAGCTGAAGAGCACCATCATATGGAATGAATTATAGTCACCTAGACAAGAGGAGACAAAATTATGAACGATCATCAGTAACATCTCTCACTTAAGGAAAGCCCACACCTGGTTGCATATATCAGAACTGTGTGAAGACTAATCTGACCAGAATTTCCATTTGCTATTCCAGCAGGAACCATGAATTAGATGGTGACTTTGTTCTCTGCAGAGGAGCCCAATTCCAGGTAGAGTCAAAGTGGGATTTCCTCCAAGAGTTAGAAGGATTTGAGTCCACAACCATTGAGATTAAGTCTTAAATCTATTTAACTCCATCCAGGCTCCGGAGTGGGCTTTGACTATATTTCCTGATCAGCTTGAGGTTGAGCTAGGAACAATCAACATACTGATGATTCTTTGCTCCATAGTGATGGATGACTTCTCTAGCAGATATTTAACAGTAGGGGACGCAGCCCCAAGTTCCTAGGCACCTGGCATGAAAATTCTTGAGAATTCAGCGTTTTCTCCTAACTTGAAATCACCAAGGGAGGAGGAGAAACCACTGCAGGGACAATGTTCCCAATTACCAATCCCCACAGATGGTTCAGGAAGATGATTAGGGGACTGGAGACTAAAACATATTGCAGGTTGCAGGAACTGGGTATGTCTAGTTTAATAGAAAGAAGGACTAGGGGAGAGATGATAGCAGTGTTCCAATATCTCAGGGGTTGCTCCAAAGAAGAGGGAGTCAAACTATTCTCCAAGGCACCTGAGGGTAGAACAAGAAGCAATGGGTGGAAACTAATCAAGGAGAGAAGCAACTTAGAACTGAGGAGAAATTTCCTGACAGTTAGAACAATTAATCAGTGGAACAGCTTGCCTCCAGAAGTTGTGAATGCTCCAACACTGGAAGTCTTTAAGAAGATGTTGGATAGCCATTTGTCTGAAACAGTATAGGGTTTCCTGCCTAAGCAGGGGGTTGGACTAGAAGACCTCCAAGGTCCCTTCCAACTCTGCTATTGTATTGTATTGTAAGATACCATGCATGGTGATACCGAAGCAGTCTCAACCCCATGCCTAGACCTGAGTCCCAACTGAAAAGGGTGCAAATAATTTCTTTCATCCAGAGCCCTCTGTAACTGCTATTTCACTACCTTCGGATCAGTTCACTTTTCCGTTCCTTTCCTAAGGTTCCATGCATAGATTCTGGGTTTTTTTTAAAAAAGTTGTTACAAAGTGGGTCGACATTTTTATCAAACGGTCCATTGCAGTGAGGGCTAACCTTTTTGTGGTCGCATGCTGAAAGCACACGTGTGTGCTCACACCCATAATGCAATGTGTGTGTGACACCATCACCCCGTGCATCCCGCAACCACAGCACATGCACACATGACCCCCTGCGCTCCCCCCCAAGAATGCACGTGCGCTCTGTTTTGGGCCTCCCTGCAACCTCCTGGGAGCAAAAGCAGGCCGCATGGGGTGGGGGCTGTGCCTCTCCCCCCGTGCATGAACATGCATGACTCCCACACATGAGCATGCGTGACCCCCATGATGCATGTGTATCTCCTCCATGCACCCTGTTCCCCTGTGCGTGCACGGCAGAGACTCGAAAATCAGCTGGCCGGTGGGAGGTGCATGCGCATGCACTGTGGAGCTGAGCTGGGCGATGGCTTGCATGCCATAGGTTCGCCATCACGGGCCTATTGTGATGGCAAAATCTCTTTCCTCATGAATTTCATTAATGTATCAGTGAAGAATGCTTTTTTGAGGTCAACATTCATCTTTTTAAATTTGCATACTCTGAATCAATCACCGTTGCCTTTTTGAATGCATTCAGCACTTTCGGAGAGATCCTTCTGCAACTCTTTCATAATCTCTTTTTAAAAATATATATATATTTTTTTACTACCTTGAATGACAAACTCCACAATGCTGATCTACAAGTCAAAGGCACCAGCTCCAATGCCAGTCCTCGGAGGTCTCATTTTGTGCATCTTGGTGTGAGATCTGCTCTTTTCTTCCCATTCTCTGTCTCCTTGGTAGCTGAGCTTTGTCAGTGGCTTTTGATAAGGGGTTTTGTCAAAGGCGCTTTGAAAATTCTGGTTGTACAATATTTGTTGAGTCACTTTTACCTGCCTGGCTGTTGACACCCTCAAAAAAGGTTAGAAATGTAGTAAGACAAGACTTAACCGTTGTAGAAGTTTGCTTGATTCTTTCTTTTTTAATAGCAAATTTCATTTTTCTATATGTCTGCTTGCTTTTTGTTTAATGATAATTTCAACCAAATAGTTAGATAAATGTTAGTGTTTGGGGAAATAAATGGAAGGGGAAAATGTGTAACCAAAAAGGATTTTTTAAAATAACATTTTACTTCTATTTTATTAGTCATTGTCCATCTTCTATTTTGTTTTTTATTATTTTTGTGTCATTTTTGTTTAAATAATCTGCTAAAGCACATGCAGTTAGACATACCAACATTGTTTAATAACATTAACATTGAGAGGGTACGTCTTTCAATAGTCTAATTAGCTTTTTACTATTCAGTCCAGTCCCGGTGGGAGGTGCACGCGCATGCGTAGTGGAGCTGAGCTGGGTGATGGCTTGCATGCCTGTGGCACACATGGCACACTCAACCTAGGTTGAGAAATAGTCTTTCGATTAATTTGTGTTACCTCTCACATGGGTAGTATGCAGTGGTGGGTTTCAAAATTTTTAGAACCTCTTCTCTAGGTGTGGGCTGCTTTGTGGGAGTGGCTTGCTGGCCATGTGACTGGGTGGGAATGGCTTGCCAGCCGTGTGACTGGGTGGGAGTGGCTTGCCAGCCATGTGACTGGGTGGGCCTGGCCAACTTGTAAAATGTGGTGAAACTCACTTAACAATGCTCTTGCTTAGCAACCAAAATGTTGGCTCAGAAACTCTGGCATTTGAAGCACGCAAGTCTTAAAGCTGTCAAGTTACAAGACCCTTGCGCCCCTAACCCTTTAGAAAAAAAAACCCAGGGGTGTTCAAACTTGACAGCTTTAAGACTTGTGGATTTCAACTCCCAGAATTCCTCCTCTCACTCTTCATCTTGATGATGTGGGGACGGGCAGGGGGAAGGAGCTGGAACCGGTTCTAAACGGCACTGTAGATTTGTGGAACCTCTTCTATAGAAGAGGTTAGAACTGGCAGGAACCCACCCCTGGTAGTATGCTAAACAAATGTTGTTGCTAAGCTTTTTCTCCTTGAGAACAAGACAGAATTCTTTCTTACTAATGCAAGTTTCTAATTCCTTTGTTTATTAGAAAAGATGGAGGGCTACATGAGAAGATGGCTCGGCAACCCGCAGTCTCTCTACAAACCCCCTTACATTTTCCATCGTCCAGCCGGGAAAATGGGAAGCACCGAGTGGCTCACAAGGGGACATGGAACTCCTGCCATCCTGCCTCACCCGAAGAACAACAGGGCAATGGCCATTCTGTCTTGAGAAAAGCTCCATGGGCTGTACTTAGGTACCAGAGACACATAATTGTTTAGAATATAAATGTATGCAGAATGGTAAAGAGGTGTATAGGGGTAGGAGAAGGAGAGCATGAGTCAGAGTTTTTATACTTCAGGAACGGGGAGCGATAAGGCAGGAGCGTAGGGCAGCACTCCCCAATCTTTCTGGCTTGGTGGAGTGGCAGGATGGAGAGGGGATGGTTCCGTGTGAATGGCAGGCAAACTGAGTCTTTTGCGCGCCAGCGTGATGCCTGCTGCGCATGCAGATGGAACTGTGAGCACAAGCACCCGCTCTACTCCAGTTGCGCGGCCCGATTCTGAACAGGTTGCAGCCCGGGGATTGGGGAACCCTGGCGTAGGGGATGTCAACCTGGATCATATTTTATGGGTGTAGAGAATAATGAAGAGGACCATGACAAAGATGTCTCCAGGGTAAAGCATGTCTGAAATCCACAAAAGAGAGAGAGTGTTTGTAAGCAGTTGAGATAGACATCTCATGGAGGAGTCCTGGTGGCGCAGTAGTTAGAATGCAATATTGCAGGCAATTCCTGCCCAAAGCCTGGAATTTGATCCTGGCGAGACTCAAGGTTGACTCAGCCTTTCATCCTTCTGAGGTCAGTAAAATGACGACCCAGATTGTTAGGGGCAATATTCAAATAATGCTTCTACCTTGTAAACTGCCCAAAGAGTCCTATAAAGCACTAAGAGGCTCAGTGTTTAGACTGTAGTACTGCAGGCTACTTCAGCTGACTGCTAGCTGCAGTTCAGTAGTTCAGATCTCACCGGCTCAAGGTTGACTTAGCCTTCCATCCTTCCAAGGTGGGTAAAATGAGGACCCAGATTGTTGGGGGCAATGTGCTGACTCTGTAAACCACTTAGAGAGAGCTGTAAAAGCACTATGAAATGGTGTATCAGTCTGAGTGCTAAGTGCTAAAATTTATTGCTATTTCTATCTCCCTAATTCACTGAAGTATAAGAAGGGAAAGAGGTACAGCACAATCAAACTTGCCTCACTAGATAGACCAGACCAAGAAAACCTATTCTATTCTATTCTATTCTATTCTATTCTATTCCAAGTTTAAACCTTTAAAGGCCTTCTAAAAAGCAAGTCATCAAATACAATAAAGCAAAGTGGGTCTGGTTTTAATTGTACTTGACCAAAGCCCAACCTAGTTCCATAAATAGGAGTACTTATTACACTCACTTTTAATGGGAGGAAAATTTCTTATAGCTAGCTATGAGACATTTCATACTCTGGAGAGATGCCATTAAATATATATTAACAGACAGTATTCTGCACATGTACAAATACAACCTTGCATAGCAAGAAAGGCAAAAGCAAGGTGTTATATTTATTAAATGGAGGGAAAGAGATGAAGACTTGCAAGATTCCATTATTATAACCAATCTGAATAATAGTAGTTGTAACAGACTGTGAGGATAACTTTTAAGAGAAAAGGAAGAAATGCTGCAGCCTCCACAAAACTCTGATAAGAGAAACATGAATCCAAAGCAAGAATGGGAGTAGAGAAAGCATTACAGCATTAATTACCTCCCATAGACCGATCAGATCTCACAGACTAGGCCTTCTCCGGATTCCATCTGCCAGCCAATGTCAGCTGGCGACTCCCCGGTGGAGAGCCTTCTCTGTTGCAGCTCCAGCCCTTTGGAACGACCTCCCCGTGGAGATCCGGACCTTTACTACTCTCCCGGCCTTCGGCAAAGCCACTAAGTCCTGGCTGCTCCAGCATGCCGGGGGGGCTGTTGAAGTACCCAGCCCCACAGTAACTATGAATGTTGTGTATTTTAAATTGTTGTTTTGTCTATTTATCCCCCTTCCTTTGTTTATTGTAAGCCGCCCGGAGTCCTTCGGGAGTGGGTGGCATACAAGACCAATAAACTCAACTCAATTCAACTTAATATCCCTAGTCCTCTGGAAGCTTTTAAAGGCAGAGCATCTCACCGAAGTCTGAAGGACTTTCAGAATTGCAGGATTCTGTTATTGTGATGGTTCAATACTAATATTAATATTTTGGGCAGAGATTCCCTGGTTTGTACTACCTTAAAGGGCTAACAATAAGTTTAGCCTTCCTGTGGAATAGAATACAAATCTTTATTGGCCAAGTGTGATGGGACACACAAGGAATTTTTCTTTGGTGCATATGCTCTTAGTGTACATAAAAAGATAGGATACATTCGTCAAGAAGGTACAACACTTAATGATAGTCATAGGGTGCAAATAAGCAATCAGGAAACAGTCAATATCAATATAAATCTTAAGGATACAAGCAACAAAGTTACAGTCCTGCAGTCATAAGTGGGAGGAGATGGGTGATAGGAATGATGAGAAGACTAATAGTAATAGTAATGCAGCCTTAGTGAATAGTTTCACAGCGTTGAGGGAATTATTTGTTTAGCAATAGCAGTAGACTTATATACCGCTTCATAGGCCTTTCAGGCCTCTCTAAGCGGTTTACAGAGAGTCAGCATATTGCCCCCAACAATCTGGGTCCTCATTTTACCCACCTCGGAAGGATGGAAGGCTGAGTCAACCCTGAGCCGGTGAGATTTGAACCGCTGACCTGCTGATCTAGCAGTAGCCTGCAGTGCTGCATTTAACCACTGCGCCACCTTGGCTCTTGGTTTAGCAGAGTGATGGCGTTCGGGAAAAAACTGTTCTTGTGTCTAGTTGTCTTGGTGTGATTAGTTAGTGTGATACACACAAACAAGTTGCCTTAAATACGATGATAGACCATACGGAGTGCAATTTTGTGGTTATACGTCTTTATTCCTGAGAGAATGGTCAATTTCAGCATTTTCTAATTTTTTAAAATTTGATTGGGTTTGAATAATTATCCACATAAACACACAACCGCTTAGAAGAACAGGATATTCATCTTGCAAACTTTAGGTTCTTCTTAGATTATTTCCTTGTTTTAAAGCAAAGAATGGTTATAGTATCGTAACATATCCAGCAGATTGCAAAATAGATTATTCAGGTTTAGATCTACCCTGGTTCCCTGAAAATAAGACCTCCCCAGATAATAAGACCAATCGGGCTTTTGAGCACATGCGCTGAAATAAGCCCCCCCCCAAATATTGCAACACAGCAGCAGCTATGAGGTGACCACGCTCGCCGCTTCCTGCACCTCAAAAATAATAAGACCTCCCCGAAAATAAGGCCAAGCGCTTATTTTTGGGGGGGGGGGTTCAAAAGAAAATAAGTCCCTGTCTTATTTTCGGGGAAACATGGTATGAGCAATGAGATTTTTATTTTGTTTTGCTTTGTTTTATGCCTTTGGTCACAATGTTAAATGTTGCAAGGCTATAAAACTGATGTCTTTGTTTAACCATTATTCAAAGACTTGACAATTTCAGTGCATTTGATAGATGCTGGGTGAGCTCCTGAGGTCAAATATTGTTTATATTGTGCCTTTTTGTCTCGGGGGCCAAAAGATAGCAAGACATTGCTATTTTTGCTCTTTGGCTAATGCTGGAACCAGCAGAACAAAAGGTTAGGAACAAGAAAGCTCTGTGGGGAAGCTGTAAGATTCCTTGTAATTAAATGTCCAGGATTCGCCAGTTTCTGCCTGCTTGTATAATTTGTGTAGAGACTCAAAGCCTCTGCAGGATACAAGGACACAGAAGGTCTTTTCAGCGCAATTGTGGTACAGGTAGTCCTCCACTTATGACCTGTTGCTTAGTAACAGTATAAAGCACAAAGGCCCCCCCAAAAAGATTTATGATTCAGTTTTGAAATTCTGATTGCCTCCCCCCCCGGTCACATGATTATATTTTGGACACTTGGCAACCAGACCGTGTTTGCAGCAGCAGTGGGATTCAAAAATTTTTTTACTGCCTGTTCTGTGGGCATGGTGTGGCGTTGTGGGAGTGGCTTTGTGGGTGTGGCAGGGGAAGGATACTGCAAAATCCCCATTCCCTCTTCACCCCACCAACCTGCTTTCCAACTCTGTTCTCCTGTTCAAGGCAACAAAAGAAGATCAACTGGCAGGCAGCAGGGACGGGGCCAGCCTATTTGCCGGTTCTCCGAACTACTCAAAATGTTCACTACCGGTTCTCCAGAATCTGTCAGAACTGGCTGAATACCATCTTTGGTTTGCAGCCATTTGCAGCATCTAGCAGTCACATGACCGCGACTTATGACATTTTTTTTTTTTTTTTTAAGAGAACTTTTTTATTATTTTTCTTTAAAAAAAAACAAACACAAATATGTCATCATTTGTCAATCATTAAGACATTGAAATACAATTTTTTTTGTTGTGTGTACCCCTCCCTCCCTCCACCCCCCCATCCCCCCTCCTCCTTCCCCCCCCGACTTCCCAGAACCCGTACACGGTATGGATTTTAACTAACACAGTCTAAAATCTATTGAGAAAAAAGAAATAAAGAAATTAATGACATTCTAGATTGAACTTAGCTTCTTCTTACTGAACTAACTTTTAACAGTTTAAATCATTTCTGATCTTAAGCATAGGCTAACTGGAATTTCTTAGTCCCGTATTTATTTTGTATATAGTCAATCCATTTTTTCCAGTCTCGTTTATATCTCTCATTTGAATGATCTTTGAGATATGCCGATATTTTAGCCATTTCAGCTAAGTTTGTTACTTTCAATGTCCATTCTTGGATTGTAGGCAAGTCTTCCTTCTTCCAATATTGCGCCACCAACAGTCTTGCTGCAGTTATCAGGTGCAGAGTCAAATTGGTCTCTACCACTGTAAAATCAGTACATATACCTAGTAAAAATAACTGAGGAATAAACTTTATCCTTTTTTTAAAAACATTTTGCATGACCCACCATATTTTTATCCAAAATGCCTTAACCTTTTGGCAGGTCCACCATATATGATAATATGTAGCATCGAGAGAACCACACCTCCAACATTTAGGCTGTACATTCGGATACATAGAAGCCAACTTTTTAGGATCTAAATGCCATCTATAAAACATCTTGTAAAAATTTTCTCTCAGATTTTGAGCTTGTGTAAATTTCACATTTCTTACCCAAATTCTTTCCCATGTATCCAACATTATTGGTTCCTCAATATTTTGAGCCCATTTTATCATACAATCTTTAACTAATTCTGTTTCCGAATCCATCTGTATTAATACATTATATATCCTCTTTATATGCATTAAGCTTTGATCTCTTATTTGTTTAAACAGATTATCCTCAACTTGAATAAAGCCGATTTTTTGATCTATTTTCCACCTAGCCTGTAATTGCCCATACTGGAACCATGTTTGAACTACCTTCTCCTCTTTTAATACCTCTAAAGATTTTAATTGTAATACCCCCCTTTCCGAGGTAAGAAGCTGTCTGTAAGTAAATCTATCCTGTTTTTGTGCTGTATTCATATTTTCAATTGCATGTCTAGGAATTGCCCACATGGGTATCTTGTCATTTAATTTATATTGGTATTTCTTCCAAACCCGCAATAAAGCATTTCTCAAAATATGACTTTTAAAGTTCTTATCCAATTTTTTGTTGAATAACAGGTAAGCATGCCAACCAAATACCAGATCGTGTCCCTCAATGTTCAATATTCTATCATTGGTTAAATGAATCCAATCACTAATTACAGATAATGCCACTGCATCATAATATAGTTTTAAATTAGGTAGTTTCAATCCTCCTCTCTCACGTACATCTTGCATTATTTTCATCTTTACCCTCGGCTTCTTTCCTGCCCACACAAATTTGTTGATACCCTTCTGCCATTCTAAAAGGTTCGCATCTTTTTTAAGTATAGGTAACATTTGGAAAAGAAATAAAAATTTTGGTAAAATGTTCATTTTCACTGCCGCTATCCTGCCCAGCAAAGATAAGTGCAATTTCTCCCATTTTTTCATCTCTGTCTGTATGCTATGCCAAAGTGGTTCATAATTATGCTTATATAATTTCCCATTTGAAGTTAAAATGTTAACTCCAAGATATTTGACTTTTTTAACTACCTCACATCCTAGCATCACTCCTAATTCTTCCTTTTGTTTAATATTCATATTTATAGCTAATATTTTGGTTTTTCCTAAGTTTATTTTAAAGCCAGACACTTGACCATATTGATTAATCGTATTCATTAAAACCATACTGGATTCCTGCGGTTGTTCCAATATTATGACCAAATCATCCGCAAAAGCGCGGACTCTATATTCTTGCTGCCTAATCTTGATCCCTTTTAAACCATCCAAGCCCCGTATTTTATTCAACAATACTTCCAAAGTTATAATAAACAATAATGGGGACAAAGGACAACCCTGTCTTGTACCTTTTCCAATTTGAAGAGAGTCTGTTAAACTTCCATTGACTATGATTTGTGCTGTTTGCTGTTGGTATATTGCTTTAATTGACTGTAAAAAATTATCTCCTATCTGCATTTTTTGCAATATCTTCAGCAGAAATTGCCAGTTAACTCGATCAAAGGCCTTCTCAGCATCCAAAAATATAAACGCAGCAGGGATCTGGTTGTTCTTTCCCAAATATTCTAATGCATTAATAATTAATCTGACATTACTTTTCATCTGTCTCCCTTGTATAAAACCTGTTTGGTCCGTATGTATCAATTGTTGAATGACCAACATTAACCTATTTGCTAATATTTTAGTAAAAATTTTATAATCTACATTCAGTAATGAAATGGGTCTATAATTTTTGGGTTGAGTAGTATCTTGATCTTCTTTGGGTATCAAAGATATAAACGCTGTCTTCCAAGATGGAGGGACTTTACCTTCCGTTTGAATCATATTAAATAATTCTCTAAGAGGTTCTACCATTTCTAACTGTAAGTTTTTGTAGTAAACCGCTGTCAAGCCATCTGTACCTGGTGCTTTCCCTGGCTTTAATTGCTTAATTACCTGCAGGATTTCCCCCGAGGTTATTGGTTGATTCAATTTTTGCCTGTGTTCTTCTCTAACTGAAGGTATTTTCTCCTTGTCTAAATATTTGTCTATGTCTAAACCATTAATTTTATCCCCTTTATACAGTTCTGTAAAAAATTCCCAGAAAGCCTTTTGAATCTCTTCCTGTTGGAACACCTCCTTCCCTCTGTAAATCAGTTTAGATATATTTCGAGTTTTCCTTTTTTTCCTAATCTGATAAGCTAACCATCTGCCAGGTTTGTTTGCATTACAAAAAGTATTGTGTTTTGCATATAATAAATTAGTAGCTACCTGGTCAGAGATCAACATGTCAAATTGAGATTTTAATATGTTAATAGCTTCCTTAACCTTTGTATCGTCTGGTTTCCTTGTTAACTCCAGCTCTTTTCTCTTAATTTCCTCTTCCAGTTCTGTTCGTTTTAGCCCTTGCTTATTTCTATGTGTTTTATTTATATTCATCAAAACTCCTCTCATATACGCTTTGCTTGCATCCCATACAAATTCCATAGATGTACCCTTATTCATATTCAAAACAAAATATTCAGATAGTAATTTTTTACAATCATTAATATAGTTTTCATATCTAAATAAATTTTCATTCAGTCTCCAAAACCTTCTTGCCTGCACTACCCTTCCCAACTCCATCCAAACTGGGTTATGGTCCGAAAGGACTCTAGCTGCAATCTTTGTTTTCTTGACCCTAGAAAGCAAATCATTAGTGGTTAGAATAAAATCGATCCTTGAAAGGGATTGATGCCTGTCCGAGAAGAAAGTGAAGTCATATTCCTCTGCATTTCTTTCTCGCCAGATATCTCTCAATTCAAAATCATCCATAATGTCAAAGAAAGATTTGGGTAACTTTGCTCGCATCTTGGTATTTAGGCGGGAAATCTTCTTATCTCTCTTAGTGTCTATCACTCCATTCCAGTCACCCAATAGTATACAGGAACTATAGTCCCACTGTACTAATTTAGCATGAAGATTTCTATAGAATCTATCTTGCTGTTGATTGGGAGCATAAATTCCCAAAAGTAATGTCTTTTTCCCTTCTAAGATTAAGTCTAAAGCAATATATCTTCCGAAGGGATCTGCTTCTATTAATTCAGCTTTCATATCTTTTCTTAAGTATACAACTATACCATTCTTCTTTTCCATAGCAGAAGCTGCAAAATGTTGACCAAGTTTTGAGTTGATCAAATATTTTTGATCAGTTGACTTGATATGAGTTTCTTGCAAACAAATTACATCGTTCTTAAACTGTTTAAGATAATGAAATATTTTCTTCCTCTTCTGTGGAGAGTTCAGTCCATTGACATTCCATGTTAAAATCTTAGTTGTCATCTTTGGTTGGTTGAAGCATTTTTAGAGCTTCCTGCACGGCCTGTTTAACCTTAGGTCTAGCTCCTCCCACTGCTTCCAGATTTGTTGTTGTAGTTCCTTGATCGATGGCCGATGATTGTTGATGCTGTTGCCTCTTAGCTTGTTTCTCCATACGTCTAGTAGTCATGCGGCTAGGTCTTGGTTCCATAGCACCTTGCACTTCTAGAGAAGAGAGATGCTCCATCTTGTCTGGTGGTTGTGTAGTTTGCTGTCTATCCTGTCCTTCTTGTGATCTTTCTCTAGGTCCAGATGGTGCAGGGTGTCCGGCCTTCAATATATTATAATAAAAATCTCGGGCTTTCCATACAGAGTTGAGGCGGTACCTTTGCTTATCAAATGTAAATATGATGCCAAATGGTGCATCCCATCTATACTGTATCTGACGATTTCTGAGTTCTTCGACCAAAAAAGCGTAGTCTCTTCTGGCTCTTAACATTTGAGGTGGTATCTCTTTCAAAACAGCCAGGTCTTGACCGCCAATTTGAAGCTTAGTGTTATAAGACGCTTGCAGTACCATATTTCTGAACTCTCTTGTAGTAAAATATATAACGATGTCTCGAGGAAGCTGCTTCTGCTTTGCCAGCCAGGAGTTAACGCGGTAAGCTTTGTCAATTTGCCAGCCTTGGTTGGTCCCTGGTCTTCCCATCAGGCGGTCAAAAGCTTCCGATAGGATCTGTTTCAGGTTCTCCTGTTTCTCCTCACGCAGCCCCCTTACTCTTAATGCGAACTCCATTTGTCGGTACTGTATCATAATAATTTCTTTTTCAGCATTTTCCACTTTTTGTTCCACCACCTCTGTTTTCAATGTCAAGTTAGCATTGGCATCATTAAGAACCTCTAGAGTATCTTCCACTCCAGAAATATGTTCTGTTAATACAGTTACAAGACTCAGCATGTCGTCTCTAATTTTATCAACCTTAGCCTCAAATTTCTCATACAACTCCTGTTTAAGTCCTTTTATTTCACTTTTAATTTCACTTTTAATTTCTTCTTTCATTTCTTTTATTTCCTCTTTTCTCTCCTCTCTATTATCTCTAAATTTATCTTCCATTTTAATTGTCTGTGCATTAAAAGCCTCGCTTAGATTACTCAGAAAAAATTCTTTCGTTAACACATCCCCAGCAGGGGGCGTAGGAAGTGGAGGCTGCAGCTTTGTACCAGGCACTGAGGTTGTGCCCCTGGAAGTAGAGGGTGACGACTTCAAGTTAATATTTGGTTTTGAGGCCATTTCAAAATTTGTCTGCCTGCAGTTAATAAAACTCTATTGCCTAAATATACAGCTTTAAGTAAAGAGGCTTTTATTTTGAAATTTAAGGCTTGGCAAAAGTTTCAGTGAGTAAACATTGTAACAAGACCGTTCAACAGATTCATCACCGTTTAACTTCCAAATAAGCAAAGTTAATGAAGGAGTAAAATTCTTCTATTGTGAAACCAAAACATGTGATAAGCTATCTCTTTTGTTTTGAATTCTTTTGAAGTCTTGTGAGAATTAGCAAAAAGTGTTCGTTATTACCGGAGAAACCAGCCTGCTCGGCGCCATTTTAAAAGCCTCTGAGTAAATAATTTTTCGGAGGAGAAAAAAAAGAAGAAGCTAAAATGTTGATAAGCAATTATTGTCCTCGCAGTAAACGGATTCAGCTCGTGATAAGATTAAATCAAACAAAACTTAGAGCAGAGTGGGAGAGACCTACTTTGTCCTGCACAAGGCAGTTTGAAGTTCCCAGCACGGACAGCCGTTCTGCCTTGGGCTAGCCCCCCTTTCCTTGCAAGCACAAAAGCTGCAAAAATCGAAGAGCATTTGCCAGCAAAACAGTTTCTTCTTTCCCTCTTGCCTGAAGGATAAGAAAACCTGATAAGACGTCAGATGGAAGATCCTCTAATCAGGTACGTAGCCAGGAATTCGGAGGCAGCTGATTTTTTGCTGCTTCCACCAGTAAGCTCCTCCCAGGAAGTCGACTTATGACATTTTTGTGAACGTCATAAATACAGTACGTCATAAAGTGAAGGGAATTCACTTCCTGTTTCCTGCAAAACCTGCCTCTGAGTGAACAAGGCGTTCATTTAACAACTACAGTGTTTGCTTAATGATTGCATTTGCTTTACTGCCGCGGTGTTTGCTTAATTGCTTAAGAGCCGAGGTGGCGCAGTGGTTAAATGCAGCACTGCAGGCTACTTCAGCTGACTGCAGTTCTGCAGTTCGGCTGTTCAAATCTCACCGGCTCAGGGTTGACTCAGCCTTCCATCCTTCCGAGGTGGGTAAAATGAGGACCCGGATTGTTGTTGGGGGCAATATGCTGACTCTGTAAACTGCTTAGAGAGGGCTGAAAGCCCTATGAAGCGGTATATAAGTCTAACTGCTATTGCTATTGCTATTGCTATTAATTGATGCGAAAAAGGCTGAGGAAATTGTTACCTGATGACCCACTTTACAACTTGTGATCTCAGTTATGGTCCTAAATCGAGAACTGCCTGTATTTTCCCATGATTGTCATGTCAACCTAGTCTTCTCTGTGTTAATTGGCTTTCAGCAGAGATGGAGAACTTAGAGCTTCCTAATATGGCCAGGAATGGTTAGGGCTCTTGAGCCAAAGATCTTTTCCCCCCTCAGTTTATATCTTCCATTATCTACAGCTGGACATGGAGTACTGGCATAGAAACAGCAGTTTGCTAACGCAGTTGAATCTCCTGAATGTTATACTAACTTTTCTTGACATCTAGGAAATAGACTTGGTTCATGGATTGCTTGCTTAACAATGATTGACTGAATAGACGATGATTGGCTATAAAACTGATATTGCACAAACCAAAAACAAATGTTTAAAAGTCAGAAGGTGAGAGGAAATGATAGGCCAGGACAGAAGTAGAAGTACAAACAGTTTTTTTTTTCCTGAGATGTGTTCGGGACAGGGGTGGGTTTCTGCCAGTTCTAACCTCTTCTATAGAAGAGGTTCCACAAATCTACAGTGCCGTTTAGAACCGGTTCCAGCTCCCTCCCCCCGCCCATCCACACATCATCAAGATGAAGAGCGAGAGGAGGAATTCTGGGAGTTGAAGTCCACAAGTCTTAAAGCTGTCAAGTTTGAACACCCCTGGGTTTTTTTTCTAAAGGGTTAGGGGTGCAAGGGTATTTGGTATTTGGTATTTATTAATATTTGTATGCCGCCCTTTTCCCTGGGGGGACTCAGGGCGGCTCACAATTCAGAAGGAGGGGGAGACAAACCAAGTTACATATAGGACAGTACTTCATTAAAAAACACAACATTCATACTATTCGGGTACGGTGAGGTCTTTAGCCCCAGGCCTGTCGGGACAGCCAGGTTTTAAGGGCTATGCGGAAGGGTCTTGTAACTTGACAGCTTTAAGACTTACGTGCTTCAAATGCCAGAGTTTCTGAGCCAACATTTTGGTTGCTAAGCAAGAGCGTTGTTAAGTGAGTTACACCACATTTTACAAGTTGGCCATGCCCACCCAGTCACATGGCTGGCAAGCCACTCCCACCTGGTCACATGGCCGGCAAGCTGCTCCCCATAAAGTCACATGGCCAGCAAGCCACTCCCACCTGGTCACATGGCCAACAAGCCACTCCCACAAACCAGGCCACACCTACAGAAGAGGTTCTAAAAAAATTTGAAACCCACCACTGGTTCGGGAATTCCTTTTTTGAGCTTTTCTAAGCAAGGCCTCGGAATTTCTTTTGTGTGTTTGTTAATTTGTTTATTTAACAACATTTATATATGTCACCTGGCCAGCTCTGGGCAACATATATGAACAAACCAAGGCAGATTATTAGAACAATCCACTAAACAATAATATGTATATGTATATGCCAAATAATAATAATTGCTTAGATCATCCTAGGGTCCAAAAACCTGTTGAAAGCAAATTGGTTTAAAGACATTCCTGAATATCCCCCCCACAACATTTTGATTTGTTAAAATAGTGATACATAAATGGGTGTACATGAAATAGTGAAGGAGAAAACCCTTATGAGGGTTGAAAGAAAAGTAATGCCTCCAAAGTTGCCAACCAATGGCAGTATTTTTGCGCAGGAAACTTTGATATGTTGTTAGCATTTGTTCTTTCATTCCAGTTGATGGGAAGTTGCTAGTAGAAACAGTTGTGTTGCTCATGTCTGTGCAATGGAAGCCTGCAGTAATACTTATAATTCAGAGGTGGGTTGCTCCCGGTTCGGCCCGGATCAGGCGTGAGGCTCCACCCACCCACCCTCAAGCGCGCCGCACCGGTAATAAAAAAAAATTGTGACCTACCTCTGTTATCAGTGCATTTTAAACATGTTTGTAGGTTGATTGCTGATTTCCAGTTGAAATCCACTGCTGAATGCAGATTGTTTATGATGAGGATGTTGATATGAGTAATGTGCATCACTGCATCCAAAAATGTACAGTGGTGATGTAGGAGATGGCTAGGCTGAGCCCAAGAGAGGGGTCAAACACAACATCAGTTACAAGTCCAGTGGTGAGATTCAATTTTTTTGCTACCGGTTCTGTGGGCGTGGGTTGGTGGGTGTGGCATAGCTTGGTGGGTGTGACTTGGCATGCTGGAGAAAGATACTGCAAAATCCCCATTCCCTCCACTGGGACCCGGGAGGCAGAGAATAGATGTGGACGCGGCCAGTCAGAGGTGGTATTTACCAGTTCTCTGAACTACTCAAAATTTCCGCTACTGGTTCTCCATAACTGGTCAGAACCTGCTGAATGCTGCGTCTGCACGAGTCCCTTCATGCCCACAAGATATCTAAATCCAGCCCGTCTTGAATTCTGTTGACTCTCATCTATCACCCGTTAGTAGTTCAGATTCTTGTAGAGAGTTTCAGCGTACCATAAACCTATATTCATTTGAACTGCCTGGACTCCTGATTTCCTGCGCCCAACAGGTGAACTAGGAAAAGCTGACTGGATGACCTTTTGACAGCAGCTGATAGCTTTTGCAGAGAATGGCTGATGAACTGATTGAGACAACTGGAGGTTCACCCAAGAAGAAATTGTTGCTATGCTTGGCATTTTGTAGACATATAAGGGTTGCATTATTGATATTCTTCCATATCTGAAGGTGTGTGTTAGATAGGTTTCTTGCATGCTGATGGCAAGGATGACAGCTTCAGGAGTTGAAATTTGGCAGCAGTTACAAAAATAAAGGTGAGGAATTTCTTCCCACATCATGACAGCTGTCGAAACATCAGCTTATTATTATGACCTAAAAATTTAATGGCAGTTCAAAGGATATCCACACAGTTTCACTTGGGAGGGGCGGGGGGGAGAAGAATAACAAAAACTGGCTCTGGCAAGAAAATTCATGATGACAGTTTGGGGGGAGGATGCAGATGGTGTTTTTCTTATGAGTTTGCTTCAGCTTGGCACTCCTGTCACCTTAGAGCATTACGCTGTACACTCAACATATTGAAGCAACTATTAAGTGGAGCTTGGAAGCCCAAGAAGGAATTGCTGCTGCAACACGACAAAGCTAGGCCTCACACCTCCTGGGACATCCAAGAGGATGTCCATCTAACCTTGAGAAGTTGGATATCACCATCCTATCCAGATGTGCCCAGTTTTGTTGCCATTCCATGTTTTTCCAAAATTGAAGGAATATACTCAATATTTCTATGATGCGAAGAGGTGGAAAAGAGCCTGAGTACCTGATTGTAGAGACTTGGTGGGTGTGGCAGGGGAAGGATTCTATAAAATCTCCATTCCCTCCCCACTCCAGGGGAAGGTTCCTGCAAAATCCCCATTCCTTCCCAATCAGCTAGGACTCAGGAGGCAGAGAATAGATGGGGGCAGGGCCAGTCAGAAGGTGGTATTTACCAGTTCTCCAAACTACTCAAAATTTCCGCTACCATTTCTCCAGAACTGGTCAGAACCTGCTGAATACCACCTCTGGTCCATTGTATCGTTGAATAGTCGCTAAATAACCAGTTGTAAGTCGAGAAATACATGCACAACAGAAATAAGTTTAAATTTCTATTAAGCTCTTACTCTTAAGTTTACAACATGGCTTTCAGTTTTTCTGTTATTCCAATCAACAAATCCAGGTATCATATTTTCATCTTTCTCATTTTATGGAAAGAGTTGGGAAGAGGTTTTCAATCAGCATTAAAGTTAAGGTCTTTTCTCTAATTAAAGCTAGCTTGCCATCTCACCCAACTCCCATCAACTTCACCAAACTTCCATTTGAAATATAGTCAAATCTTTCCATTGTTGTACATATCAAAGTCTTGCTGCTATTATAATAAATAACAACAAAAGTTCCATGAGTCGTGTCCCCCCCTGTTTGTCCATGAGTCCCAAAAAGAATATTTCTGGTTTCAATTTTATTTTATAGTCTTTAATATATTTTTTAATTAATGTATGAATTTGAATCTAAAATTACAGTGTGGCATTCTTTTATGATTGCTTTTAGAAACATGTCGATTGTTGGCAAAAGGGTGTAGCATATGGTGGTGATTGATTATGTGTTCATGAAATCATTTCTGGTCGTCAGTACAGTTCAAAGAATATTCAGATTGTTTTGAATGTAAACTTTGTTGCTGTAAATAACTTGATATGATTCATCTATGGGATTTCTAGCATATAACAAAAGTGAACCCACAACCATCTGTTCCAACTGTATATAATGACAGTTTCTCTCTTTTGCTGCAGCCAACGCAGCAATAGATCCCGTAATAAATGCCTTAAATGCATTCTATCATTTTAGGGTGTTAATTGAATCCTGATTAATTTCTAAAAGGCACAATTTTCCTTGTTAATATATTCCACAGGAAGAATATCTTTACAGAGAGAAATAATTCAAGAGCCACCTGCAATTAAATAATTAATAATTATTAATTTCCCAAGTTAAAGTCATGACTTGGAATTGCAACATAGAAGAGCCCATAACTTGATCCACCAAAACAGAGGAAATAAATAATAATAATAATCTTATCTAAACCCTAAAACAGTTTTGAGGAGCATATGAAAAAAGAATATGTTCCATGTTTTTAATTTAAAGAATGCCAAATATCTACTAAAAATTCCTTCCAGTTTTGAGAAAAAGAAATTGCTTTGGAATCTTTCTGTCTAACTGAAAATCTTGAATTTGGTTAGAATATGGATTATAAGCAGAAGACAATTTTGTGAAACAACCATATATGAAATATTTCAGTGGGTATTTAGTAGGGCAACAACAACAGTTTCCCAGTGTACTTTTATTTTTATTTTTTTTTCCTTTCTTTTTCTTTTTTTGTTTTCTCTGCTTTATATTCCTGGTACTCCTCAATTTGATTGCTTAGCAATCTTTCAAAATGATGATGGACCCTGAACAATGTTATAAAATTAGAATAAATAAAATAAATAAGATGTTCTAATATCCAGGAGGCCTGCAGTCAATTGACCACATTCTGGGTGCTTGGCAACACCCCACATTTGCCATGTGCATCATCCTGTGATCATATGATTATGATTTACAACATTTTTCCGGATATCATTGTTTACTTCCTCTTTCTGGCAAAAAAAAATGTTGCATAGTAAATAGTGGATTTGCTTAACAACTGTGGCATTCACTTAACCACCACAAAAACATTGTAAAATTGGACATGGCCACAAGATGATCCGCTTTATAACTGTTATGACTTATGACAGAAATTGCAGGCTCAATTTTGGTTGTAAGTTAAGGACTATCTGTAGTTTGTGTTTATCACCTTTTTTAAAAATTTTAATAAAAAATTGTTTTAGAAATAAGGGAAATAGTGTGATTAGATTCCTTAACTATAAAATATATACTTCACTTGTATAGTGTTTATATTCCACATCAATTTTAAGATTCCTGTTCAATATGATAGCTCTTCCACGTTGTTTTATTTCAATATCCACTATAGCAATAATAGCAATAGCAGTAGACTTATATACCGCTTCATAGGCCTTTCAGGCCTCTCTAAGCGGTTTACAGAGAGTCAGCATATTGCCCCCAACAATCTGGGTCCTCATTTTACCCACCTCGGAAGGATGGAAGGCTGAGTCAACCCTGAGCCGGTGAGATTTGAACCGCTGACCTGCTGATCTAGCAGTAGCCTGCAGTGCTGCATTTAACCACTGCGCCACCTTGGCTCTTAATAAACTAATATGTTTGTCCATTCCAAATCCTATAGCTAGCAAAAAAAAAAAACATTCATTAGGTAAAATGTGTATTTCTTGCAGCCTAGTATAGTACTATAAGATCACAAATTTCTAAGGCTTCTCTTTAGAAAATGCATTTTGCTTTTATTTTGGAGTGCAAATTTGGTAACCAGAAGGACATATTGCAAGAATCCATTGTTTTCCTAACTGTGATTAAATTATGATTTAGCTGCATGAGTGCACCAGACTATACACCAAGGTTTACAAACCAGTATAGTTGAGTTCACTCAATATACTCAGTATAATTCATTCAGTGTAAGACAAGGGTGTCAAACTGGATTTCTTTGAGGCCTGGATCAGCATAGTAGCTGTCCTCGGTGGGCCGGTCGCGGGAGTGGGAGCAGGGGGAGACTGGATGGTCTCCTGCAGCACCCTGCCAGCCAAAACGGGGCACCGGGGGAGCACATGTAGCCCTCTCCTCCCGCTGTACCCCATTTTCGCTAACAGAGGCATTGCGGGCCAGTCCTTTGCTATTTCCAGGCTAGCCCCATGGGTTTCACACCCCTGGTGTAAGAGAATTGTGTGGTCATTAAGAGAATTTGGCTTCTCTCGTTAACTTTGCTTGTCGGAAAGGTTGTTAAGGCCACAAATAGCAATTATATGACCCTGGGACACTGCAAGTATTGTAAATGGTTGCCAAGCATCTGAAGCTTGATCAGGTGTCGAGGGAATGCTGTCACTGAAATGAGTACAAGGACCAAGTCATAAATCACTTTTTTTCAATCCTCTTGTCACTTCACACAGCCGCAAAACAAATGGTTTTAAGTTGAGTCTAGACATAGTTAGTACAAGGAATCCATAGTTTTCTCTCTGACCTGAAGATTTGTGTTGATTTGCAGGTTTCATCCAGTTATGGTTGCAGTCTTGGATCTGTGAAACATTTGTTTTTAATTTCTCATGCTTTCCCCTTGTGGGGATTAATGTAAATTCATTCATCAATTCAATTGTTTAACCTGTGCTAAGGATATTCATAAGCCTTGTCAGATGAGTCATTTCTATTCTTGTACCTCAGCACAAATCTGCATTCCAAATTGTAGCTACTTTGAAATTAGTTTGCTACTAATGGCTTCTCTCTTCTCCCCCTATCCCCCAAACTAGAGGAATTATCATTTTGTCAGAATTAGAAAAGTGTTTTATTAAGTGTTTTATAATGCCTTGGTAAGGCCACACTTGGAATACTGCATTCAGTTTTGGTCACCACGATGTAGAAAAGATGTGGAGACTCTAGAAAGAGTGCAGAGAAGAGCAACAAAGATGATTAGGAGACTGGAGGCTAAAACATATGAAGAACATTTGCAGGAACTGGGTATGTCTAGTTTAATAGAAAGAAGGACTAGGGGAGACATGATAGCAGTCTTCCAATATCTCAAAGGTTGCCACAAAGAAGAGGAACTCAAACTATTCTCCAAAGCACCTGAGAGCAGGACAAGAAGCAATGGGTGGAAACTAATCAAGGAGAGAAGCAACTTAGAACTGAGGAGAAATTTCCTGACAATTAGAACAATTAATCAGTGGAACAGCTTGCCTCCAGAAGTTGTGAATGCCCCAACACTGGAAGTCTTTAAGAAGATGTTGGATAGCCATTTGTCTGAAATGGTATAGGGTTTCCTGCCTAGACAGGGGGTTGGACTAGAAGACCTCCAAGGTCCCTTCCAACTCTGCTATTGTATTGTATTAACTGTCTTCCCACAACTTTGTCCTAAGATGTTGTTCTTCTATTCTCAGAATGTTTAATTTAAGGAAGCGTTAACTGTTTATTGATAAATGTTCTATACTTCAGTAGTTAAATGGGGGAAATTAGTACTTTCAAATTAATACTTTTAAATCGATTTAAAAGATGAGAATTGTAAATTAGCTGAGGAATTTTCCCTTCTTCCATATTTATGCAAAAGAAAGATGTTTTTATGTTATTTTTTATTTATTTATCAAATTTTGAAAACTCCCTCAATAGAGAGATTCTGGGCAGTATGCAAATGAAAATGTTAAACATTTTAAAACTGTATATAAAACTTAAAAGAGACAACAATTATTAAGATTCAACATTAAATGTTAATTAAAAGATGAGGGTGTGACTGGCTTTAGGGAATGGTCCTTTGGGAGTCCCAAGCAAAACAGCAGAGCCATGTTTTCAAACTTTTCCTAAAGTCCAGGTAAGTCGGGGCCTGTCTCACCTCCGGGGAGGGGAAAATGTTCCACAAATGGAGGGAACAGGAGTCCAGTCTTCCTGGACCCTGCCAATCAAAGTTATTTAATTTATAGGGTCTGCAACATACCTTCCCTACCTGACCAGGTGGGATGGGCTGCTGCAATGGGATGAAGATGGTTCCATAGATAACCTGGCCCCATGGCATGTTGAACTTTTAAGGTCATAGCCAACCCCTTGAATTGAACCTGGAAATAAACTGGTACTCATTGCAGCTTGTGCAGCAAAGGTGTGGCATCCACTGTTCTTTGGGTGCTCAAGTTAAGGAGATCACCGAGAAGAAGAAAAATTGCTGGTAAAAATATGTAGTGTATTTATCTCTTTTTCTGGATGAATAGAAGTTGATCTCTCTCATTTTAAGATAAATAAAAGCAATGGCAATAGCACTTAGACTTATATATTGCTCCATAGTGCTTTTCAGTGCTTTCTGGGCAATATATACTGTCAGCATATTGCCCCCCCTCTCCCCCCAAATCTGGTCCTCATTTACCAACTTTGGAAGGATAGAAGGCTGAGTGAACCTTGAGCTCCATCAGAAATAAACTCCTGTCTGTCGGCAGAGTTCGCCTGCAATTCTGCATTCTAATCACTGAGTCACCACGGCTCTTAATATCGAAGTGAAATATATTTTCTCAGGCTAATATGAACTTTGCTGCACTGAAGATGCATTGTGTTAAAACTCCCATCATAACTATTACAGCCAATTCTGCTATTTATTATTTATAATATTTTCAGTGTAGAGAAATATGTACTACAAAAGACAATTATGTCGTGGCACGACAAAACCGCGAAGCCCTTATCCGCGGAGCCATAAGCGCGTCGCTAAAGCCGTGATGTCATCACCGCGTGTCATCACCGCCGCGACAACAGCGCGGCAACAGAAGGGCGTTTTAAACGGTGCTGCGGCAGAAAGCCGATTTCAATTAAGGTAAGGGTTAGGATTAGGTTTAGGGGTTTGTTTTAGGGTTTGTTTTAGGTTTAGGGTTAGGGTTAGGGTTAGGTTTAGGGTTAGGTTTAGGGTTAGGTTTAGGGTTAGGTTTAGGGTTAGGTTAGGGTACTGAGTGCTTGGAAATACGCGGATTGCCCTCCGCGATTATGTCATTGCGGTAGGGTCGTGTTTTTCCTTAGCACTTTGAACGGCGCGAATTAGTCTTCGCGCTATGTCTCCGCGGATAAGGGCTTCGCGGATTTTTGGTGGAACCCAATTATGTATATACTCTACTTATTATACCTTGCATATTCAATCATGAAAGTTCTTTTTTCAACCAAATAAACTACAGGGTCTTATTTTCTTTGGATTCCTGAAATAAGCGCTTGGCCTTATTTCCGGGGAGGTCTTATTATTTTTGAGGTGCAGGAGGCGGCGAGCATGGTCACCTCATGGCTGCTGCTGCGTTGCAATATTTTTTGGGAGGGATTATTTTGGGGGAAACACGCTGCTAAGTAGTAAGAATTTACAAAATAACATCAGAAATAAACTATATCATAACAATGGCAACATGACAAGAATAGAGCAAAGAAACAATGAATGCAACTGTAGGAATTCTAATCCCTGTGTTAGGGTGATAAATAATAATTAGATTTAGTTTATATAAAGCCTGGTTGTTTCTATCTATTTCAGATGTGATAAAGATGCAGTAGAAGAACATTGCTTATTAAATTGGGTGCCATTGAATTAATATGTCTTATTAACTGAAGCGGAACACCAATATTATTGGTTTAGAAGAGCTTCCTTAAAAATCATTTACTGAATTTATGGCATGATGATTGCTTCTAGCTTAGATGAATATTTAATAGTGACTTGTTTTGACAATTGGAGGCTGAACAATATGTTTATAGGGTGAATTCATTTGTTAAAGATGACAGGTAGTCTTTTTTAAAGGTTTCTTTATTCCTTCCCAACTTCTGTCTTTCCATTTATTTCTTTATTAATGAAACAGAATTATGTGATCACTAAAGTTGCTCTGTCCCCCTTAAAAAACGAAATAAATCATAATGATTTTTTTTTCCTCCTCCGTATCAGGTTTTCTTTTGTCTGCTTATCTTTTTCTCGCATTGCAACGTGACTGTTTTATTTGACTACATATGGAAACAGGGTGGGAAAATTATGTTTTGTATACAGCGGGTATAAAAGCAATACAGAATTGCATTTATCTCTAAAGGAACCTTTTAGTGGCCCTCAGAGCATTTCAGGAAACTAGGGATGTGGTTAAGAGATAAAATCTGACCCTTAAAACTTTATCCACCCGTTTAACCTCCTTTTCCTAATCCTAAATCTAATCCTAACTTAAATCTAATCCCTCCCAGTCAGATTGATTCCTCCCCTCCCCCCAGTTTGGAGGGATGCACAAAGTAGATGCTGTAAGGTTTGAGGCATCCATTTTATCTCAGAATTCATCTTCTAATTCCCACTTCCCAAATTAGGGGCTGAAAATATCAGTCTAGTATGAAAATTTCATCCAAGCATAATCTAAGTGTGCTAGGACGGAGCCAGGGGTCTACAGGTTGGGTGGGCAAGGCATATCATGAACTTCATCATCTTATTGGAGCAATGATATCATGGTGCATATGATGTCATGTTGATGGTTTTTACAATGTCTAACTGAAGTGTAATGCAGTTTCTACTAAAAATATCCAGAAGCTCATGGGCTAAATTCACTATTATTTTATCAAGCGGAATAGTCATATAATTTGACCTGGATAGGAGGGATGCGGGGGACCCCCTGCAGGGTAAGGCTGAGGAGTATGTCCAGTTCTTAGCGGACAAGGTTGCTCGGTTTCGGTCGGACTTGGACTCCACCTCTGCAGATCCAGCCGAGGACACAGGGGGATAACTTGGCAGACCATCTCTGGGTTGAGTTCCAGGATGTTGCCTCAGGGGATGTGGACAAGGCCATACGAGCTGTGAGTGCCTCAAACTGCATACTGGACCCATGTCCCTCCTGGCTGGTTGCCAACAGCAGTGAGGTGACACGAGGCTGGATCCAGGCGGTCGTTACCGCCTCCCTTCGGGAGGGGCACTTCCCCGCCGCACTTAAGCGGTGGTGGTGAGACCCCTCCTGAAGAAACCATCCTTGGATCCAGCCGTTCTTAACAACTACCGTCCAGTCTCAACCTCCCCTTTGTTGGGAAGGTTGTTGAGAAGGTGGTGGCCTTCCAGCTTCAACGGTCCTTGGAGGAAGCTAGTTACCTTGACCCCTTCCAGTCCGGCTTCAGACCTGGTTACAGCACAGAAACCGCTTTGTCGCATTGACCGATGATCTCTGGAGAGCCAGGGATGGAGGCCATGCGTCCATCCTGGTTCTCCTTGACCTCTCAGCGGCTTTCGATACCATCGACCATGGTATCCTTCTGCGACGACTGCGGGAGGTGGGAGTGGGAGGCACTGTTTTACAGTGGTTCTCCTCCTACCTCTTGGACAGGTTGCAGTCGGTGTTGGTTGGGGGGCAGAGATCGTCCTCGAGGCCCCTAACTTATGAGGTGCTGCAGGGCTCGGTCCTTATCCCCCCTACTATTTAACATAACATGAAACCGCTGGGCTGAGGTCATTCGGAGGCACGGGATAAAATACTACCAATACACGGACGACACACAGTTGTATCTGTCCGCCCCGTGCCAACTCAATGAAGCGGTGGACGTGATGAACCGGGGCTTGAGGCCGTTAAGAACTGGATGAGAGCTAACAAACTGGTACTCACCCAGACAAGACCAAGTGGCTGTGTGGTTTCCCTCCCAATAATTTGGCCAATGTTCCATCACTCAGGCTGGGGGGTCAAATTTTATACCCCGCAGACAGGGTTCGCAACTTGGGAGTCCTCCTGGACCCACAGCTGACTTTCGACCATCATTTGTCAGCTGTGACCAGGGGGCATTTGCCCAGGTTCGCCTGGTGCGCCAGTTGCGGCCCTACCTGAATCGGGAGGCCCCTCACAACAGTCACTCGAGCCCTTGTGATCTCTAGGCTGGAATACTGCAATGTGCTCTACATGGGGCTGCCCTTGAAGAGCATCCGGCGACTTCAGCTAGTCCAGAATGCGGCCGCGCGAGTGATTGTGGGAGCACCGCGGTTCGCCCACATAACACCTATCCTCCGCGAGCTGCGCTGGCTACCTGTTGATCTCCGGGTGCGCTTCAAGGTGCTACTTACCACCCATAAAGCCCTCCATGGTAGTGGATCTGAGTACTTGAGAGACACCTTCTGCCGATTACCTCCCTCCGTCCCATCAGATCGCACAGATTGGGCCTCCTCCGAATTCCATCCGCCAGTCAGTGCCGAACTGGCGACTACGCGGAGGAGAGCCTTCTCAGTAGCAGCTCCGACCCTTTGGAACGATCTCCCCGTGGAGATTCGTACCCTCACCACCGTCCAGACCTTCCGCACAGCCCTTAAGATCTGGCTATCCCGTCAGGCTGGGGATAGATCCTAATCCGCCCCCACTGAATGCTGAATGAATGTTGTGTTTTACTGTTTTATTTTATTTTATTCACATATTTTATGTTTTGTCTTGCACTCCTTCCCACGAATTGTAAGCCGCCCTGAGTCCCCTCAGGGAAAAGGGCGGCCTATAAATGACAAATAAAACTAAAAAAAAACTAAAACTGGATGCTTGCAATTTGGCAAACATTCTCTTCTCTATCAACTTTCAGATGATGTGATAATGGGACGATGATGAATTTGGTTTTTACCCAGCCCTCAGGACAGACTTTGCAGAAGAGATCATTACTTTTCCCAAAGGTGCTTTTTGAAAAGACACCTGGACTTCTTTTGTTTTTCCTTGAAGACATCTTACTTCTCATCCAAGGACCTTCTTCAGTTCTGACGTCTGACTTCAGTCAGAACTGACGTCTTCAGGAAAGTCCAGGTGACTTTGAAAAGGCACCTTTGGGACAATTATGACTTGGATGATTGAGAATCTTCACAGATACTACAAAACCATTATTTCCTTCTCTTAAATACCTGGTGACAATTGAGGGAGCCTGTACATGCTGGCTGTGATCTTTCATATAAATATTTCTTATTAATATTGGTGGTAACAGGGATTAATTCAACAAAATGCCTGGCTGTTAGGATGAGTGTCGTTGGTTGTGTGTTAGAAAGAATATCTACACCCCAAGTTTTTGTTTCTCAAGGGTAAGGAGGTTTAAATAAGACATAGTACATATGTCTTATTAAGGTTCAAGAAAGTCAGAATAGAGTTCAGAAAGCACTGTCAATATATTCCATGCAATTTATACACAAGAATCTGGTCTACTAACAGTCAAAGCAAATTGATACCAGATAAAGAGTCAATGGATTTCAAGGGGGTTGGACTTGCAATCTCTTTTCAAATGGATGATGTATTGGATCCAGCTGTCAAGCTCAGCTTGGTCATCTCCTATACCTGTGATGGTGAAGAGATGGAGCGTGAGCGTTGCCCCAGTTCAGCTCCGCCATGCATGTGTGCACACGTCCCACTGGCCACCGGGTCTTCGGTTCTCTGCCGTGCATGCATTTGGGGTGGGGCATGTGCAGGGGGGCACACGTGCATGTGCAGGGGGCGTGTGTTTGAGGCCATGCGCATGTGCAAGGCACATGCAGGGGGCATGCATACATGCATGGGGGTGGGTGCATCCATGGAACGCACGCATTGCATTTGGGGGTTCAAGCATGCATGCACACATTTGCACAGTTGCACGCGCACTTTGGGCACTCGGTGCGGAAAAGGTTAGCCATCACTCTCCTCTGTCGTATTCGTACATGTACAAATAACATATATGTGAGGGGCAACATAGTCCTTTCTGGGTGTTTAAAACAATATAAACCCAACCTAAATCTTTGTATAGCGTAGGACAATATTGCAATCCATTGTTTTCAGGTTCTTGTCATTCCTAATTGCTGTGCTGTACTAAACACCCACCCTGATCACTATGGACAAGAAAATATTTCTCCATGCCGAGTATAATAATCCAGCCAGATTTCATATATTGCCTATTTAGATATAGATGCCAGTTTGCTTCTGAAGAGAAAAGAATAAATGGAAGGAATGTGGCTCAGAATGAACCATTCAGTTCTTCCCATAGAAAGTCGAACATCAAAACCTCAGGCAGCAGGTATAACACTTAGTTTGCCAGGTTTTGGAAATTGTCTGGATGTTTTACTTTATTAAAACTAGAAAACTTTCCCAAACTCATTCTCTGATTCTTTTTAAAATCCTCCCAAAGGTTGTGAATGGGATCGCACCTCTCATTAAAAAATGAGAGGAGATTCCTAAAATGATATCAAAAATACCAAGTAAGAAGAAGCGGGGAAGCTGGTTAATTGTTTTCTTTTAAAATGCAGCCGTGAAGTGAATGCAGTGTGTCTTTCACATTGCAGTGGGAATTATTTTGAATACTGAGTGTAGATTCGGTGCTTTTTGCTCCTTTCACAAAAAAGAACGAAGGTGCTGCTTCTGTAATGGATTTGGCACAGGTCATTGTTCAGCTATGGATATTGATATGATAAAATAATTTGTGACGTAGGCAGAACTTCAACCAGACATTTCACTGAATCAAAGGCAGGAAATACAGTGAGACCTTGGGTCACAAATGGCTCAGACCACGACCAAATCGTGGTACCAACCAAAAAATTCCACTAAATGTTTCATTCAGGTCATGGAATACATCCTTGGGTGCCAATCAACACAGCTGCGGGGATTTTTGTGTGTGTGTGTGCGTGCATGCGCAGTCAGTCTTACTTCTGGTCACGACCAAATTGGGTTGCCGACCGAAGTCCTGGAATGGATTACAGTCGGAACCTGAGGTCCCACTGCAAAATGACATGCAAACATGAAATATTACCAAGTAGGAGATGATCAGACACTTCTAGTATGTTTTCCGGCAAACTAGCCCCCCCTGGTTAGATATTTAGAATGAATGGAATGGAACCGGAACGGAACGGAACAGAACAGAACAGAATAGAATTATTTATTGGCTAAGTGTGATTGGACACACAAGGAATTTGTCCTTTGGTGCATATGCTCTCAGTGTATATAAAGAAAATAAAATATATTTATCAAGAATAAATAGATACAACACTTAGTGATAGTCAATGTTACTAATAAGCTATCAAATTGTACTAGTAAACAAATAATAAATATAATTGAAAGATACAAGCAACATAGTTATAGTCATAAGTGGGAAGAGATAGGTACTAGGAAGGAATAGAAGAATAATAGTAATATAGTCTTAATGAATTATTTGACAGTGGTGGGAATTAGTTGTTAAGCAGAGTGATGGCAATTCGGGGGAAAACTGTCCTTGTGTCTAGTTGTTCTGGTGTGCAGAGCCCTATAGCGTCGTTTTGAGAGCAGAAGTTGAAATAATTTATGTCCAGGATGAGGGCTATTTAGATATTTTCACAGCCCTCTTTTTGACTTGTGCAGCATGAACCAGGAAGACTCACTTCACATACATTGCTAATTCCAGACTAAACATGGTGCATGAACAAATCATAATGACCTGGTTTGCACATAGCATTTAACTCTGGTAGATGGCTTCATACATCTTGCTACGCCCCGAACCCAGTGTGCTTAGCCATCTTGAATTCACATAGTCTGCTTCTTAGTATTGTGCTAATGTAGCTGGAGTCTTTGTGTTCTGCTTACAATTCAGAACGGCTTGATTTACAAACACATGAAGCATAATTTCAGTTTGTTTGGTTTGGAGCCTAGCGTTCTGTGACCCAAGCCACTTTGGCTTGTAAATCATGATTTATAATGTGACTTGCTCTGCAAACTCAGCCAATTTGGGTTTATTCAATAAAGCATAGGTAATATGAGCAGGCTTAGCATGATTTGTGAACTCGGTTAGAATGCGGGGGTAAAATAAAACCAGATATGCTGCTCACATATCTCTTCAGAGTTGAACATTGGTAACAAACAAGGTGGAAGCAATGGTATCATAGCCTCATTTTTAATAAAAATGAGAAGATTTTTTCTTCTTGGTTCCAAGTGGAGAAAAGCTACTTAAATTAATTTTGCAATGTTTTCCAAGCCATTTATGTGTGCATACATGGTATATTTCATTATGAATTCATTTATGGATGTTTTTTATTGTTAACCACTCTGGAATAGAGTTGTATGAAAGACTGTATATAAGTAGCTATAAATAACTGGAATTTCATTATAAGTAAAGGCAAACACATTTGGGGCCTTTTAACTTAGAGTTATAGCATAATAGAATTCAGAAACAAGGCTCATTAAGTTTAATGGCATTTACTCCCAGGTAAGAGAGTGTTATGAGATACTTTATATAATTTTTACTGGCTATTAAGATTTCTTTTTTCTTTCTCATAATAGTAGAATTTGGAGTCAACACATCAAATTGTGCAGTATATGTACGTTGTGATATGCTGAAAAGTAAGAATATGAGACTCCCTTTTCTCAAGATTTCATTCATTGCAAACACATAATAATATTATTTTATGTAAACATTTCATATGCATCACAAAATGTGGACAAATGCAAAAATTGAGAGATTACTACAGCATGCTTTGCATGTTAGACAAAAAGTAGAAATAATATTTTATTTTAAAATGAAAACCGGAAACAACATGCTCTTGAAAATTAACTTGCTCAAAATGAGGTTAAAAATATTCACACTATTTTTGTTTGAGCTTGAAAAGACAAAATGATCATTTTCACCCACAAAATACATGATGTCGAATTAAACTAATAATCCTGTGAAAATTCTCAAATCTTACAGTAAAGCTCAATTGTGAAAATCAGACTTAAGTTGTTTTGCATCCTGGTTAGGTTCACACAAGGACTATTTTTTTTAACCTTGCTGTATTACTTATTTCATGGCTTATGTGTTGTGCAAACCTAGCCAATTATAGTTTATTCAATAAACCTATTTGGGTCATGTGAATGAACACCACTATATCCTTTTGCTGAGTGCTGGTCTTCTCTATCCTGCTGATTTGATGATATTTTAGATCTCTTTCTCCCACTTAGAAGTCTGTTGCTGAAAGTTCACAGGCCCATATCCCCAAATTTTGTATCTTTTGTGTTTCTAAAATTATGTATAAATTCCAGAATCTTTAGTTTTGTGTTATCCCTGCACCTTTCCCTTTCGCTCAGTATCATGCAAAAGAGAATTGATATCTCTCAACCATTAGATTTTTCTTGAGGCCCTAGGATTCATTCAGAACGTAGGTAACCAACATTTGCTTTTCATGCCTTTCTGGTCTGAATGTAGTATTACTCTGTGGCCTCATTGCCTATAGATCATAGATTATAAATAGATAATAAACAGCCCATCTTTTATCCCAGTTTTGAAAAAAAAAATTTTTTATTTTTTGTGCCTTTTGATCAGTTGGGATTAGTTATACATAAAGTGTACATAGAGACTATATTTTGCTTCTGTTTCTTGTGTTGGAATTCAAGGCTGTGATGGCCTCCATTTTACCACGTTGATGATGGCTAGTTTAACCATTATTAAGCTTTGGTCTTTTTCTTTGGCTTCTTTGCAAACTATCTGTAATCACCATGTTCATGCATTCTGGTTTATAAAGACCGGAACAGGCAGGAATTTGGAGTAAGAGTTCAGAGTTCCTGCTTCAAAGAATGAACTGAAGATGTAGTTCAGCCACTTTAATGCTTTTGGAAACCTATGAAATAAGGTACTGTGTCTCCAAAACAAGATCTTAAGTCCAGAGTGTGATATTATCTGAGTAATAGGTGGTTGATTGGGATGACCTCATCTTTCTTTAAAGGCCTCTCACTTTTCATTTTGACACAGATAAGGTGTCTTGTTGTCAGAGTTGCTGATTTACACAATTCTAGGCAGACTAGAAACTTTAACACCACTGTAAAATTCAAGATCTTAAATTTATTTGGCTATCTTCTTAGATGTCTTCGGTAATAAATTGAGTTCTTGGAACAATAAATTATCACCACCCCCACCATTTGGGGATAATCTTTAAAGAAAAGTTACATTTCTTCATATTCCCCTTGTGTTGAAATCTCTTTGTGTTTTGTATGGTCTCTATGTATGTGGTGCTCAGTGGCTAAGATACTGAGCTGTCGATCAGAAAGGTTGGCAGTTCAGCGGTTCTAATCCCTAGCGCCGTGTAACGGAGTGAGCTCCCATTACTTGTCCCAGCTTCTGCCAACCTAGCAGTTCAAAAGATGTAAAAAATGCAAGTAGAAAAATAGGAAACCACCTTTGGTGGGAAGATAACAGCGTTCCGTGCTCCTTCGGCGTTTAGTCATGCCAACCACATGACCACAGAGTCGTCTTCAGCCAGCGCTGGATCTTTGGCTTTGAAGATGAGCACTGCCCCCTAGAGTCGAGAATGACTAGCACACATGTGCGGGGGAACTTTTACCTTTACTTTAATTTGTGGAAGTATAAGTGAGGTCCTTTCCTTTTTCATTCTTTGAAATTCCTTTTCAGGTTTTTTTGTATATTCTTTAATGAATATTTCATTGTAGAAGTACTTACCATGTTGTTATAATGACCATTAAATATTTTTGCAATGCTTATCTGTGAATTAGCTGTGAATTAGAGATGCTAAAATATGGGGAGCAGACTGGGGTCTTGGTACTAGCGCTGGATGTCAGAGAGAAAACCAAAATACTGCAAGATTGAGGCAGGTAAATACAAGAAGATCAATGTTGCCTCTAAGCTGCATGGATGCATGGCTGGCACGTAACAAGAAAACACTGCACAGAAGTTTCAAACTGACGCACAGTGTTTTTTAAAGTCTGAAAATATGACTGAAATCAAGGAAGACTCTGCCCGGAGACCCGATGACACTGCAGAAGGGAGAATTCCCATAGGTCCTCTGGGCTACGTCAGTTTCTGGAAAACATGATTTGCTGGTTGTAGCCTACGTTTCTCTGCACATCCGGGATTTCTCAGTCATTGCATCGTCTGAAGTTCTAGGCTCGGCAGTCTTTCTGCGATCCCTTCGCTTTGCGGAGAGAGGGAAGCAGCATTGAGTTGGACTGCCTGAGCCAAAGGGGTCCATGGGATCTTGAGACTTGATTTTTGAGCAGTACCAATCCTTTCCACTCTTTCCTTTCCCTTTCTGTTCTTCTTCTATCTTCTTTTTCCTTTTCCTTTCCTTTTTCCTTTCTTTTCTCTTCCTTTCTCCTTTCCTTTCCTTTTCCTTTTTCTTTTCCATTTCCTTTCCTTTCTCTTTTCCTTTCCTTTCTTTATTTCCTTTTCCCTTCTTTTTTCTTTTCCCTTCCCTTTCCCTCCCTTCTTCATCCTTTCCTTTCTTCTTTCCATTTCCTTTCCTTTTTCCTTTCCTTTCTCTTTTTCCTTTCCTTTTTCTGCCTTCCCATTTCCTTTCCTTTCCCTCTCCCTTCCTTCCCTTCCTTCCTTCCTGGGGGTCTGAGGGAGAGGGAGGGGATCCTTTTCCTCCTTGCCCCCTACCCAACATCTGCTCTGATGACAATTATGGCTAAAATAAATTTCAGGTGTTCAGGCATGAAAATGTGCCGCTCAAACACTGTACTTTTCCGCACACACTGAAAAAAAATTAGAGGAAACATTGAAGAAGATCAGGAATTATTTGTGTGCATAGTACTAAATCTGCCTGACACAGATACTGTATCTTGCCTGCCTATCGCAAAGGCCTGTGCTACACATCCTGCTTTTTTCTATGAAAAGGACTCAGAGTAAGATATAAGGGGAAATACTTCCCCCAATCGTCTTTATCTGCTACTAACTCTCTATCCCGTATACAATTACTTTATTACTCCGCTTCCATTGGCCCAGTGGACATTTTTAACAAGCTTAGCTGCTGCATTTCTGAGACGCTGAGATTTCGGAGCAAAAGGATTTTCAAAGTCTTCCTTTGAGGAGATGGAACTAAGAAAGCTGCTGTGGATCATGCCAGGGATTGATTCACTAAACCTTAAGACTCTGGTTTTCCATGTGAATGGCCTAAACATACCAAGGTGTGAAGATCTAATGCAGTGATGGCGAACCTTTTCGCCACCGAGTGCCCAAAATGGAACGGGTGTGCCAGAGCCCCGGAAACAGCATGCAAACTGGCCAGCTGGTCTTCAGGCTTCCGGGGCTCCGGCATGTATGAAGATCAGCTGGCCAGGGTGCATGCGCATGCCAGAAACCGGAAGAGCAACTGGCGATGGTGCACATGCCCACAGAGAGGACTCTGTGTGCCACAGGTTCACCATCACAGGTGTAATGTAACTTCCTCTTTTGAGAGACAATAATCTGCCACACTTGATCTCTGCTTGGGGTACTTGGTTCCCAGAAAATGCTTTGAATATTCAATGCAATAGTGAGTTTCACATAGTAGTACGCCATAGAGCGTAACCAGGACACTAACTAGATTTCAGGAAACTCCAAGGCATTTATTTGTAGATTGTATAATTAGAAGAGAATGTTACTCAGGTCATACGCAAGCTAATCTTTAGGAGAGAGGCAAGGCTGAATCCCACTCTCGTGTATCTGTAGAGAACCCGAGGAGTTACCCGATGCTTAAGAAGGGGATAAGATTGACCGAAACAGTAGAGAACATTTCACAGTACATTTTCAACTAGGATAAATGGACAGAACATTTTGCAATGTGTCTCATTCACTTCGTTCCTTTCCCACTTACAATTCTGATAGGATACAGTCAGAATTAGTTCTTGTAAGAGAAGCAACCTAGAACTAAGGAGAAATTTCCTGACGGTGAGACAATTAATCAGTGGAACAATTTGTCTCCAGAAGTTGTGGGTATTCCAACACCGGAAGTTTTAATTGGAAAGCCAATACGTCCCATTCTGTATAGGGTTTCCTGTCTGAGTCGGGGGTAGGACTAGAAGACCTCCAAGGTCCCTTCCAACTCTACTATTCTCTTATTCTGATTGCTGATGTCATAAGGTTTTACAGAATACACTTTATTTTGGGTGGCCATTTAAAAAGCATACAAAAAGGAATCTGCTCAGATTGATTCCACTAATAACTCTGCACCAAAACAGTAAGGCTTGCTAGAAATAATGTTAAAACGGGAGCTATTGATTGTCTGACAAAAACAGACTTTTGATTTTTGCAAGATAAGAGCATTTTAGTCTAATCAGGTACTTGACAAAGGTGCCAAGAAGATCAAATACAAACATGTACTGTAATATGATGCTTAAACATTGATTCGTTGTAAGGTATCTGTGTTTTTCTCTAGAATCAGGAATCATTTGTTCAGCATCAGAACAAATTCAAGGTATGCTACCCAGTCGTTGCAGGAGACTACCAGTAAACTTTAAAAGCTTTGTTTTAGCAACCTAAACATATCGCATTTTCTTTCTTTATCTCTCTGTCATTCAAATCTCACATACTGTATATCAGAGGCTCTTCTTTGGATTGGCCAGGTGACAACAGGACATGGGGAAATCCCTTGAGAGTGCTATTTGAGATGAACCTTTTTTTAAAAAAAAATATTGTTTTTATTAAAGGAAAACACACAAAAAATCATCTTTCATTACATCTTGTAGAAAGCGTATCCATTGGTTACAGATATATTTCATGCGTTTCTTCCACAATCACATATTTCATTCAGTTTAAATTGTACATTTTAGAATTTATACATATTTTACTATCACTATTCCACCATTTTCATTTAATAGAGTTTTAAGGACACAACCACCTACTGGCATTGTTAAAAAGATATCTAACATTCCCTCTCCTTCCCCCCCCCCCAAACTCACAAATTAACGCTTCTGTCCATTTTACTTTTACTAGTGGATCGCACCTGCTTGTATCATTGAATATTATCTATTAACATTTATTTGTTATTATTGTAGTTAGCTAAAGATTATTTATTATTTATTAATTATTTATTTTTTTCATCTCTCCTCTCCACAGGCCCCGAAGGAGATTTACCTTTATAACCATCTCTAAACAGAAACTTATTAATAAGTGTTAACAAAATAACTATTACGATCTAAAACAGTCTAAAAGATATTGACATTTCTAGTTAATAATCACCAAAAGTATGCATTAACATTTCCTTCTTATTATTATAGTTAAAGAAAAAAAACCAATTGTTTACTGTTTATAATACGTCTCCTCTCTTCTGGTCCAAATTATATATATACCTTCATAACAAGATCTAAACAAAAATTTATAAGGTTTATAAGTCTTTTTGCCAAATCTATTTGAGATGAAACTTGATGGAGTGGAAGATGGAAGCCTGGTTCCCCCCCCCCCTTCCTTCCTTCCAGCACTACTTTTATAGCTTCAGTTTGATTGCTGGGTTATCTCATACACCCAAGTGATGAGCATTTGGTAGTTGTTCATTACACTAAGATATTCTGTCCCATAACCATTCTGTGGCCGAAGGAATACAAGAATTTTATCAGAAAAAAGGCTTTCAAAGAATTTTCAATCCATTCCTAACTTGACCTGGAACATTCCAGATCTAGATACAGTCTTGTATACAAACACATTCTTCTCCCGTTTAACCGCAAAGATCAGAACTGTGCAAACATGATATTTTCTTATGATACTCTTTGGGAAACAACAGTGGTGTGGTGGCCTTAGAGGTGGAGCTCTTGCCTCGCAATCAGGAGGCTGTGAGTTCGATCCTCGGTAGAGGCAGATATTTCTCTCTCTGGGCACAACCGAGAATATATCTGCTGGAAAAAAAAACAAAACCCTCCGCATTGGTGACAGGAAGGGCATCCGGCCAGTAAACACTCAGCTCTATTCAGTTGCCCAGACTCCACCTCTCAAGGGATTATGGGGTCGTTAGAAGAGGAGGATGACTCTTTGGAAGCAAAAGTTGGACTTTGAAGAAGCAGAATTATTTATTTATTTATTTAGCATATAGCACAAAAGGCCAGAGAGTTTACAATATTTACACACTTCTAAACACTTCTGAGAAATACACTTCAATTAACGAGCGAAAACTATGATACACACAGCTGAACTATAGACACTGTTATATGGCTGCTGGTTCTGCCTAAAGATTCAGATTGTCTGAGGTACAATCTGAATGCTTAAAGAGGTGAGAAGAATGAGCACCCAGCCATCTGGTGGGTATTAATTGCTGTTTGATTCCTTCACACTTTGAGAAACTGTCTTATGTGTTGCTATGATAATGAAGACTCCTCCTTTTTCTTCTACTTACGTTCCTTTATGTTGGCCTGAAAGCCGTTATTTTAAAGTGTGAATACAGTTCACAGGGGTCAGTGGAAAGGCCGTTTTGTAAATAAATTAGCCAAGTATTAATGTCCACCAATACTGAAATTTATTAAAAAAATCATAATCTTCTTTTTCTCCCGCTCTATTTTAGTTACCTGACCGCGAGTAAGAAGCAGAAATTCTTATATTCCACAAGACCTTTTCTGAAGAGGGCTGCCTTGGTACTTACCTATGTAAGTATTGCTATACATCATTCTCTTACTTCTTTAATGTCTTAGGTGAATTATATTCTATCAGTCCCTGAGTGTGAAGAATAAACTAATTCAGCAGTCATAACTAATTCAGCAGTCAGGGCAGTCATAACTCAAAAGATGTGCTGATTAGAAACAGGTTAAGATGAAGGTATTTTCAGCATCACAAATCTTTTTGATCAACAGAAGCTCAGGTAAATGTCGATGGAGATTCACAGTCATCCAGGTCATGGTTGTCCCAAAGGTGCTTTTTCAAGAGGCAACTGGACTTTCTGTTTTTTCTTTGGAGATGTTTTCGCTTCTCATCCAAAAAGCTTCTTCAGCTCTGAGTGGGTGGTGAGGAATGGAAGGAGAGAGCTGGACATTTGCATTCTTTTAGCCGGTCCTTAAGGTCACCTGGAGATTTATCTGTGTCATCAGGGCCACCTGAGTGTCATCTGAAGAGGCCATCTATGTCAAAATTGAACAGCCCTCTCTCAACAGAGGGGGTGGGATATGACATTATCTATCTCCAATCTACAACACAGTCCTTTCAACAGTTCCAAGAAGGCTCCACACCCATTTGCACCACTCAAGTGATCCTGATGACCCAGATTAACCTCCAGGTAAACAAGGATGCAAACGACCAGCTGTCTGCAAGGAGTATAAATCCTTCCATTCCCAGCTATCCAGTCAGCGTTGAAGAAGCTTCTTGGATGAGAAGTGAAACCCAGTTACCTCTTGAAAAAGCACCTTTGGGAGAAGCTCAGGTAGAAGCTTTGCTAGCTGACCAAAATGCTTAATTGTATTATATCCAAACTTTGTTCCAGTCTAGAAACAGCTCATTAATTCACCCAATAAAACACATGTACATTTATGAATGATAAACCAGCGTTCAAATTATCCCTCCCCTTTATTTTTGTATTTTGTAGATAATAAAGAATCATCATTTCAGTTTGGAATGATAGGTTATCGCTTGATGCAATGGGATGACCAGTAACAATGAAGTATTGTAATAGATATAGATTTGCTGGCCATGTACAATTGAGTTTCTCTTTAATAATCCAAGAATTTACTCTTCTTATCTGAAGGTGATCCTACTTATGTATTTTCGCCTATGGATAATGGGAGGTTCCATGCCAGCCTTTTCAGAGCAGGACAATCCAGCTTCATTCTCACCATATCTTCTTACAAGGTATTCAACTGGGGTTTACTTCTTTTTGACATAAACCAAATATAGTCTATATGCCTTGTTGCCTTTCCCCTCAAAACTGTGTTTAATAGAATGAACTTAGGAGTTCTGTTACTCCTCTGAGTTAAAACTCATTGCCATTAAATCATCTCAATGTAAATATTTCAGGAACTCTCCCAAAGATGATGTTTGGAGACTTTCACATGTGAATACTTCCAGTTCCAAAATGTATCTTGAATGCTTCATAGCATTCATAGATTACCTAGTATATTTTGATAAGGTGTTTAATGTGGTTAGCAGCCATCTGTTGCTCCTACTGCAATTATTTGTTTCATTCCAATTTAGCCTTCAAGAATGGACTGTGTGATCCCCCGCATCACATCATTGGTTTAACAGTTTTTTTTGAGGATTCTTGGATGCTTTATATAAAGCAGAGGTTCCCAAATCCTTTTGGCCTGGCGGTTGTTTTAAGAGCATACTCTGAATGTCTCCAATTCCAAAACTTTGATTATTCAGAGTATTGAGTAAGCTTTATAACAGATCTGCAGATCTGATGTTCGAGGCCATCCAAATATTAATCAGGATCCATCCTGTTTATCTGCCAGATTTTGAAAAGGTCATCTGGGTGCTGTTCCTGCTAAGTGATACAAGACATATAACCACCATCAGCTTCAGTGATTGGATTAAAAATGTTTTACTACGGGTTCTGTGGGTGTGGCTTGGTGGACATGGTAGGGGAAGGATACTGCAAAATTCCTATTCCCTCCCCACCCTACTAACCTGCTTTCCAGCTCCGTTCTCCTGTGCAGGGCAACAGAAGAAGACCCAGCCAATCACTGGAACTCGGGACGCAGCGAATAGCTTGGGGGCGGAGCCAGTCAGAGGTGGTATTTGCCAGTTCTCCGAACTACTCAAAATTCCTGCTAGAACCGGTCAGAACTGGCTGAATACCACCTCTGATCAGCTTGGATAAATGTTTAATAAGTATGCCTTTTTGCTGTATATTTGTGCGCCACTGTCTCCCCCCTGGAATTCAGAGAATAAAAAGCAGAGCTATTTCACCTCTTCAGAGCAAGCCAGCAATACAGTTAGCTATGATTGCTGCAGTGTGGGAGGAAACTATAGCAAAAACAATTCCTCCCCCCTCCCAATTTGTAGCAGCCATTTGTAAACTTAAAAGAGGAAGCAATGTATGCCAAAATACCTAAGAGAATATTGAAATTGGATCTCTAGAGAAGAAACAACACATCTTTTTCCTGATCTTTTCCTTACCTTTTGGGTTATCACATCAAAACCATGCAGCTGCTGGTTTTGTTAAATACCCGTCAGAATTCCCCTCAAAGTGGTGTTTTACGAAGTGGTCTTGTTAGGTCCTTGTTTAAAATAGGCAGTTTCTTTGGAAGAAGAGAGAAATCCGTGTTGAGCGATCATGTTTTAAATTTGCACTCTGTAAAAATGATCACAGGGAAACCTTTAATGCTTCTAATACAATTGAAGCCCCATCTTTGGAAGACAAAAGGCATTACAATGCAAACCTTCAGTATTCTGAATTCTTTGACCTGATCTGACCAGGTTTGTCCCTGAGCATGTTTGCAAGAAGCTACAGCAGACAAGCCACCATTCGAGAGAGTGGCCCAGAGAAACAGCTCTTTGTGTCTTGGCAGAAGAGTAAACTCGGAGCCTCTGGAGAAGTAAAAGCCCATTTTCCCAGGGGGCGAGTAGAACAGAACAACATGGCTAAGTTTGTGATCCATTATCCATGTGTTTCGTTTCTTAGATAACCAACAGAATGTTCATTCTACCTAAACACAGGAAGGCTGCTGTAGTGGCTTTCAGTCAGAATAATAATTTTTTTTTCTTTGCCACTTAACACTGAGAGCTTTTTTCTCAGGAGTGTTCTCATCTTTTGCATAGGCTCTAAATCAACTGCACCCGATAAAGCACTTTATAATAAGGTTGTAAAGCACCGTGGCTGCAATTGTAACCAGGGTCTGTTATTTATGAGCTTTCTATCTTAGCTGAATTGGTTTATGTCGAAGCATTGCTGTTAGATCACCCAGCTTTCTCTTCCTTTGGTATTGCTGGTATACCTGTCTTGGTCAAATAAATCATTTTCAAAAGTTAATCATCATAGCTTCTCCTGTACGTGTATGTAGCTGTGGATATATCTGAACTGGTAAATTATTGTACTCTTGTTCTGATAATCTGCATATAGACACCAGGGGTGGGTTTCTCACCCTGTTCCAACCGGTTCGGTTGGAACAGGGTCGGCAGCATCCTCATGCACGTGCGCGGTGCACGCATGCGTACTAGCGTCTGTGCGATGCTCCAGCTGCTCCTGGAGGATCACGCAGGCGCTGTATGCGTCCTGCGCATGCATGGAAGCGCAGAACTCGTCAAAACCGGGTAAGGACCACAGGCGGCGGGCGGGCGGGGCCAGCCAGTGGGATTTGGGGGTTCTCCGAACTGCACAGAATCTTAGCTAGAGGTTCTCTCGAACCCCCAGCAGCCCACTGCTGACAAGTACATACCGGTAGGAATTGATAGGAAGCCTCTTTTTTCTTTTTTTTAATCTTAGACTTCTATTGTTTTATCAATGTATAAATGCAAAGAAACATAAAAATAGGAAATTAAAGGAAGAAAAAAAGGGGGAAAGAAAATATGAAGTATAAGGGAAGAAAGAAAAAGGCATTGACTTCTGACTCTTTTTAGCACAGAGCAAGATAACATTACAGCCTCAACTTTTATTTTTACACATTAGTACAAAGCTAACCATTTCTATCTAAATATCATAACGAAAGTCAAAGTTTCATTTTTTTTTCATTGCACAAAATCCAAAAGTGATATCCAAATAACAAAACATAAATGTATTCTCCTTTTTAAATAGAACAATCAATTTAACCATTTCTGCTTTATCTTCCTTGCCATGGAAATAATATGTATTTCTATTTGCACTTGGGATCTAATTTCCATTGCTGAGCAAAACAACCGTTAAGCGACTCATGCCTGATTTTACGACCTTTTTTTTTTTTTTGGCTACAAGTTATTAAGCAAATCACACCAATTGTTAAGTGAACAGTACGGCTGTTAAGTGAATCCAGCATCCCCCCATTGACTTTGCTTGTCAAAAGCCAGGTAGGTAGGAAGGTTGCAAATGGCATTGCTTGTCAGTTGCTGAGAGCCAAAATCTTAATCATGTGAGGATGGGATGTTGTGATGGTTGTAAGTGCAAGAACTGATGATGAGTCACCTTTTCAGTGCAGCTGTATGAATGGTCGCTAAAAGAATGATCATAAGTCAAGGACTACCTGTAATCTTTATCAGTACAGGTTTCAGGGTATTTGTTCAAAGGCTCTTTATCACCTGATTCTGCATTACTCAGCAGTTTAAAAAAACCCACCCATTTAAATACATAAATGCATTCGATCTATATTCCGCATTGTTGAATAGATATACCTCCAAAATATTTTTAGAAGTATTGGGGTAATGTTTTCCAAACCAATAAAGACAGCCCAGTTCGAGACCTAAGCTCTGCACAATGGGGTGAGCTCCTGTTCCTGGGTTCAAGACCCAAACTCTGCACGATAGGGTGAGCTCCCATTCCGGCCCAGCTCCTGTCTGCCTAGCAGTTCGAAAACATGTGTTGGAAGAAATGTCCATCTGGGTTCAGTTCCAAGTGGGAAGAAAGACACTGGAAACATGGAGACTGCTTGGAAAGATGGTTTAATGGTGGATAGGATCACATGGCTTTTTTTGGGGGGGGGGCACTTTGCAGCTTCCTGTTCCTGTACAAGAAATGTATTCCATTGGCTGCCAGGTGGGCGGGAGTCTTAGCTAACCTTGTAGGCTGTCTGTGTCCTAGGCTTGGTTGAGTCTTGCTGGGTGATGTAATCTTCCCAGGAACCATGTGGTGAGATGGGTAAAGGACTAATTCTATCATGTCCTGAGGGCCATGTCTTAATCAAATCACCCTGGAGCTGCAGGAAGTTGCTTTGTACTTAAAAACATGTTTCTCCTTTTCTCATCCAGGGAAACATAATATTCTGCCTTTCTAATATTTCCTAGAATATTTCGTTGTTCTGGGAGAGGGTGGGTGCTAACTTCCTACACTTGCAAATGTAAATAGATTAATAGGTACCACTTCTGTGGAAATGTAACAGCATTCCATACACTTTTGCTGTATAGATGTGGTTGCCACACAGTGGTGGGTTTCAAAAATTGTTCGAACCTACTCTGTGGGAGTGGCCTCCTTTGTGCGAGTGGCTTGCCACCCATGTGACTGGATGGGAGTGGCTTGCTGCCCATGTGACCGGATATGAAGATGCCGACAACACTTGTCAGAACCACCTTAAATTACCTCACACACAGCACTGGCATGCATAAGAATATGATGTAAACTTGTTTTTGAAAAGGCATCTTTGGTTTGCGTTAAAACAACTTCAACACACGCAATGTTCTGATTGCACCACAAACGCAGTAGTCATCCTTACCTTTCACAGAGGCACTGAGTTTTATAAATATGAGCATGATAGTGTAGAATAATCATATCCAAGGACCAGTGGTGGGTTTCAAAAAAATTGGAACCTCTTCTGTAGGTGTGGCCTGCTTTCTGGGTCCACTGGTGGAACCTCTTCTAACTGGTTCGGTAGATTTGACGAACCGGTTCTACCGAATAGATGCGAACTGGTAGGAACCCACCTCTGTTGCCACATGACCATGGAAGTGTCTTTGGACAATGCTGATTCCCTTAATCAAAAAATGGAGATGAGAATCGTGCCCTAGAGTCAGATACGTCAGTCAGTCAGAAACCTTTACTTTTTACAAATAAAAAGGAGCAAAAAAAGCATCTCTGGAATATGTAACCCAACAGTGAAATTTCTCAAGTATCTGTAGCTCATCCCAGGAAATAATAGCTTAAAGCTTTCTTCTCTCTTATTCTCTCTATAGCAATTAGTTTTTTGTGTTCCTTGCCAGAGGCAGATGGGAGTATTCAGATTTGATATTCATATAGATGTGTTTGCTATTTTTCATACCCAATTATAGCCCTGTGTCCTTAGTAGACCCCGGTTCATTGTGTTTTTTTTTTTTTTTTTTTTTTTTTTTTTTGTTTTTTTCCCCTTATGGTTTTTATATCAGTGATACTAAATGCATTAGCTGTGGAGATATGCTTTTAAGTCTTCAATATGTTTTACAAAGCAATGGAAGAGCCACTAATGAAAGCCTCATGAAATAATTCTTAGGATCATGATTTTCTGGCTCTGTTTAATAACTCTTGTTGTAGGCGGTCTTAGATTTTGATCCACCCCAGCGGGAAGGTAGTTCACAAATGGAATCCATGAGTTTTCAAACTGGCTTGCAGTGAATCAATATGAGCTTTCTTTGGTTCCTACTGTGATGTTTGGCAAATCAATTCTAAACTGTTCAAATTTAACGAGAACTTTCATTATTTGGCAAAAAGTAATGTAACCAAGAGATTTCCTGTTGTGATGAGCTGAGATGTGAACCAGACAGTTATGAGCAGTGTGTGATGAATGTTTTAGAATCTGGGAAATAAGTCAGTCAACAGAAGTTGACAGATGGTATGAGAAGAATTTAAGAGGTCCCAAGACCCAACAAAACAATGAAAAGCCATTGAGATGATATCCATATTTTTCATGTTTTTTGTTAAGTACAGTTTCCGAGAAGATGTCAAAAGTATTGAACAAATCTAATATCCCTTTTCACAAACAATGGGAAGAGAAGAAATTCTGGATATCACATTTTTATGTTTATGACAAATATAAAGACGATTTGCAGAATCTATACACTTGCTGGCTTCACACAATGTAGTGCATTGTGTTGTCTCAATTATATTTAAAGTTTTAATCACTTTCTCTGGTTTCTTAGTTCCTGTAACGATTCCCATATCTTGCTGGGGTTTAACATTGTAATCTTCGCTTCCTCTTCAGTTTGCACATACTGTATTATCAGAGCATATAAAATTGGTTTTTAATATAGAACATAAGTAGCCTAGCTAGCCCACAAGAAAAACAATCCAATGTTTATGTGTTCTGGCACCATTTCTAATGCTCAATGAGAAGAGGAAACCCAAGGAAGGCCTGGGTTGCTAAAGAACTCAAGATAACACGTATCTTGAGTGATAAATTGGGCACTCTCACCACTGTCTGTCCTGTCTGAATGGGACAAGAGGTTCCCCGTGTAAATATACAGTTTCTATTGCTTAAAATTGCTTTCTATTGTATTGTAATTGTGGTATCTATTGTTTATTATTTCTCTGAGATCTCCCCTGTGGTGATTCCTACCCTCAGATTGACAGATTAACAAAGTTGGAAGGGAGCTTATGGGTCCGTGATGGAGAAACTATGGCATGCATGCCACAGGTGGCATGCAGAGCCCTCTCTGTGGGCATGCACGCCATCACCAGCTGCTCTTCTGGTTTTCGGCCCCACAAATCGCCATAAACAGCCAAAAACAGGAATGCTCATACCGGTCAGCTGCTCTTCAGGTTTCCAGTGCTCCGGCACCAGCGAAGACCAGCTGGCTGGTGCGCATGTCGGAAACCCAAGACCCAGCTGACAGGTGCGGGTATGCCAGATTGTTTTAATTTTGTGTTTCTTTTTGCAGGTTTCTTACTTATTCCTACCTCCTGGCCTTCAACGCCTGGCTTCTACTGGCCCCAATTACGTTGTGCTACGACTGGCAGGTTGGGAGTATTCCTCTGGTGGAATCAATTTGGGATCTGAGGAATTTTGCTACCCTGATCCTGGCCTTCGTAATGCTTCTCCTTTGTCTACATTGTTTCATGGCGTTTAAGGTAAATAAGCTTTTCTCCACACTTAAAGTTTACCTTTGTGTTCCAAAGACATGTATTATGTTCTTTCTATGGATGTTGGCTAGACCAGATCCTTGGTTCATGCTAAACCATGCTGGTTCATGCTGTCTTAGCATACTGTATGAGTATAAACACTACATTTTATAAGCCATGATTTATGACTTATTGGTTTGCCCAAATAATTGTAGATTATTCAAGAAATCTCAATAAATTAGTGGGAAGGAGCTATCAACTAGTTCTTTTTTTGTTTGTTTAATTTAAGGATAGGAATAGGAATTTGAATGCAAACATTCAATTCCTCCTCCAAAATTTAGCAGCTGAATTACGGTGACGTGACTTGGAGTCATGGAGATTTGCTAGGGTGAAAATGATAGTGCATGTTTATTTACCCATTTAAGTGAACTTTGGCAGAACCCAACTCCATCCTGATGCTGGGTGGCCTACTATGTAAAAATAGTGTAAACACAACCAATACATAGAAATTTAGCAATAGAAATAAACAAACTAGCAACCCAGATAACTAACATCAGTATTAATCCACTCACATACCCAAGGAACTGAATAATACCTTTCTTCTTTGAAATAAATTTGTTGAAAAAGCTTTGATAGAAGTTGATTGCATCAGTTTTTAATACGTCCATAAAATAGGACCCTGTGGATGTGATATTTCTGCAAAACCAATTTCAATTTTTCCTGGACATCTAGCTGTTGGGTATTGGGGAGAATATGTTAGAGTTTTGCTTGACAAGACAATTTTTATTTATGATTGTGCCTAGGATCCTACTTGATTACTTAACCCACTGCAATTTTAATAGAAAACTGGCAAAAAATCAACTTGCTCTTCCTTAGGATCCCTCCATAACCAAATTGATAGGAGTATAAAAAGAGAGGAATGAGTGGGTTAAAAAAAGAAGTAAGAATAGTGTATTAGGATGTGCCCAAGGCTTTTTAACTTATCATAATGGAAGACTTGGACTTTCTTACCATATATTTTCAGAGTATAAGACGCACCCTTTTCCCTCAAAAAGAGGGTGAAAATCTGGGTGCATCTTATACACAGAATACAGCATTTTTGGCCTCCTGAAACCCTGCCCCCTTTGGAAAAATGGTCGTGCATAGCCTTTAGGAGGCTTCCAGAGTGCTCCTGGGGGCTGAGGAGGGCAAAAATGAGTGAAAAATGGGCCATTTTTTGCTCGTTTTTGCCCCTCCAGCCTCCAGTAGCACTCCATAAGCCTCCTAAAGGCTATGCCCTTTTTTTTTGACAAAAACGGCCCATTTTTGGCTTTTTTTTGCCCCCCCCCCAGCCCCAGGATAACTCAACAAGCCTCCTAAAGGCTATGCGTGGCCTTTTTTTGTCAAAAAAGGGCCCATTTTTGCAAAAAAACCAAGCTGTTTTGGGGAAGTCTGCAGAGTGCAAAAACTTTTTTTAAAAATTTGCCTCTTCAAAATCTTGGTGCGTCTTATACTCTGAAAAATATGGTAGTTTCATCTATTCTGATGGGTTTTTTCCTCTAAAACATCTTTAAACTCTTCAATCTTAATCCTTTTCCTTGTAACCTTAAACTTACTTGCTTAGAAATTACAAAGCAAGTGTTCACGGAATGTTTTCCATTGTTAGAAAAAGAATGTTATTTAGAAAACATCTGACAATTTAGCCTACACACTGAGTGCAAACACACTCAGAATCTAGTGTTGGCAATGAAACTTGGAAGATGAGCTGTGTGTAAATTTAATCATGAGTACTTTATAATGCTTTAGAGACTTGGATTACACAAAGTAACACAAATAGCAGTTCAAAATATTATGAGATATTATAAAGACAAAGGAGTTGCTTGTTCTTAGACATAAAGCAAAATGCTCAGGTGGCTTTTGCTATCTCCTGTGTGGGAGAATGGGTTGTGTTTCTAAAGTATTTTATATCTTGCTCCAAAATCTGCTATGTTGCCTTAAGCTCCAGTTGGAGAGGTGCCCATATAAATCAAATAAGGAACAAAAACATTTTTTTTTTTTTTTTTGAGTGGGCAAATCTATATACAGTATGTCTTTTTACAAAACTGTATTTCACTGAATTAGTGTCATTCGTTCTATGACAGATTTACAGATTCAAACTTCCCCTTCCCCATTAAAAATAAGAATTCAATCAAATTTAACCTGCTACTGTGCCTGCATCTCTGCAAGGCCTATAGAGTAGGAGGTGTCATTAGAAGTAATATAATGCTTTATTTGAACTGTACATTTGAGTTTTGATCAACCATTGTTCAAACACAACGGAAGCTCTAATTAAGCACAATAGGCTTTCTGAATCATATTTTGCCATTTTTCCTAGTTGGAGACAAAAAGATATGGTTTGACTGACAAGTCAGCGACTGCAATTACACATACAGATTGAAGCGTAAATCACAGTTAACTGGTTCTCACAGTGCATTAAGTTAGAAATGATGTTTTACAAACACAGCAGCTGGATTCACACATAGCGTTATACCAAGGGCGGGCTTCAAAAATGTTAGCAAGGGGTTCTCTGCCCGGTTGCTGGGTGGCTGTGGCCATGGTGGGCGTGGCCTAGTTGGCCTCCTGCACTACAGGAGGGGGGTTGCCCTCCCTGGCCTCCGGAGGCTTTCATTGAGCCTCTGGGAGGGCAAAAACGGCCTCCCCAGGCTCTGGAGATCCTCTGGAGGCCAGAAATGGGCCCATTTCCGGCCTTCCCAAACTTCTGGTTGGCCTGTTTTTCACCTTCCCTGAGCTTCTGTCCGTGCCTTGCACTTACCTGCATCCAAAATGGACCCCGTGGGGACTCCTGGGAGGGTGGGCGGGGCCAGCCAGGACTGGGATTTGTGGGTTCTCCGAATTAAACAGAATCTTAGGTAGAGGTTCTCCCGAACCCCTGCAAACCCCTAGCAGCCGACCCCTGGCACTATACCAAAATCAAGACAATCCCATTATCCCTTGGTGCAAAGATGCATCTCAGTTTGATGATATTATCTATTCAGTCGTGTCTGACTCTTGGTGAAACTATGGGCCAAGTCTTCCCACATCTTTCAGTCTTGCACTGCTTCTTTGAGTTTTTCTATGCATTGGCTGGTGTCAGCTTTGATGGTGTCCAGCCATTGTATTCTTTGACAGCCTGGTTCCCTTTTAGTGCTAACTTTCCCCCACATAATTGCTTCCTCCAGTGAGCATCCCAGTTTAGTCAGAGTAATTTCATACCTGTAAAGAACTCATGGTTAGGCACTGTTCTGCTATAGCTCTACTCCAGTTAGGTGAAATTAATCATGCAAACTATCCTTATATTTTAAAGCACATCCAGATTTAGTGCTACAAAGAACCAATTTTAAGAGTTTGTACAACAATTAAATATTTCTTAAGCTGTACACATGAGAGGTTGTTTTCACACATACTTCAGCTCTGCAAAGGTGGCACAACACTCCCTCTGGGATAAATGAATCCCATAATGCTTGGGGCATATCATGTTTATGAATTGAGAGAACATTCGTGGTATGAAGTTGGGGGTCTTAGATTGGCTACGTCTGATGAAACAAACAAATGTTGAAGAGTTTTGGTATTTATGTAGTTACTTACCAAGCACATCTATAGTATAATAAAGTAACCAAAATATCTTTACAATCCCCAAGGCTTGTCACAACTTTTGAGCACCCCTAATGTTTTTGAAATTGAAAGTTGGAAAACTTGACATGCCCTAGGAATAACCAATAAGATGCATGCATTAGAATCCAGTTGCTGGAACAAACTCTCTTTATAGCAGTATTTCTCAGTCTTTGCAACTTTAAGACATGCGGACTTCAACTCCCAGAATTCCTCAACCAATGCATGCTGCCTAGGGAATTCTGGGAGTCGAAACCCATACTTCTTAAAGTTGCAGAGGTTGAGAAACACTGCTCTACAGAAATCACTCTACCATTATTTCCCGTGTCTCAAGAATGCACTGATTCTTTCTCTTTTCTTAAGAATCTTAACATTCGGAGTTGATGTTTCATTGAGTGTTAGATGGGCCGAAGCATTGCAAGGAACAGCCTGCTTCTATGATTCCCATTACAGAAAAATCATCTGGGTAGCTGTGGTGTCGCTGCCGAATTTTCATTTGTGTGAAGTGGTTTTGTCATGTATTAAAGTGAGCAAAGGAAAAGCAGGAGTATGACTCGGGAATAACGAATGGAACAATTCACACAATTAAACTGACAAATTGAAAATGTACAGAAAGTTATTCCAGAGAGTATTCAGTGTGGATGATTACAGCTGGGTAATTGCTGAACCAGATGCATAACTCTGCATGGAGCCGTTCTGACCCTGCTCTTAACTTGTCAGTGCAGTTGTATGAATTTCTCTTAAATCAGATGGGGCTGATTCAAGGCATCAGTCTTCCTGTATTTCTCATTCCATTGGTGCCAGCCAGGGCTTTTCTCACAAGAAAACTTAGGTATGGAATACTTTTACAACGAGAGAGAGAGGGCATAAATCTTCTCTTCCTACTTATGCCAGTTGCATTTCTCTGATTCAGAATGGGACAACTCGCCATGGGCAACTCGCTGCAGGAGAATTCGCAACAGGACAATTCAACAAATGCAAAAGTTAAGTTAATTTCAATGGAACTGTTGCCAATAATAACAATATAAGAAGGTCAATCCAGAGATAGAAAAGTTACTATAATTTCGATGAAAACGTGGTCCCCAATAATAATAAAAGTAAGTGAATGAAGGAATTAATGCAGCGTTGAATTGTTCCTCAGTGACTTGGCCATGGAGAGTTGGCCATTGTTGACTTGCCCTAGATCAGTGCTGGCGAAACTTTTTGGCATGGAGTGTTGAAACGGGAGTGTGCATGCGTGTCCGTGTACTGTATACTGGAAGAGCAGCTGCTCGGCATGCATGCACGTGCCAGGAAGATGATCTTCTGGTTTCTGGTGCCAGTTCTTCCAGTTTCTGACATGCATGCATGCATGAAGAGCAGCTGTATGGTGCGCATAGCGCACCAGACAGCTGCTCTTCCAGTTTCCAGAATTCCCATGCACGTGAAAACCAGCTGGCCAGTGTGCCAGACCCGGAAGAGCAACGGCTTGCGTGCCTTGAGAAATGGCTCTACAGTGCCACTTCTGGCATGCATGCCATAGGTTTGCTATCACGTCCCTAGATCCTTTCTGATTAGCTCTCCAGAATCAGCTCCTATATTTGAGAGACTGAGAAAGTCCATGTGTTTTGTTTAGTTGTCTGAACTGGTTGGGACACCGGAAACACTTTTTGACGGTGAGGGTATGATTGCCATCAAGCCATTGAAAGGCTGTTGCCACGCAGCATTCTACATCATAATGCGATTTGATTGGTTTTTAGATTATTATGTCTTATGAATGGCAACTTATTCAATAAGCCATGTCTAAAGCAAACCATGGTTGAACTCAGAAATGCGCAACAGCAGACCTTCTCTAATCTGAAAGCGTTTTTTTAGAGATCCCCAGATTCAAGTGTGACTGTGGTCCATGAAAATTGGTAGATTTCCTTCCATTTTGAAGAGAAAAGGGCCAGAAAACAATGGCATAAAGTACATTTAAAAATAAATGTTGTTTATCTCTGGAATTTATGAAGAAAAAACAGAAATCATTTACAACATACAGTGTAAGGACTACCTCAGCCATTCTGTACGACAAACAGGGAGAAGACTGACAGGTGGCATCCATGAACTAGCAGAAAACATAATGAAAACTCCTTAGTTTTCATTATGACTTAATTATACTTTCAGCTGGGAAACTGTGACCATCCTAGATCAAGCAAGCCCCAAAATGCTTGGGAATTCTTGAAAGCCTAGCACTCTGACCAATCAGCCATCAATGGGCACATAGAAATAAATAACACCTACATAGCATTCAAAGGATATAATCAACAAGCCAAAAAGAGGAAAAGAGCAAAACGTCCTTGCATCAGCAATCAACCTGGAGGAGCATAGATTAACACAAGATTAATATCAGGCCAACAATCAAGAAGTAAACAATACAGGAACTACCAAATAAGCTAACAATACCACCAAAGCAGAGTTGGGTTCTTACCAGTTCGCACCTATTCGGTAGAACCGGTTTGTCAAATCTACCGAACCAGTTAGAAGAGGTTCCACCAGTGGACCCGGAAAGCAGGCCATACCTACAGAAGAGGTTCCAATTTTTTTTGAAACCCACCCACTAGTCCTTGGATATGATATTCTACACTATCATGCTCATATTTATAAAACTCAGTGCCTCTGTGAAAGGTAAGGATGACTACTGCGTTTGTGGTGCAATCAGAACATTGCGTTGTTGAAGTTGTTTTAACGCAAACCAAAGATGCCTTTTAAAAAACATGTTTACATCATATTCTTATGCATGCCAGTGCTGTGTGTGAGGTAATTTAAGGTGGTTCTGACAAGTGTCGTCGGCATCTTCATATCCGGTCACATAGGTGGCAAGCCACTCCCATCCGGTCACATGGGCGGCAAGCCCACTCGCACAAAGGAGGGCCACACCCACAGAGTAGGTTCGAACAATTTTTGAACCCACCACTGCACCAAAGTATCACCAAATCCATTCCTACCAACACTGACAGGGCAAGCGACTAGAATATGAGAGCAAACCTCACTCCCTACTAGACTGATGATCCTAACTAGTTGGAAAATGAAACATCTGCAAGAAAACTGTGCTCCGAGAGCAGCAAGGACCTCCCATATAGAACATATCTACTGGATTGATTCCTTTGGGCCCAGATTGTTGGGGGCAATATGCTGAACTCTGTAAACTGCTTAGAGAGGACTGTAAAGCACTGTGAAGCGGTATACAAGTCTATTGCTATTGTTATTGCTTTCCTGTCAATAGAAATTGAATTTGATAATAATTTCTTGTTCACTGGTAATTTGGATAATTGCATTGTTGGAAAGGGTCCACAGTGTTGAATAAAAGACATTTGAGTTATGAAGATGGGTGGCTTCATTGCATTGCTGAGGATTTCTGCATTTATGTAGATTAGCTATTCTCTCTCTCTCTCTTTGTTCTGACCTAGACTTTCACAGCAGCACGATAAAACCCTTTTATTTAATTGACAGTAAATTCCTTTCCAGCAAAGTCTTTCCTCTCCCACTGTCTTTCAAGATAGTCCACAATTACTGACCTTTATTAGACTTGGAGAGTGGCCAGGCCAATACCTTTCAGACACTGCAAGAATATAGGAATGAACTAATTGTCTCCTGTAAACACCCCTCCCCTTTATTCCCCATGGAGGGGCTATTCACCGTCACCGGTGGCCTTACTCCCAAGTTGACCCCTCATTCCTTAGCTTGGTTACCCTTCGTCTGGCAGCTCTGCGCATGCGCACACTGGGGAACGGCTCAGCTGTTTGTCTGTCTCACTGATGTCTGAATCCAAAGGCAGCTGATAACTGTCTGATGGCCCTTTGCCCCATCTCTGCCTCCGATGCAGAGCCCTCGTCAGAGCCTTCCCCAGACTCCAGGACTGGCCCATGTTCCTCCCCAACCTCCTCACTGTCCGAATCTGATGCCAGCTCTGCAGCACAACACTCTCTTCCCTCCCTCCGTTCCCCCCCCTCTAATTTTCCATCTTTCCTTTTTGTTTTCTTATGCTGTTCTTGAAACAGACATGAGCCCTTTTTACTAGAAGAGAGGAAGCCTAGAAGGGAAGAACAGTTTTCCACTATTATTGCTTTGCTTGTTTCAGGAAATTATGATGCTCCTGTTCTGTATCTCCTTGTTCTTTTTGAGATTTCTTTTCTCATAATGAGGGAAACATACCGTTCATTTCCCCGCAGCCAGTGTAGGCATCCTAATTAAGCCATTCTCCGAAGTTCCATTCCTTCTTTTATATGGGTCACGATTCTTGAGAATACTGTACATAGTTTCTTACCAACTCATAAGAAGCAAAGAGAACAAAAACAAGTTTTTTTTTTAAAAAAAAAATTCCCTGCTTTGGTTTTCAAACACTGTTAAATTAGATTAACAGGTTGGCTAATATGTAAAATAATTAGAATATTTTGCATAATAATTGTTAATTAATTCCACACCTGCTACAAAACCATTAAGTTGACAGATTCTAGTACAAACCTCTATCTTGTGCCTTCGGAAACAAGCTTCCAAGAAATGAGTATCAATTGTTACCTAAGTTCAGATGATGTACAGGTAGTCCTTATTCAGTGACCATTCAAAGTTACAATGACATTGAAAAAAGTGACTTATGACTGGTTCTCACACTTATAGCCAATGCAGCATCCCCATGGCCACGTGATCCGAATTAAGGCACTTGGCAACTGGCATGTACTTATGACAGTTGCCGTGTCCTGGGGTGATGCGATCCCCATTTGTGACCTTCCCAGCTTGCTTCTGACAAGCAGAGTCAAGGGGGAAGCCAGATTTGCTTAACAACCACGCAATTCACTTAACAACTGCAGCAATTTGCTTAATAACCATGGCAAAAAGGTTGTAAAAAGTGATGCCATTCACTTAACAACTGACGTGCTTAGGAACAGAAATTTCGAGCTCAATTTACAAGTAGTTTTTGACTTACAACCACAATTGAGCCCCAAATTAAGTGAGACATTTGTTAAGTGAGTTTTGCCCCATTTTACGACCTTTCTTGCCACATACGTTAAGTGCGTCACTGCAGTTGATCAGTTAAGTGAATTTGGCTTCCCCATTGATTTTGCTTGTCAAAAGGTTGCAAAAGGGGATTTATATGACCTTGGGACACGTCAGTGATCATAACTACGAACCAATTGCCAAGCATCTGAATTTTGATCACATGATCATGGGGCTGCTACAATGGTCATAAGTGTAAAAAATGGTCATAAGTCCCTTTTTCTCTCCTTTCAGCCTTGCAACTCATGAGATTCAGCCAATCATTGTTTCAGCTTTTTCCAATTTGGAATGCTGCAGATATGTTGAAGCAGTAGCTCTCATGTTTCTCAGTCAAAGACTGTTCTGGCTATGCCAGGGCTGTCAAACTCCTGGCCCATGGGCCGGATTCATCACATGCTCGCCACGCCCACGCCCGGTTCAGCAAAGGGGAAAAAAAGTCCCGATATGTCACGTGAAGCCACCGAGACCACCTGAGTTTGACACCCGTTGGCTATGTATTTTGAAAATTACATACCTGGCTTACTTGGAGAATACTTGCTTAGAAAAGATTTTAGTGCCTTAGCATAACAGAGGTCAGTTTCATTTAAGGCGGCGGGCTCAATATTGAACAATTGTATGCAAAATTGTCTCTTCTAAAAAACCTCCAGTGTTGGGAGCACAATTTCTGCAGGCAACTCGTTCCATTGATAATTGTTCTAACTGTCAGGAAAGTAGTCTAACACTTTGATCTTAATTCTGTCTGTCTGGGATAGATCATCTTGCAAGTCTCTTCCCTCCCTTGCTGTACTCTCCTTTGCAGTAAATTTTGTTTATTAGACTTTTGCTCTTCGTCCTCTCTCCAAAACATCAACCCTACATGCCGTTACATGAAAGAAAAAAGTCTTTTTTTCATGTCCCCCCTTCATACAATTAGATTGCAAGCCCTCATTAGTTTTAACTGATGAAAAATTCTGCTTCATGTAACTCTTCTAAGGACTCTCAAAACAAAGGGAGAGTGAGAATTAAATCATGAACTATGATTTAATTAGAAATCATGAACTATGTGCAAGGAGTTGTTCTTATTTGGCAAAAATGTGGATATACTGGCAGAAGAAAGATGGAAAATATCTTCTGAAGACCCTCATTGATTAATTATTATACTCGGGTCAACTCCTCTGCAGATGTAATGCAGAGTTAGTGAATTGGAACTTAAGCTCCACAAAGTTTGTGGATTGTGCAGTTGCACAAACCATGGTCTGGTACCTTCACCAGTGGTAGGATTCTTTTTTTTTTACCGCCTTTTCTGTGGGCGTGGCTTGTTGGGCATAGCATGGTGGGTGTGGCTTGATGGGCGTGGCAGGGGGAAGGATACTGCAAAATCCCCATTCCCTCCCCACCCCACCAACCTGCTTTCCAACAAAAGAAGACCCAGCCAACCGGCTGGGACACGGGAGGCAGCAAATAGATCAGGGGCAGCCAGAGGTGGTACTTGCCGGTTCTCTGAACTACTCAAAATTTCCGCTACCGGTTCTCCAGAGCCTGTCAGAACTGGCTGAATGCCACCTCTGGCTTCCACTTCAGTCAAATTATTCTTACCTGGAGGCATCAAATTTTACACTCAAGTCAGAAGCACCGAGGCGCATTTCAATCCAAGTTGAAAGGATTATCCGATGACTTCACCTTTGCCCTGGGGATGTCCTGTTGGGTGCTCCTTTCATATCTCCGCAGGAGCTGGAGGGAAGGATGAGAGCTCATCCCTGCCCCACGGCAGCTCTCGGGTCTCAAACATGAGTTTGCTAACCTCCTGCTTAGCGTTCCAACCGTTTGAACCACATTCCCAATGCATCAAATGAGCTGGCTGCATTTGTGTAGCTTCCGTCCGAAAGTAAGTTGCACTTTTTTTTTCATTTTGTGTGAAAATTATTTCATTTTTCATATGAAGTCATTTTCATAAAGATCCATTTTGAATGCTTGGCTTATTCAAAGTCCCTTCTTTACATTTCCTGAAGTCTGTTTGATTTGCTGTGTTTGGGGTTTTGTGTAATGCTGCTATTGCATTAATATTTCCTAAGGAAGGGAAAATGGTATAGTAAATCAAACTCTCTGATTGGTGAAAAGGATATTGCTGTTTAAACTATGTGTTTGATCTGTTAATTGCCTTAAAAGAGAACAGGAAATGCTTAGATAATCTTTTGCCATTGTTTATTGCAACTGGAGAAGATGCAAGTCTTCACTATTGTCTGTCTTCGGATGGAGTAACAAACCCACAAGATTAGATTCAAACAGTTTTCCCCTCCATTATGCTTTCTGCCTTTAATCAGCATTATTTCATATTCCTGCTTATGTACAACTTCCATTCCATCATTTTCCTTTATCTTCTTATGTAGGTTCAAATTAAAAAAATTAAATAAAAATAAAATGGCTAGGAAAAAAGACTGTCTCTTCAGTGTGTTATCTCAATAAGGCTATTATGTCATCATTCACATTTTGTTCAGCAAGATTGTCAAGAATAATTAAAACCTGTAAGGATTAAAGTTTATAACATCAAAGCAATTCTTTGTACTGCTGCTAAAAAAAAAGAGAGAGAGACTCGACAATCCAAGAATGAAGTTAAGGCTCTGATGAATTGATGCAACGTATATCTTGATGAGAAGCTGATGAGATATCATAATAAAATATTTTCCTAACTGTTGACAATTTACTGCTGTTTGACACTGAATAGATAGAGGTATCTGCGTTGTAGTAAGGCTACCACAAAGAAGAGGGGGTCAACTTATTTTCCAAAGACAAGAAACAATGGATGAATGAATGAAAGTAACCAAGAAGAACAGCAACCTAGAACTAAGGATAAATTTCCTGACAGTGAGAACAATCAAACCATTGAAACACCTTTCCTTCAAAAATTGTGGCTGCTCTACAGTGGTGGGTTCCGGATCCTGGTGCAACCAGTATGGTGCAACGGGGCTGTGCGTCCACCACATGCATGCATGCGGCATGCGCACAGCGTGCAGCACGCGCATGCGTACTTACCACCTACAATGGCTCTGAAACAGCTCCAGCTGCTCGGCGGAGCATTGTGCAGGCTCTGTATGCTCCGTGCGTTGCGCAAAAGTCCTGATCGGCTCAAATACCGGTAAGGCGGGCAGGCGGGCCCTCTGGAGCACCGTATCGAACGGTGCTCCCAGCAGGCACCGGTACACCCATATGGGGGCGTTCCGGTCGTATCCCACCACTGGTGCTCTATCACAGATCTCTTTTAAGAGGAGACTGGCAGCCATATGCCTGGAATGGTATAGGGCAGTGATGGCGAACCTTTTTGGCAACAAGTGCCCAAACCAGAATGCACATGCAAGCATGTATGTGCACTAGAGTGCCCGAAAACTAGCTGGCTGGCATGTGCATGCCTGTTTTTTGGCCATTTTTGAGCCCTTTTCAGGCCGTTTCTTGGGCTGCTTTAATGTCATTTTTCTGGCTGTTTTTTGGGCCGTTTTCAGGGGAATGGGGATTGATGGGGAAATTCAGTAGAGTCGTATAAAACAGTGGCCCCCAACCTTTTGGGCACCAGGGACTGGTTCCATGGAGAGAGTTCTTTCCAAGGACCGGAGAGGGCATGATTTTGCATGATGCCTGCATCCTGTGGACGGGGTTTCACTTGTTTGCGTGGATCGGTTTCTGGGATACTGTGGCTGGGGTTCAGAGGCCCTGGTATAAAACATAGAAATTCCCTTGTCAAACTCAGTTCCTAATCTAATAATTACATTAAAAGTTAGGATTGAAAGTGCTTTGGTTAGTGCAGTAGTCCTTAATAGATAGTCAGTGCAAATTCAAACATAATACAAGAGAGAAGAATTTTTCCACTCCCTTTCTCTGGGTTTTAAAAATATTATTATTATTTCCAAGTCTAAAAATTTAACCCTAGTGGTCTCCTGTCAAAATACTAACCTGGACCGATTCTGCTTAGGCTTTTTAAGATCAGCCTGGCTGGTTGCTTAAAGCCATCTGCTGTGATGATTGGCGACTACATGAACAATTTTTGATCACAACAGAGAAGTTGTTTGTTGTTGGTTTCTTCTAAGATATCTTTCAACTCCTTAGTCTAATATCTGTTATTTAGATTGGAGATTTGTGTTGCAGTTAAGTCTTTTTATGTATATATTCAATATATCTGTGAGTGTTAGTACTTTATACCAATGATGAAATGTGGAACAATTTATCTTGGGAGTTTGAGGGCTATAAAATGCACTGTAGGTTGAAAAATGCTCATAAAAATAACATTGCAGTTTCGTTTTCAAACTGCTTAGTGATGCTTGTCACATCTTTACTGGGCATCAAATATGTGTTGGGAGTTCTCTTGAGAAGACCTAAATGTTCAAGAAGAGGATTGATCGTAAGAAATTCTTGAACTAATAATCCATTATAGTAGGCTTTATCAATCCGAAGGACAGCTAGTTAAGTACTGTGGCTGAAAAGAATGAATTTTGGATTGCTGTTAAGGCAGGTAGTGGCAAATTTAGCAATGATCATTGATCTTTAAGCCAGCAACTAAATATTCTAGTTCTGTTCTCTGCAGTGGAAATTGAATTGCATTTTTCACAATATCTTTTGTTTTATGAACAGGAAGGTAATTTTAGGGGAAAACTGTTGTTATTGTTTACAGATGGTTTTTCCTGAAGTTATGTGGATGTAATATCAGAGAAGTGTTAAATTCAGTACATGCAAACCAAATTTAATTTATTCTTCTGACTGTGGCAATTTATCTCCACAACTCAGAGTGTGTTGATAAGAAAAATCAACATGATAAATACAATTGTGTTGATTTATAGATTTGAGAATCACGAAAGAATATCATTGAAATGTATCTTGTAAATGATACTGCTACCTGTTTTTCCATTCCCATCCTTCCTGCTTTTCCCTAGACATTTGGATATGCTGAATTTCTCAGTTCCTTTAAGTGGCATCTGATGACATATAGTAAAAAAAGGCCATTCACTTAGAACAGCTTTTCTCAATGTCGGTTACTGTAAGATGTGTGGATTTTTAATCCCCAGAATTGAAAATACTGCCTGGGGAATTATGGGGTTTGAAATCTATACAGCTTAAAATAGACAAGGTTGAGAAACAGTTTAGAATGATTAGAGAAAAGTGCCTATTCTCTCTCTGGAGATATTCCAGGTTCAGTCTATTATTCTGCACAAGAGTTTGGGATCTAGACTCAAAGCAAGAGCGAGATACCTATTAAAAATTGCAGTTGGATGATGTGATGCAGATTTAAGTGTCAAACATTAAAAAGAGTAGGAAGACAGATATCTAGTTCCATCCAAAATTAGCTTTGTCCTTCACCAAGTGCAGCAATGCTTGTAAACACAAAATAAAAAGTATGTAGTTAATCTGTCTACTTGTGTGCTTCAAATCTCAGAATTCCTGTTTTAAAAACCAAATACAGCCAATAAGGGAGAATATTTGTACCTCAGGGTTGAAATGAGGGGTCCTTGGTGCTCTTTGAGTTTGCTTGTTTTCTTGCAGATGTTTCATTACCTAACTAAGTAACATCATCAGTGCTCGTAAGGAGTGCTGTTTGTAGTCTGTTTATATTCTGGTGTCTTGCCTGTCTGTGTGGGTGATGTTAGAGATTATTTGGTTGGGCTGTTTACTGATGGCTCTTTGGCTGTTTCTTGACTGGGGTATTGCTTACTTAATAGTTGGTATGAAGTTAAACTTTGAGTTAATCTAAGCTGATCTGAGTGCTGATTACTGAATACTACATAAAACAAACCAAATAAAACTATATTTCAGAATCAGAATTGAGCTGGAAGAGACCTTGGAGGTCTTCTAGTCCATCCCCCTGCTCAGGCAGAAGTTCCTATATAATTTCAGACTGGACAGTGACTGTCCAGTGTCTTCTTAAAAACCTCCAGTGATACAGCACCCACAACTTCTGAAGGCAAGCTGTTTCACTCTTTAATTGTTCTCACTGTTAGGAAGTTGTTATTTTTAAACAAGTAATTACAAGAAATGAATTTCTATATATCTAAGGCATAAGGTAGTCCTTGACTTGCAACCATTTAATTAGTAGCCGTTCGAAGTTACAACAGCACTGAAAAAATGTGACTTATGACCAGTTTTCACACTTATGACTGTTGAAGCATCCTCACATTCAGGTGATGAAAATGTGGGCACTTGGCAACCTGCATGTATTTACCTCAGTTGCCATGTCCAGAGAGGGGAAATTTGATTGCCATTTGAGACCTTCTTAGCTGGTTTCTGACAAGCAAAGACAATAAGGGAGGCTAGATTTAACCACATATTTACTAACATTGTGTAACAACCTTTAAAAAAAAGATTGGGGGCGGGGAGTTATTTAACAATTACCATTGGCTTTCCTTAGCAATGGAAATTCTGATCTCAGTTCTGGTCATAAGTCAAGGACTATCTGTATTTGGGCTGATGCAAAAATTGAGCCACCCCCCTAGATTCAGACAATCTTTTTCTGAATCTAGGGGTTTGTTCAGATTTTTGCGTATGAATAACTCGCGACTACTGTAATCTCAGAACTGGATCTCTGATCTTGCCTTGCCTGATTTCGGCATTATTTTTCATCTGTGTATCTTTAATTATTATTTTGTTACAGAAACTGGAACACAGAGAAGTTCTAGTTGGCCTGTTGTTCCTGATTTTCCCCTTCATACCTGCTAGCAACCTCTTCTTCAGGGTGGGATTTGTTGTGGCAGAACGCATCCTGTATATGCCTAGGTAATATTCCTACATTTAATTCTTCTATGGTGCAATACTCAAGCTTGAGTTTTAAAATCATGGTCTTTATTACGTTGTTCTCCACAAGCTACCACTTCTGAAATGTTCCAACATGTTTTTTTTAAAAATCAGGTAAATACCATGTTTCCCTGAAAACAAGACAGACTCTTATTTTATTTTGACCCCCCAAAATTAGCACTTGGCCTTATTTTAGGGGAGGTCTTATTATTTTGAGGTGCAGGAGGCAGTGAGCGTGGTCACCTCATGGCTGCTGCTGTGTTTGCAATATTTTTGGTCTTATTTTCAGGGGAGGGCTTATTTTAGCGCATGCACTCAAAAGCCTGATTGGGCTTATTATCCAGGGAGGTCTTATTTTCAGGGAAACAGGGTAGTAAAACTTTTCCCAATTTGAGATATTTTGTTCTGCAAACTCCCATTCTCTGAAGCCAAGATAGATCAAAACATTCATTGTGGCAGGCTGCCGTAATAATTTCTTTAGCCTTATGTGGTCGTTTCACATAAAGCTGTTCGTATATTGCGTCTTGTCCCAAAGGTGCTTTTTTTCAAGGGGCAACTGGACTTTCTTGTTTTTTTTTTAAGGCGTTTCGCTTCTCATCCAAGAAGCTTCTTCAGCTCTGACTGGATGGTGGGGAATAGAAGGATTTATAGTCCTTGCAGTTAGCTGGTCATTTGTATTCTTTTAGCGAGTCATTAAGGCCACCCGGAGGTTTATCTATGTCAGGAGTGTTAAACTGGCAGCCTGCGGGCCGGATGGATCATGCTTAGGGCACGCCCACCCCAGCTCTGAGAAGGGAAAAACTGTCACGCTGCGTCATGTGACAGCACTGTGACCCAGCGAGTTTGACACCTGTGATCTATGTCGTCATGGTCACCTGAGTGGTGCAAAGGTCTGTGCAGCCTTCTTGGAACTGTTGAAAGAACTGTGTCGTAGACTGGAGATAAGATGATGTTGTATCCACATCTTCTGTCCTTCCATTCCCCACTATCCAGTCAGAGCTGAAGAAGCTTCTTGGATGAGAAGTGAAATGCCTTCAAAGAAAAAGAAGAAAGTCCTGTTGCCTCTTGAAAAAAAGCACCTTTGTGACCTGGAGGACCGAGAATCTCCATAGACATATATTGTTTCTTCTTTTTTAAAAAATAATCTAGACTCACCAAGGGTTAGAATAATCTATGGGTTGAGCTTGAGTTGACCACATTCTCTAGCACTTCACTGAAATAGGTGTTTCATGGACACTAATTCTTAAATGGTTCACCTGAATTTTCAGTTTGTAGAAACCTGATCTAGGCAAACCTTTCTGGATGGACAATTATTTTCTATAAACCAACCTTCTCTGAAAAGAGTTCAGCAAAAATCAAATATGTTGCCTTGGGTTGTAATTATTGGCTTAGCGTATGTGTAATGTGTGTGTATTTAAAAGAGAAGATTAAAAACCAAACTAACCAATTTAAAATAAGAAGAAGAAAAAAGAGAAAGCAAGAAAAGAACAAAAAGTTGAGAAAAATAGAAAAGAAAGAATAGACACAAAGAAGTGGCTTTTGATATTCTTCACAGCAATTATTGATTTTTTCCAGGGTTTGTTTATATGGAAAATGTGTGAGTGCACAAAGACCCACATACACACAGAGTCTACTAAGAAGAAATTGATTGATCTAGGACTCTTTGTCTCTCACCAAAAAAACCCTGCCAAATTAATAAAATCCTAGACATGTAATCCTAAAGATGTCAGGACTGACTCTGTTTCATATTTTCTTGCCCAGAGCTTATTAAGCTTTGGTTGTTTGATCTACTAATGAAAGCCTGCACTCCTCTTTCATAATGTACAATAAGACTTATTTTTCTCATGTTTCACGTTGTGTAACAGTTTTATTGAGTGACAGAAGTGTAGCTGTCCAGGCAACTTGGCAGCGTGCTTCAAAACACTTACCAATTCAGGTTCCCTTAACAACTGGCTCAAGATACCCGGTGATGTTACAGGAGAACATTTAGTTTAAAGGAAGAAAAATACTTTCTTCTGGGAAGGGGCAATGTAGGTATATATTACCATACTGCTAACCAGAAGAGAAGGCTAATTTAGAGGTACTTGTAGTTGTCAGCCTCCCCTGCTGATAAGCAATAAACCACTCATCTATAGTTTTATTTAAAGAGGAAAGTAAAATGAAAACAAACAATGGGCTACAATTTGAGGTAGGACCTGACCCAAAAAAAAGAGTCAGCTGCTATCTCAAATTGTAGTCATTGCCTGTTTTTATTTTGTTTAAGATTATCATCTGAAGTGTATCTTCCGTAATTTTTAGCATGCTGCTTGGAGTTTGAAACTTTTTATCTTTGTCATTTGATAATTTGATTCTGAATTTTCAACTATAACAATTGTGCTGTGGGTTCAGTACTGTAATTTAAATCTCAGATGAAAAAGTACAAGGTCTAATCTGTAACATGAGGTAGTTCTTGTGATTTTTTTTTTAAAAAACAACTCTTAAGGCCTTTCTGGTACATATTCTAGTAAAAAAAAACAGGAACATTGAGAGAACTAAATATGACTGCTTTCCAAAATATAGAATACTGCTAAATATTCTGTCATGTTTTTCAAATAATGGTGTCTTGAATCTTCCATCAAGGAAATATAACCCTTGGCAAATGAAAATTTTCTCCTCCTCCTCCTCCTCCTCCTCCTCCTCCTCCTCCTCCTCCTCCTCCTCCTCCTCCTCCTCCTCTTCTTCTTCTTCTTCTTCATCAACATCTCCTCTTTCTCCTCCTCCTCCACATGCTGTGATAAAATCTGTGTTGGGTCTGATTTATCTGCTTTATCAGTTTGATCATTGTGGCAGAAAGACTTAACTGGGAAATTCTGAAAGCACAATATCGGGCAAATGGTTATTGTTTATAGCAAGGAATACAGTAATTTGAGATTCAGAAGTAGTTTTGAAAAGAAAAAGTACAGGTAGTCCTTGATTTGCAACTGTAATGGAACCTGCCCATTACAGCTGCAAGTCCCAATGGTCATTTGTCAGATCACCTATTTGACCAACTGGATTTTATGACCTTTTTTTGAGGCAGCCCTTAAGTGACTGCTGCAACAACAGTTGTTCGCCATGGGATATTTATGCCAAACACTGGTTGTAAATTTCTGTTTTCTGCAAAACCATTTCAAAATGTAGTCAGGTGACTGTGGAATGTGGCAAATATCCGTAAATGTGTGACCAAGGGTGAGGCGGCTAAGCAACTGGTCATATGTCAAGCACTTCCTGCAATTTTTAAAAAGACAGAACGAGAAGTCTTGTATGTTAGAACCAATAAAGTTATTTCTGTCTTTGCAAATCCACCAATATCTGGGCAACTACTACGACATAACTAGGATTTTAGCAACTACCCAGGGCTATATGTATTTGTATTTATTTGTCTTGTGAGACCGTTTTTATGCTACTACCCAGGTTTTACAATCCTAAGCATTTTTATAAAGAACTAAATTTCTGTTTTTTGAGACCATGAGTATAATGATGTGGAAATCCATTTAGGACTCAGCTTTCTCAAGACACATGAGATATTTCCCCAGATAATACACAAGGGATGAGAAATTTCACAATAGAGGATGATAATTATTGGTCACCACCACTGCATGTTTCAAAGCATCAGCAAAATCCATGCATATTATCTGCTATTCCTCAAAAGCTTCGGAGGAAATTGCTTAGAAGTCACAGTATGTTATTATGCACTGGCTAGAAGCTGGGAGACACTTAAATTCTCAATCCCACTTTAGGTATGAAAGCCGGCTGGGTCACTCTCTCTCAACCTATGAAGCCAGTTGGTCAATTTTGATCCAAAACAATGGATCAACCCTTCGTTAATCTGGAAAAAGAAAGCGGACTCTGCACTTGTGAGAAAAGCTCTAGTAAGAAAAAAATTAAAATTAAAATAGTCAGGTTTCTCTCTCTCTCTCCCTCTCTCTATCTCTCTCTCTCTCTCTCTCTCCCTTTCTTTCTCTTTCTTTTTCTCCTCTACTATACAGCCCAGTATTTATTTTAGAGAATATATTATTATTCTCTTGTTTTCAGTGTTATTTTCCCCCTTTTTTGTTTTCTGTTCATGAACATTATTTGATGCGCTCTAAGCCAGATTTCATGGGTCATGGTGGCTCAATGGCTAAGACACTGAGCTTGTCAATCAGAAAGATCGGCAGTTTGGCAGTTCGAATCCCTAGCACCGTGTAATAGAGTGAGCTCCCGTTACTTGTCCCAGCGCCTGCCAACTTAGCAGTTCAAAAGCATGTAAAAATGCAAGTAGAAAAATAGAAACCACTTTTGATGGGAAGGTAACAGCGTCCTGTGCGCCTTCGGCATTTAGTCATGCCGGCCACATGACCACGGAGACGCCTTCAGACAGCCCTGGCTCTTCGGCTTTGAAACGGAGATGAGCACTGCCCCCTAGAGTCGGGCACGATTAGCACATATGTGCAAAGGGAACTTTTACCTTTTATGCCAGGTTTCATTCCACGCTATTTTATTTAATGTATCAATCTTGAAGAATTTCTATTGCTTAGCCATAGCAATTGGTAATCATATAGATAGAACAAAATCCCTATGTTTATTAGACTTCATGCCGGCACAGCTTCCTTGAGCCATTGGTTTCGTTCTGCGCTCAGCAACCTCCTCACAGCAGAATCTTCCCTTAGCACAGTCTGCTGAAAGCTTTATTGCAATGTGGAAGAAGTTACGGTTATGCAAATGATTTTTTATGACAGATCGCTGGAAGGCAGCCACATCATAAGTTATAGTCAGAGCTATCAGTTTCCCAGTGGTAATGTACGGTTGTGAGAGTTGGACCGCAAGGAAGGCTGAGCACTGAAGAATTGCATGCTTTCGAACTGTGGTGTCTGAGGAGACTCTTGAGAGTCCCTTGAACTGCAAGGAGATCAAATCAGTCAATCCTAAAGAATCAACTCTGACTGTTATTTGGAAGAATAGATACTGAAGCTGTAGCTCAAATATTCTGGCCACCAAATGAGAAGAGAGGACTCATTGGAAAAGATCTGATGATGGGAAAGACTGAAGTCAAAAGGAGAAGGGGAGAGGATGAGATGATTAGATAGTGTCATCAACACAATGAACATGAATTTGGGCTAACTCCAGAAGACAGTGGAGTCAATAATGGTTACCTCTTATCTTTGCGACCAGTTCAAAACTTGGAGCGTGTGAATGCGCGCGCTTACTTTGCTCGCATGCGGCACTTCTGCGCATGCACAGAAACTTCTGCACATGCGCAGAGCGTTTGTGATGGCATGTAGGCGGAGCCGCCTGCCGCCGCTACCGGTTCACCCGAACCGGGGCGAACCGGCAAAATACCACCTCTAAGTGGAGAACACAGGAGGCTGGTGTGCTGTGGTCTATGGGGGATCACAAAGAGTCAGATATGACTTCGCCACTGAACAACAACAACAAAGCCACATAATGTTTGCTTATGTGTCAGTTACCAAGGTTTAAATTCTCAATTTCTTTCGTTCTTGCCCAAGTTGTGATAATTGGTTTTCTGCTGTACCTTTGCTAGTTCAGAACTTGGAAACAGCCATTATATAAACACTTCCTAGTAGACCTTCAAGGTCCCTTCCAGCTCTATTCTGTAACCATTTATATAATAATCTTGCCTGGATTTTTTGCTTCACATTTTGCTAGTCTCAGTCCTCATAATATTAGGAAAAGTTTGTTTGATTATTGGGGCTTTTTTTTTTTAGCCCTGCAGCTCTACTTGTTTATATGCAGTAGCAATTTTCAAAGGGATAACTGCTTATATCAGGACAGGATTTGAGAATAGCGGCATTATACAGAGATGTTCAATATTAGATAGTTTTTTTACTTTAAAAAGTCGTAACTTACCATCACATGACTGTAGTATGCTGCAAATGGTGAGTTGCAATTGTGGGTGAGTTGCCAAGCACCTAGAATACAATCATGTGACCATGCTATTTGTGTGTGTGTGTGTGTGTTTGTTTCAGAATCTGGGTTGTAAATAGTTTTTGAGGAGATCTGACTTAATTTCAAACAATATCTAAATGATCGGTCATAAATCAAGGATATGCATGTTTCTTTTGGAAATGGCCAGGATTCAATTATTGAGGAATATTGTTCAAATCCAGTTTTCAGTTATCTGACTAAAGATGCTAAAAGGATCAACCCAGAGGTGGGCTTCAAAATTGCAACGGGTTTGCTGCCCCGTTGCTGGGTGGGCGTGGCCATGGTGGGCATGACCTAGTCAGCCTCCTGCATCACAGCGGGGAGGCTTTCCTCAAGCCTCCGGGAGGGCGAAAACTGCTTAGCCCAGGCTCTGGAGACTGGAAACAGGCCAGTTTCTGGACTCCTGGAACTTCCGGTAGGCCCGTTTTTCGCCCTTCCCAGGCTCCGGAGGGTTTCCTTGAGCTCCGGGGTGTGTGAAAAGGAGGCCCTCCAGAGAGGGCCCATTTCCGCACTTCCAGAACCTCCGGAAGGCCCATTTCCCACCCTCCCTGACCCTCCACACGGGCCCTTACCTGGCATGATGAACAGGCCATGTGGAGACTCCTGGGTCGGGTGGGATGGGAGGGGTGGAGTGGGCATGGCCAGCTAGGGATGGCATTTGGGGGGTTTGCTGAACTGAGCAGAATACTAGGTAGAGGATCGCCCGAACCTGTGCGAACCCCCAGCAGCCCATCCCTGGATCAACTTAATGAGATAGTAGAACTGAAATGATCTCCCCTTCTCTCTTTTGGGAGGACGGCCTTTGTTTATTTATTTACCTACTTGTTTATCAAATTTGTATAACCATCAATCTCATAAATGGGATTCTGGTTACAATAAAAACATACGATAAAATATATTTCTGAGTATACTTTTGGCAGACAATAAAAACAGAAACATAACCATAAAACAAGAAACATGCATATAACCCTGGAGAGAGTTTAAAAACTGAGACATAGTGGGATGAAGAAACATATCTTTTGGACAATTTCTCACTGAAGGATGAGCAGGAGAGAAAGGCCTGAAACCTCACTTACCCTGAAGGTGACCTTCCATTGAAGTAAAAGCCAGCAAACTGATTACATACATTCTCTCCTATTAAAATCAGCTGCCTAGGTTTATCAAGATACTGTTATGGGCAACTGCACTTACAGTAGCCTCTTTTGTACATAAAATTCATTTTGCCTCATTATAGATTTCTAAATGGCTGATTACAGTAATTTTAATGGGTCATATAATCAATACAGGTCATCCCTAATAGTATAGCCTTTATTGTCATTGCACCTCATGTATACAATGAAATACAATGGACTGGTGCAATCCATGATAACAAATGTAAACAACATAAATAGTATTCAGAATAATCCCTGTGCAAGTAATTAGGAAAAGAAAATGAAAAGAAGAAAAACTAGTCATATGTTTCCCCATGTAAGTCTTCAAATTACAATCACAATTGAGCCCAAAATTTATATTTGCTAAGTGAGAAATTTATTAAGTGAGTTTTGCCCCATTTTGCGACTTTTCTTGCCACAGTTGTTAAGTGAATCACTGCGACTGTTAAATTAGTTACATGTTTGTTGAGTGAATTTGACTTCCCCATTGACTTTGCTTGTCAGAAGGTTGCAAAAGGGGATCACATGACCCTTTTGTAACAGCGATACGTCACTTTTTTCAGTGCAGTTGTAACTTTAAAGCAGTGGTGGGATATGACCGGTGCCTGCTGGGAGCACCAGGTACCGTTCTGGTATGGTGCTCCAGAGGGCCCACCCGCCTGCCCACCATCCTTACCGGTATTTGAGCCGATCGGTGCTTGCGTACACAGGGCCTATGGCGCCTGCGCAACGCTCCGCCAAGCAGCTGGAGCATCACAAAGTGTCGCAGGCGGTAAGTACGCATGCGCACACTGCACGTGTTCTGCGCACATGTTGTGCACGTGGTGGATTCCCAGACCCATTGCACCATACCGGTTCCCACGGGATCCAGTACCCACCGCTGTTTTAAACGGTCACTAAATAAACTGTTGTAAGTTGAGGACTATCTGTATAAAGTGCTATAAGCCTATAGATTTGTTTCTTTAGTTATTTAGTTTATTTAGTACATTGCCCAGCTCAAAACAGCTCCAGATGGTTCACGTGGTTAAATGTACTAGCTGTGATCTAGTCTTGCTTTGATAAATATAATTTCACCAGCCTCTCTACAAGGGATCTGCTGCCTGATCCTTTAAAATGGGAGATTCCAGAGGTTGAAGATTTGGAACTTCTTCCTCAATACTTTCATTTTCTGTGCAACTGCTTTGAGGCAATGCATTTCCATAAGCTATTTTTATGGTGCCTGAAAAAGCTGTTTCTCATTGTCATTCCTGAACCTACTGCCAGTCACCTTAATTAGATGATCCTGAATTCAAGTATTGTGTAATTGGCAGAAAGAAATATCGTTCTCCCAATCTTCCATGTCACTTGTAATTATATAAAACTCTCATATTCTCTCCCCCAGAGTCACTTGTTTTTTATGCCACCTAGAGACACTGCCTCAGCCTGTCAGTCACTGTCAAAATTAGATGGTCTCCTTCAGGATTAACTGTTCAATACAGACTACTGCCATAGAGTACTTCTGTCTGAGATGGCTTTCCTGCCCCAAGGTGAGGGAAAACTATTTCTGTGGTTCCATAAGAAGGCAATTCAGTTGCTAAGCAAGGAAGAAATGCTTTAGAATAGAATAGAGTAGAATAGAGTAGAATAGAGTAGAATAGAGTAGAATAGAGTAGAATAGAGTAGAATAGAGTAGAATAGAATAACAGAGACCTTGGAGGTCTTCTAGTCAAACCCCCTACTTAGGCAGGAAACCCTACACCAGTTCAGACAAATGGTTATCCAACATCTTCTTAAAAACTTGCAGTGTTGGAGCATTCACAACTTCTGGAGGCAAGCTGTTCCACTGATTAATTGTTCTAACTGTCAGGACAATTTCCTTAGTTCTAAGTTGCTTCTCTCCTTGATTAGTTTCCACCCATTGCTTCTTGTTCTACCCTCAGCTACTTTGGAGAACAGCTTGACTCCCTCTTCTTTGTGGCATCCCTGAAATATTGGAACACTGCTATCATGTCTCCCCTAGTCCTTCTTTTCATTAAACTAGACATACCCAGTTTCATGCAACAGAAGTATCTTTCAAGGGATTTAGCTATCGCTGGCATTTACACATCCCACCACTGACCAATAAGGAAAGGGCTATTTTGGCTTTATCAGGATTGTTGAGTGGGAAGCTTTTAGGAAGGAGGAACTTCAAACTTCTTTCTGGAGATTTGTGGGGAGAAAAGGTTAAATTAGGGGCCCATGTTGCTCTCTGAGCTTGGCTGGTTTTTTGCAGATGTTTCATTAGCCAAGTTCAGTGCACCAATGATGTTACCTTGTTTGGGTAATGAAACATCTGCAAGAAAACAACCAAACTCAGAGAGCACCAAGGGCCCTTCATTTCAACCCTGAGCTACAATCATTCTCCTCTAGAGGTTACAGTCCAGCTCTTGGAGAACTTGGTAAAGAATGGACGAAAAGCTTAATCTTGAATATCTATACAGGACAGAGGTGGTATTCAGCCAGTTCTGGAGAACTGATAGCGGAAATTTTGAGTAGTTTGGGGAACCGGCAAATAGGCTGGCCCTGCCCCTGCGGCCTCCCAGCTGGTTTTCTTTTGTTGCTCTGAAGAGGAGAACGGAGCTGGAAAGCAGGTTAATGGGGTGGGGAGGAAATGGGGATTTTGCAGTAACCTTCCCGCAGGAGTGGGGAGGGAATGGGGATTTTGCAGTATCCTTCCCCCTGCCACGCCCACAAAGCCACACCATGCCCACAGAACCAGTAGTAAAAAAAATTGAATCCTACCACTGCAATCGACTATATAATTTCTCACTAGTTAAGTACCAAGACTGTAAGGTTAAAAAAATGATTAATTCCTGCTATTCTGCATAGAGCGATAATTAGGTAAACTAGTGTTTTGGGAGGAAGCAAGGGAAAGAGATAATGAAATGGGTCTTGATATCAGCACACAAATAACTTACATATTTTCATCAGAGGTGATAGTATCGTTATAATCATTTATATCAGGAGTGTCAAATTGGTGGCCGGCGGGTCGGATGCGTCACATGCAGGCCACGCCCCCACTCCACAATGTGGGAAAACATCGTGAAATGTCACGTGATGGCAAAGTGATGTGGGGAGTTTGACACCTGTGATTTACATGATGTGACAAATGGATTGTGATTTTTGATGTCATCACAACTGGTGAACTGGTAAGAGAGCTTGGGAGAATCTTAAGGCTGGGGATGCTACAAAATATCATCAGAAATGTTCAGGATTATTTTAGGACTCACTGGTCCTAAAATGGCGTCACGTTTTGCAAAGTTTCTCCCATTTGCGGAGCCAGAGTGGGCGTGGCCTGCGCGTGACACATCCGGCCCGCAGGACACCAGTTTGACACCCCTGACTTAAGGAAAAGCATGACATTATTTTAATTTCAATGCTGGGTTTGTTGGATTATAGGTTTTACTAACTCTGCTTTGTTAGTTTTTTTTAAGCCAGTTATGCATTGCGCAGAAATAAAAATTTAAAAATGTAATACTATACTTTTGAACTACTATACTGTGTTCAATGCCAGTATTGTGTCTGAAAGCCTTTGTGCACCATGCTAAACCAGTTTTTGTTGAACAAACCACCGTTACCTGTAAAATGATAAGTTACAAACTATGGTTTCAAGCTACAGTGGATAGATTCGCACATCACCCAAAATAAAGGAAAACAAGCTTATTCAGCACAATGTAAACCCCTGTTGAGGAGAATAGAATAAACCTGTCTGGAAACGGGATGATGGTGGAGCCCTCCGGCGAGCAGCTCCTGAGAGTAATTGACAATGGCTCGCCAGTCAAGGTGGTGAATATTTATCCACATTTAGATGTGGCATCCGCTAAGCATGTCCCTCTGGCAGTTCTTTTAAAATCTTGTTAAGTTCTGAAGACTTGCTGATTAGAGCTGGGCCTTTTCTACGATTTATTATTTAAGGCATAGTCAATTCTTCTTTTCAGCCAGGGGGAGAATAGAAAGATTTAACTCTTCAGCGCATGAGCTCAAAGAAAGTTACAAGCTGTCGAACTAGGACATGCAGTAATACAGCTGGGAACATTTCTCTGCACCAAATGTCCCCCCAATAGACCGTAGTATGACGTGGCATAATCAAATGTGGTCTGATGGAGCAGCCATGAGTGCATTTCTGCTTGATTGTCGGCTACGCGGTGTTATATACAAGAGTATTCAAATGTAATTGCATGGAGTATAGAACCCTTCAGCAGATAGCAGTAAAGCAGAATTGATTTGCTCACATTAAAAAGGAAAAAAAAAGAATTGACATTAGGGCTAAATGCTTCCTCATTCTATGCTCCAAACCAGTGATGGCGAACCTATGACACGCGTGTCAGTGCTGACACGCGTAGCCATTTGGGGTGACACGCACAGGATTTCATGCTATTCATCCTCGGCTCCTGCACGGCCGCCGAGGATGAAAGAATCTGTGCTGGAGGAATGGGGGGGGGCGGGACGTGTGATCTCCCCCGCCCACACTCACTTACTGTATCGCCACCGCCCCTTTCTGAGCGCAGGGGCTGCTGGTAAGGCGTGTGTGCCGTGCGCACACACGTCATCAGCGCGGCGAGGGAGGACCCGCAGGAGAGGAGCGCGAGAACAGTGTGCGCCTCTCTCCAGTCAGGCCGGCACAGAGAGTCTACTCCTGGGACTGTCGGGCAGGGAAGTAGTTTAAACTATAAATTGCGCAAAATTATGTTTTTGTCGAAGTGACACACAACGCGAGTTATGCTCGATTTTTTGCCGATTTTTGACACACCACGCCAAAAAGGTTGCCCATCACTGCTCCAAACAGACAAATCAGCGTAAATTGCAAAGACTTTTTCTTGTAGATCCTTCTTAGCTAAGGTGACCAGATTTTCAGATTGGAAAAGAGGGACGCCCTTGACCCGGGGGGGGGGGGGGCTTGATTAAAAAAATTTTTTTTTGTCAAAAGGTCACCCCAGGACACTGAAACCAGCATAAATACGAATCTGTTGCCAAACAAAATTTTGATCACGTGACCATGAGGATGCTGCAACGGTCGCTAAGTGTGAAAAATGGTCGCAACGGTCGCTAAGTGTGAAAAATGATCATCAGTCACTTTTTTCAATGCCATTGTATCTTCCTGATTATTAAAAGTGCAAATTCACTCAATGTCAATCATGACTCCTGAGTCCATTTCAAAGTATTGTGCATAGAAATTTTAAAAATGGCTTGTTTCAATTTATTTTGGATAGAATCTTTTTTTAAATAGTTTAAGACAATTTAAAAAAAGAATCAACACAGAATAACACTATTTTTAAAAATCATATGCACAATAAATAAAATATTATTTTAAAATACATTAAAAAATAAAAGAAAAAACCCAGCTCACTTACCAGCAGGCAGGCAGAGTCAGCAGATCTTCGTAGGGATGGATGGAAGCACACAGGGAGCCTATATATACGCAACTGCAGTAACAATGACAATGATGAAGGATTGGATTGAGTTAAAGAATAAAAGAATTCTGATCTTAGAAGGCCATGACCTGCAGGCAGGCTGGCATAATTTCTTATGGAATGAATGACAAACATAAAACGCACAAATACTTTCAAAATCATTTAATTAGAACTTTACTGCAACAATGGCTCAAAATCAAAAAAATCCACTATGTGAAAACCCCAAATTGGCTATCACCAACAGAAAGAACGACACACCCAAATTTTACAGATTGGAACAAAATTCTAAGATACAGAGATCTAATTGACAGACAGGGAAATTTAAAAACAATTGAAGAATTGGCAGATCAGAATATGAAAGGTGACTGGCTAACCTACCTCCAAATTAAAACTAAACACAATAAAGACAATAAAATATATGGTATTGAAACAGAACCACACAAATTGAATAAAATTATTCAAAGTCTGGACAGAAAGATGATAGGGAAAATATACAAATTCCTCTTGAAGTATCAAATGGAAGAGGAAATTGGAAACTGTAAAAGAACCAATGATAAAATGGGCACAGAACTTTGGCTATAACATTGAACTAGACAAATGGGAAAAATTTTGGGGAATAAATTTAAGAATGACACTATCAATCCCATACAAGGAAAACCTTGTTCTTTCAATCCTTCCAATATTTTTTTCCTTCATTCCCTTGTCTGTTTCAATATTAAGTACATTTCTTCCTTTCTTCCTATAATTTTTTCCATTTTCTTCCTTATATTCTTTTCCATTTCAACATTGTCTTCCTTTTTTCCTTCCTTCCTTCCTATACGTCTTTCGATTTTCTTCCTTATATTATCTTTTCTGTTTCAACAGTCTTTGTTTCTTCCTTCCTTCCTTCCCTTCCTTCCTATACTTCTTCTTTCATTCATTATATTTTCTTTTCCATTTCAATATTAAGTGTAATTCTTTGTTCCTCCTTCCTTCTTTCAATCCTTCCAATACTTTTTCCTTCATTCTCTTTTCCTTCAATATTAAGTGCAATTCCTTCCTTCCTTCCTTCCTTCCTTCCTTCCTTCCTAAGTTATTTCCATTTTCTTCCTTATATAATATTTTCTGTTTCAACATAAACTGCCTTCCTTCCCTCCCTCCCATCCCTTTCTTTATGTTTTCTTCATGCTTTCTTTTCTTTTTCCTCTGCTCTTTTTAAATCCCCCCCCCTTCTTCTCCTCCTCTACATTTAGGTTGGATTAGTTTGTACAGCGTCTGCCGCTGCCACGACCTCTCTTCCTTCCGCGGCGAATCCCATTGATTCACGAACGGACTCCACAGAAGGAGGAGAGGTCGGGACAGCAGCGGGGAGCCCCAGAAGCGAGGGGACGTTCTCTGCTGGCGTCTGCCACTGCCACGACCTCTCTTCCTTCCGCGGCGAATCCCATTGATTCACGAACGGACTCCACAGAAGGAGGAGAGGTCGGGACAGCAGCGGGGAGCCCCAGAAGCGAGGGGTCGTTCTCTGCTGGCGTCTGCCGCTGCCACGACCTCTCTTCCTTCCGCGGCGAATCCCATTGATTCACGAACGGACTCCACAGAAGGAGGAGAGGTCGGGACAGCAGCGGGGAGCCCCAGAAGCGAGGGGTCGTTCTCTGCTGGCGTCTGCCGCTGCCACAACCTCTCTTCCTTCCGCGGCGAATCCCATTGATTCACGAACGGACTCCACAGAAGGAGGAGAGGTCGTGACAGCAGCGGGGAGCCCCAGAAGCGAGGGGACGTTCTCTGCTGGCATCTGCCGCTGCCACGACCTCTCTTCCTTCCGCGGCGAATCCCATTGATTCATGAACGGACTCCACGGAAGGAGGAGAGGTCGGGACAGCAGCGGGGAGCCCCAGAAGCCAGAGGACGTTCTCTGCTGGCGTCTGCCGCTGCCACGACCTCTCTTCCTTCCGCGGCGAATCCCATTGATTCACGAACGGACTCCACAGAAGGAGGAGAGGTCGGGACAGCAGCGGGGAGCCCCAGAAGCGAGGGAACGTTCTCTGCTGGCGTCTGCCGCTGCCACGACCTCTCTTCCTTCCGCGGCGAATCCCATTGATTCACGAACGGACTCCACGGAAGGAAGAGAGGTCGGGACAGCAGCGGAAGCCCCAGAAGGAAGCCCTAGAAGCGAGGGGACGTTCTCTGCTGGCGTCTGCCGCTGCCACGACCTCTCTTCCTTCCGTGGCGAATCCCATTGATTCACGAACGGACTCCACGGAAGGAGGAGAGGTCTGGGCAGCACGCACAGAGCGGGAAAGGCAGCACCAAAGCCTGGCCGCGAGCGAGGGAGCACGTGGCGAGCAGCGATGCCGGGCTGCTTCCTCCTCCTCCACCGCCGCCGCCTTCACTACCCAGCAGACAAAAGCGAGGGTGGCCGGCGGGGGCTACGTTCGCCGCGGCTGTCAGTCCCGGCGAAGGCCGCGCGTTGCTTAGCCGCCGGACCCGTCCTAGCCCTTCTGGAGAGCGCGGCGCATTTGCGGGAAGGTCGGAAGGAAGCACAGGCTGTGCTGCGCTGGAACGGGCGGCAAAGGAGAGCGAGGGAGCAGCTGCCCGAGAACTTCCACGTGGTTCCAGAGCTTTTGCCGCTGGCACGGGCGGCAAAGCTCTGGATGGAACCACAGGGGCTGGCTGTGAACTCCGCAAAGCCAAAGGGGGAGAAGGGGGCTGTCTCCTCCCCCCAGCGCCTCCCGATTCCCACGGTACCAAATTAGACAATACAAAACATGATTTACTCACCACCAGTGAGTAAGCGCAGCTGCCCAAAACAAAGACGAAATAAAATGGAGACTCGCGCATGCGTCCTCAGCTAAGGAGTCCAGCCAATCAGTGAGCTGGTTGGCCAGCTCACTGATTGGCTGAAGTCCAGCCAATCAAATCAGTGAGCGGCAGGCTGGGCTCGCTTAAATTTGTAGGTGGTAGCATAGAACAGAACGATGAGCCAGCCCAGCAGCTGATGGGCGGGAGCTGCGAGCGCCAAAAAAAGCGTGCCTTTTAAAAAAGCGGGCGGGACGCGGGAAAATGCATCAAAAAGCGGGGGTGTCCCGCCAAAAGCGGGACGTCTGGTCACCTTATTCTTAGCCAAATTTCTTTCCTTTTCTTTTTCTGTTTGCATTGCGTGTTGCCCAAATCTAGCTCTCTGCAGAGAAATCAGTAAAAGCCTTTATATTCTATAATTTTATTAGCAGTTTTAACAAGGAAGATTAAAAACTAATACAAACTAATATAAAATAAGAAAGAAAGAAAATCAAAGAGAAATTGCAAGATAGAAAAAGAAAAAAATGGAAAGATACAAAGAAATGCTTCTGATCTTTTTTAAGTACAATTATAAAAATATCTCTTTCTCCTACATGTCTGTGTTTCTTCTCTCCCATTTCTTCCCTAATCTATTCTACCTAATCATCAAAACATCAATACGTTCATTTTTATGGAGTCTTTGGTGTTCTCTCAGCTTGGTTTTTTTCTTGTAGATGTTTTTTTACCTGAAGAGGTTACATCTTCAGATAGAGTAACAGGGTCTGAAGCTAATGAAATATAGAAGGAAGGAAGGAAGGAAGGAAGGAAGGAAGGAAAGAGAGAGGGAGGGAGAAAGGAAAGGAAAGGAAGGAAGGAAGGAAGGAAGAAAAGAGAGAGGGGGAAAGGAAAGGAAGGAAGGAAGAAAAAAAGATGCTCGGAGACCATCAAGGACTCCACAATTCAACTCCCGAGCTACATATATTCTCTTCTATGATAAGTTCATTTTTTTTCTCTTTCACATAAAAAGTCCATAAAGGTTTTCCAGTTAGCAATGAACCTTGATAATCTACTGTTCTGACCCCCTCCTCCGTCAATTAATGAATGCCGAGACAAGCTTAAATGCAATGTCCTTTAATAACAAGACACCAAAACCTCGATGGCTGAAAGCCAAGCAAAACAAACAGATAAGGACCTTGGCAGCAACTCAGACAAACTCAGGCAGCAATAAACACAGATAAGGCTTGGCAGCAATCCAGCCTGTCAAGCTCCCAGTACTGTCCTCTGACATTCAATCCTGCGTTGACTTCTGCAAAGAGGGCTGTGTGCACAAGTAGCTTTTTATAGTCTGGAGATGAGCCTAATGACCACCAGTTGAGTACAATCACCTCCTGTAATTGTGTAATTGTTCCTGACACCTAGTAGCTCTTCAATGGCGTGCATCCAGGAACAACTCACTCTCCGGCTCACTCTCCCTTGTCTCCTCCCCACTGGTCCAAGGCTGGTTGGCCTCCTGTTGGCCAACCAGCCTCTCTGCACCCTGCTCAGTGTCGGAACCCTGTCCAGAGTCCTCCACATCCTCCAGAGCCAACTCATAGGGCCCCTCGCTGTTGGAGTCTGGTGGCAGCTCCAATGGCTCCTGCTGGGCCACAACAATCTACTGTATTTTCTCTAATGAAGGAAGGCAATTTGGCCATCTCAGCATCTTCCATCATCTTCACCAAGCATTCTTCTGCTGTAGGTATTGCCAAATCTTTCCAACTTTGTGCATACAATATTCTTGCTTTTTTAAAAAGAGGTTTGTTTTTTTAAAAAAAAAGTATTTTTGCTTTTATAGAAAGCCAAGATCTGAAGAACAAAACAACAAAATACCCATGTATGGCTTGGTTGATATCTGATTAATGTAGTTATATAAAAAGCCAAGGAAATTTAGGGAGTAAAAGCATGTTGTTGTATGCTACTTTATAGCTTTACCAAATAGCAAACTGATCCTCAGGGAAGAGGAAAAACAAATTATATTCTGGCTCTGTTGGATAGGGTTGATATTTTAATATGTTTGAAGACACAATACTCTTCCCAGTTTAATACTCTGTGGATTTTTGTAATTTTGAAAAAAAATTAATGTTCTATAAATGTGTTAATTTGCAACTGCCAGCAGTTAAGTGTGTGTATGTGTGTGTGTGTGTGTGTGTGTGTGTGTGTGTATATATATATATATATATGTTTTCTGAGGTTTTCGCGGGTGTTAGTATGTAGGTCTCTAGTTGTTCGGGTTTTCTCCCGCGTAGAATTGGAGATGTCTTGGCGACGTTTCGACGAAGTCACATTCGTCATCTTCAGGCTGCTGCTGACTACTTCAGGTTTGGTGTTTCCAGGAGTAGTGTGGTCCCACACTACATCTCCAATTCTACGCGGGAGAAAACCCGAACAACTAGAGACATATATATATATATATATATATATATATATATATATATATATATATATATATATATATATATATATATATATATATATTTATTTTAAAGGATTCTCTGAGTAGCATGGAAACATGATTTCATTAGTTAGGTTGATGAGATTATTTTAGATAATTATGAGTTTATTTATTTTGATTGTCGTATACATTTTTCTTAATAAAACCAAAGCAATATACTTAAAAGAAATGAAACTTCCAGACTAAGTTAAAGCTGTGACATTAAAAATTTAATATTTTTAATTAAAGCTATATCTAAACCATTTAGAAGAAAATTACTTTGGATGGAATGATTTTCCTCCAGAAGTTGTGGATGCTCCATCACTAGAGATTTTTAAGAAGCCATTTGTCCAGGATGGTATAGGGCCATGATGGCAAACCTATGGCACATGTGCCACAGGTGGCATGTGGAACCCTCTCTGCAGGCGAGCAAGCCAGCTCTGCTCCACTGTGTATGTGCATGTGCCACCCGCTGGCAAACTGATTTTCAAGTCTCTGCCATGCATGTGGGAGATGTGCGCATGCGTGGGGGAAGGGGGGTGGGGTGGGAGGAGCAGGGGTCACATGCATGTGCAGGGGAGGTCATGTGCATGTGCAGGGGATGCATTGCATTATGGGTGTGGGCACGCCTGTGCTTTCAGCACATGAGGACAAAAAGGTTAGCCATCACTGGTATAAGGTCTCCTGCTTGAGCAGTGGGTTGGACTGGAAGACCTCCGAGGTCCGTCCCAATTCTGTAATTCTGTAATTCTGATCTCACAACCCCGAGGCTTTGTGCTCATATTCATGTAGTTCTCTGAACAACAATATAGAAGTGGTGACTCTGCCTTTTTCCAGGATCTTTCTTTGACTTCTTGTCTAGTTTTCAACACTGATGATCTCCCATCCTGTACGAATCAGATCTGACCTAATTACGGTGTTTCCCTGAAAATAAGACAGGGTCTTATTTTCTTTTGACCCCTGAAATAAGCGCTTGGCCTTATTTTTGGGGAGGTCTTCTTATTTTTGAGGTGCATGAGCTGGCGATCATGGCCACCTCATGGCTGCTGCTGTGTTGCAATATTTTCAGGGAGGGCTTATTTTCGGGGGAGGGCTTATTTTAGCACATGCACTCAAAAGCCTGAGTGGGTTTATTATCCAGGGAGGTCTTATTTTCAGGGAAACGGGGTAGCTTTTTGAGATCAGCTAGAAGATTGCCACTTATCCTCTCTTTAAAACAAATTAGTTTATCATTAGATTATTAGGAAGGCACACTATCTGTTGTACTGTCTGTAGATTGAAGTATAACATCTTCCCTATCCCTTTTCTTCCCTTCCAGTATGGGCTACTGCATCCTCTTGGTCCATGGCTTAAACAAGCTTTGTCTGTGGCTAAATAGATGGGGGATCACCGCAATGTCCTTCTCGGCTTTGCTGCTGCTTCTGTTCTCTTGGAAAACAGTGAAACAGAACGAAATCTGGTTGTCAAGAGAATCTCTTTTCAGGTAGGACAGCTTTAAAAGAGCCAGTGGATGGAAAAGGCATGTTGGGTTCGTATGAGTATTCCAATGTGTTGCTCTTCTGTGTATGTTTTTGAAACTGAAAAATGATTTATTGGATTATGAACTGGACAACATGTATTTTGATGCCTGCAATATCCAGTCTGGTACAGTGGTTAAAGGCACCAGATTAGAAATCAGGAAATCTTGAGATCTCTTAGCTGCAAAGCCCATGTCAAATTATAGATTATATCATGGGTGGCTATAAGCTGAAGGTATATACCGGACCAGTATCTGATTTTTTTAAATATAAACAATGCTGCACTTCAATGGTTAGAAGGACTAGACATTGGTATTTCGACATAGATGTTTTTAACATTTATATTTTAATAGCTGATAACCTGACGCTGCCCGGATAGTTATTTATAGGGGGGAAATGTCTGGACCAAATGTAATTTCTACTGTTGGATTTTCCCCTTTACCAGAGGGACCCCCTTGTGGAGTACTGTAAAGCCATTACCATGGCAACTCCATTTTACAGAACAACAGGCTGTCTCTTAATAGAACACACACACACACACACACACACACGGAGGGTTGTTAGGGGTATCTTACCCCCCACAGTATTTGTCTCCAGAGAGTAAGTCATCTGTGTACCAAGTTTGGTTGAAATTGCTTGAGGCGTTCCAGAATTATGCTGGAACAAACACACACACACACACACACACACACACACACACACTTTTATAGAGATAGATTGTGTTCTACTAGATGAAATTTAGTATATATTGCTAGTCCACCTATGATATGCCATATGCTAAATAAACACTTAATTTCATCAGGTCCGCCTACTTGTTGAAGCACTAACATTTCTCTTAGTTCTAAAACGGGAGCTCTATTGGAAGCTGGAAATTTGTACTCTGTGTGGACAATCTGTGTCCTAAAAAATAAAACATATTCTTGACTCATAGAAGTTTCATCTCAAGTGCACTGTTTATGCATGGCACTGAATTATAGGTTGATCTGTGAGAAAGAAGGAAATCATATTGTTCTCAAACATAGTATAACCATGGGGTTTCCCCTCTTTATTTCCTATTCTCAACTAGTTCAATTGTTATATATTTTCTTCAGGGAACAATATCGGATTTTATTGGGCAAGTGTTCATGGAAACTATGAGTTGGACTATTCAACGAGAAATGGAAAAAACTTTTTGTTATTGTTCCTCGCATTTCCCTTCGTGGCTGTGTTGTGCATACTTATTATTTCCTATTTTAATTAGAAAATGGTTTTCCAGGTAAATCTGGCACCAGATTTCAAGCTTTCCAGGACAATTTTGGCAGGATACTGTACTTAGAAGTTTCCCAAACAGCAAAATGTCAGATTTTGCTTGCATTGATTACCGTGAAGAATCTATATGACGAGCATCATCAATTTTAAGTTTTAAATGTAGATCTTCGATTTTTGAGAGTTTTTTTTAAATAAAGCTTTTTATTTTTTTCATTTTCATGCAAATAACCACATTTATACTGTTATATAACCAACATTATTTTGTATTATTAAATATTTATGTCAATTTGTCTTACCATCAACCCCAAAAAATGATTATTGGCTCTTCTGCTCTCCATACACCATATTTGTACCCTATCCGTCATTTTCTTTTCCCTCTCTCCCACCCTCCTTTCTTCCCTCTATTATCCTTCTCTTTTCTACTTCCCCTTCCTCTCTCCTTCTCCCGGTTTTTGAGAGTTATTACAGCCCTTCTTGAATGCAGTTTTTTGGACAAAAGTGTACTGAAGTTTTATTTCGTCCTCATCTCCATCTGTAGGATGTGTATAACAGTTTTCTTGTTCTTTTCAGTTTCACATGTACTTTTTTGATGTACATTCAGAGTTGTCTCTGTTAGTGAATTGAAGGGAGGAGTTTCTGAGTTTAAAAAAGCTGTATGGATACTATTTGGAAAATATTCTAGAACAGCATTTCTTAACTTTGGCATCTTTGAGATATGTGGACCCAGAATTCCCTAGCCAGCATGATGGAGAAATACTGCTCTAGACAGATTTCACCAAAGTACAGGCCCAAGCATTAATGAAAGTAGAAACCTTCTAACTTGGGAGTATTTTTATTCAACCTCTTTTTGGAAAAGTTGAGCCTTGCTTTTCTCTCTCATTCTCCGGAAATCTCAGTAGTTGGAGATTCTGCAAAAAGAAACCTAAGAACCACCCCAAATGCCACCTTCCTCTTCTACATCACCATCACCTCCCCATTGATTATACATGCTTTGCTTTTTGTCAGACATTTCGTAGTTGTTAAACTAAGGCCTTCTTGGCCTGTTGTCTGTGAGACTTGGGGTTCACTGTCCACAGCAATATTGATCTAATAGTTGTTCTAAGGAAGTTTGTTTGTTTGTTTATTTATTTATTTATTTATTTATTAGACTTATATACCGCTTCATAGGGCTTTCAGCCCTCTCTAAGCGGTTTACAATTTTTTTAGCAAATTGAGTCAGCAACTTGTCCCCACAGTCCGGGTCCTCATTTCACCCACCTCGGAAGGATGGAAGGCTGAGTCAACCTTGAGCCAGTGAGATTTGAACCGCTGAACTGCAGATCACAGTCAGCTAAAGTGGCCTACAGTACTGCACCCTAACCACTGCACCACCTCGGCTCTATAGTTCTCAGTGGAGAGAAACAGTCTTCATTAAGATCATCTTATGCCAGGGGTGTCAAACTCGATGACATTGAGGGCCCCATCAGGGTTGTGTTTGACCTTGGGGGGATGGGTTGGGCGTGTCCAAGTTGGACATGGGCAGCTCGACATCACCTGTGTCACATGATGTGTTCTGCATGATAGCATCCTTCCAGGTATTTATTTTCGAACAGGCTTCTTTCTCAATTGATGTTCTTTGAGACAGAATAACAAGGTAGTGAAATCTTTACACCAAGTGATTCACACTGCTGTTCCTGTGTGGTTTGTCTTCCATAGATCAGGAGTCCAAACCCTGCCCCATAATGCCAAGGTGCACTACAACTACGCCAATTTTCTGAAAGACCAAGGCCGGGATAGAGAAGCCATCTACCACTACAAAACGGCGCTCCAGTAAGTTCTCAGAAATATCCATAATGTTCATTCGTCTTTCTTCCATCAGGGAAAAAAACCCTAGCCAGATAACTGGGAAGGCATAATGACATAGGACTGATTTATCCAATGGGTAAAATGCAAGGGAAATTTGCATATATCTCATGGGCAGGGGTGGGCTTCAAAAATTTTAGCAAGGGGGTCTCTGCCCGGTTGCTAGGTGGGTGTGGCCATGGTGAGTGTGGCCTAGTCAGCCTCCTGTACCACGGCGCGGGGAGGGGGGGGGCTTTTTGCCTTCCTTTGGCTCCGGAGGCTTTCCTTGAACCTCTGAGAGGCAAAAACAGAGGGCTCCAGAGGTGCGCTGGAGGCTGGAAACGGGCCCGAATTTCCGTTAGGCGCATTTTTTGCCCTCCCCCAACCCCTGTGGATGCCCTGCACTTACCTCATTCAAAACAGGCCGCATGGGGACTCCTGGGAGGGCGGGGTAGGCGGGGCCAGCCAGGAGTGGGATATGGGGTTCTCCGAACGCACAGAATCTTAGCTAGAGGTTCTCCCGAACCCCTGTGAACCCCCAGCAGCCCACCCCTGTTCATGGGGCTACCACTGAGAAGTCCTATAACTTTCTAATCTTCATGAAGAAGGGAGACCGTTAATAGACCTTCTCTAGATGAGTTGCACCAGCAGACTCAATTGTGTCTGCCAAGGTGCCACCTGAACTGTGCTGGTATTGAACCATGTAGATTGTTAACAAGCAGTAGTTTGAATGGGAAACCCCAGAAACCACATAGAAAGAGACATTAAGATTGGCATTATGTTACATTGGAAAGACTTTCCCACCTGTAATTTTTCCAGTAGGGACTCGGTGGCTCAGTGGCTAAGACGCTGAGCTTGTCGATCAGAAAGGTTGGCAGTTCGGCATTTCGAATCCCTAGCACCATGTAACAGAGTGAGCTCCCATTACTTGTCCCAGCTTCTGCCAACCTAGCAGTTTGAAAGCATGTAAAAATGCAAGTAGAAAAAATAGGAACCACCTTTGGTGGGAAGGTTCCGTGCGCCTTCGCTGTTTAGTCATGCCGGCCACATGTCCATAGAGACACGTTTGGACAGCGCTGGCTCTTCGGCTTTGAAACGGAGATGAGCATTGCCCCCTAGAGTCTGGAAGGACTAGCACATATGTGTGAGAGGAACCTTTACCTTTAATTTTGCCAGTGCATTTTGCACCAGTTACAGTTTCTGGATCATATCCAAAGGCAGCCCCACATAAGTAGAGAAACACATGTTCTGTTGTTTTTATGTGTTCAGAGCCACAGGGGCATTTTCTCTTAGGGTAGGGAATGTTCTTTTATAGCCTTCAAGGACAGCTGAGGGGAGGACATAACATCATGGCTCAGTGGTTAGCATGTAGTATTGCAGGCAAACTCGCCCACTGCCAGGAGTTCGATCCTGATGGGGCACAAGATTGATTCAGCCTTCTATCCTTCTGAGGACCCAGTGAAATGAGATCTCAGACTTTGGGGGGCAATATGCTGACTCTAAAACTGCCCTAGAGAATGCTGTAAAGCACTATGGGGCTTTATATAAGTCTGTTATTGCTATGACATCCTGCCAGTGTAAAAGTCCTCCAGTGAATTGGTACCTTGAGATTGTTTAAGTATGACATGGGAGAAGCAGAATGCAAACTGAATTCACTAACAATAAAGGCTGGAGACCTGGCTAGGTCCATTTGGCATTCTGTGTCTCCTCTGTGCTGTTTAATGAGAGATTTGGCCTGATCATATCCCATATTGAGTAGGAGATGGTAGAGAGAAACCCAAGCATGGGATTTTTAGACATCACTGCTTTTTCCCATGTGAATTGAATATCATCTGTTGTAGTCAGCATTGCAACATCAAGGGGAAAAAAGGACAGGGGTGTCAAATTAACCATCCACGGGCCAGATATGTCACACGCAGGCCACTCCCACCCCAGCTCCGCAAAGGGAAAAACCGTCGTGATACGTCACATGATGGCAACATGATGGCGCGAGTTTGACACCCGTGCAGTACTTGAACATGGTCCCACACTTTTACTTCTACTTTCAGGAGACCTGTCTCCAATCTCTAGAGTAGATTTAGACACACATTTTGGGATCTGAAGAGTCAATCTTAAAAATTTGAATTGAACAAGTTCTAATGGGTGTAGAGTTGAAGAAGGGACCCAGCTGGGCACCATAAAATAATGCTCTATTGTTTTAGCTTTGAATAATTTGAGTGCTGAAGGGATATAGTGGCCATCTCTTGTCTTGAGGAATTTGACAATGGCAGATGAGATACAGATGGATATTTCCTTTAAATTAGCCAGTTGATCAATTGCCATATTTTTTGAAGTATAAGATGCACCAGAGCATAAGGTTTTGAAGAGGCAAAAAGTTTTTACACCCTGCAAACCTCCCCAAAATGGTCCGTTTTTTGTGAAAACGGGCCCATTTCCCCCCCCCAAAAGGGCATTTTTTTGCTCATTTCTGCCCTCTGCAGCCCCCAGAGCTCTCTGATAGCCTCCTAAAAGCTATGCATGGCCATTTTGGTGAAGGGGCAGCGTTTCGGGAGGCAAAAATGCTGTATTCAGTGTATAAGATGCACTCAGGTGTTCAGCCTCTTTTTTGAGGGAAAAAGGTGTGTCTTATACTCTGAAAAATACGGTAATTCCCAGATACTTTTACTTCGTGGATTGGAATTCATATATTCTGTTAGGTAAGCTCCCCATGGGGAGACTGAGTGCGTTCAGACAAGCGTTGTGAGAGTGGTGTTGGAGAACACACAAACCAGCATACAGAGACACTGCAGTTTAAATAGGCTTTTACTTTTGTGGAAATAGAGGTATCAGAATCCATCAAACAGTCCAAGTCATACACGGTTAAGACAGCCAGTTATCAACATCTTTCAGTTAAGGGATAATCCAAATAACATAGTCTATAATCATACAAACAGTCCGATACACAAAGTTTGCTAGCAGTTCAAAATTTACAATAGCTCACGCTGATCACTATACGGGACTTCTAACAGCCAGCTTCCAAACACTCAGATCAGACCAGCATCTAACAGTGATTCTGGCTCCATCTTATGGCTAATTGAGGAAACAGCAACCAATCACATTTACAGCATGATTTAAAGAAACAGATACAGCATTGTTACATGATTTATATATTGCCAACCCAACCGTTAGATTATATTCCTAACATATTCCTTTGGAGAGAGCTTATGATAAATGCACTTTCTTGTCAAAACCTCCATGCTTCTTGTCAAAGGATGTCCAGTTTTCAACCAGCCTGGTAAAAGGATGCTGTTTATGATTAAATATAGCATATTGGCAAAGCTTTGCAGTTGTGGTTCTATAAATACATATGTAATGCTATCAACATGCATAATCATTGCCAGTAGGCATTTTTATGTTTCTTTAGAGGTTGCTTTGTAGGCAAACAAAATATACAAATGTACTGCATTGGAAACTGAAAACTAACATCAGCAGAAAAGAGATCATCAAGAAAGCGAAGAAAGGGGAAACATTTTTCTTTAGTCTATTCACCTACTCAAAAGGTGGCTCTGAAAATAATTTTCCAGCTCCAACAGATCTCTTGTGCATGTTGTGAAAAGCTGCAATGTAATTTGATTTTGGCCTAGTGGATTATTTTAATGCAGCCATTATTGATTTATAAATAATAATTTATGACTTTGTCATAAATAAAATAAAATAAAATTGGGTGTGATTCACTTAAGAACCACCTTGCTTAACAATGGAAATTCTGGTTCCAGTTGCAGTCCTAAGTAGAGGACTACCTGCACCTCTCTTTGTCTCTGTCTCTCTGTCTCTCTCTGTCTGTCTCCTATACTTTTATCTGTCTGTCTGTCTGTCTATTATTACTTCTAATATATATATATATATCTCTTAACTACATCTGTCTGTCTGTCTGCATCTAAACTACATCTATCTCTATCATAACTATATCTATATCTATCTATCTATCTATCTATCTATCTATCTATCTATCTATCTATCATCTATCTATCTATCTATCTATCTATCTATCTATCTATCTATATCTCTCTCCCTCTCTCTATCGTAACTACATCTCTCTGTCTCTCCTCCTCCCTCTCTCTCGTAACTCCATCCATCCATCCATCCATCCATCCATCCATCTATCTATATTTCTTAATTACATCTCTCTATCAGAACATGTCTGTCTGTCTGTCTATCTATCTACTTCTCTATCGCCATCTCTGTCTCTTTATCGTAACTACATCCCCCCTCTATCTTGTAACTCAATCCATCCATCCATCCATCCATCCATCCACATCTCTCTATCAGAACATGGCTGTTTATCTATCTACCTCTCTATCTCTCGATCTACATCTCTGTCTCTCCATCGTAACTACATCTGCCTTGCCTGCCTGCCTGCCTGCCTATCTGTCTATCTGCAATGCTAGATAACAGCAAGAGGACTACCTATAGATGAACAAAGTTGTGATTCATGTAGTAAACCGTGTGTAAGGAAATCTGCAATTTTCTTTCTCACAGCGTCAAAGCCCAACCACAAAACCTCTGCCTTTTCTCTTGTAGGGAGAAAAACATCTTGAAAAGATTTGACCAACTTGCTCTCTTGAGGTTTCTGGCTTTGAGCTTATTGTAGCCACCGCCTGGGCCATCTTTCAGCCACCTTTGGGTTTTCCCCACACTTTTCAGCTTTCCAAAATGCCAAAGTTTTAAACATACCAGGACATACCAAAAAGGGAAATATGTGACAGGCTCACAGGGGACTGAATTTGATTAATGCAAATTGAATTTAAGTAAAACCTACAGGAAGTTTAGTCTTGCCCTGTTTGGTTGATTTTATAGCGTGTGGCTCCTGCATGGAAGGGGTAGCCACTGCCTTCCCTTGGGCTATTAAGCAGAATGGAACCAATTTGGAGACAGGCTGTAACCAAGGGCAAAGCCTCTGCATAACTGGGTTTGCCACGTGTTTTCCTTTCCAACCAATTCCTTGTAGTACTCCTTTGTTTGCAGTATAAGCTCCTGAGGACATAATAGATTCAGAGCTGGCCCTCGGTTACAATACCATTTTTGTCAGCTGATTTCAGGTAACTTGGTCCATTGTGGCATTTATTCTTGTATTTTTACAGACTAGGAGGCAGAGAGAGAGATGCATCTCAGGAAGTTCTGCTTTTATAATTGTTGGAAGAAATGTCCATCTGGGTTCAGTTCCAAGTGGGAAGAAAGACACTGGAAACATGGAGACTGCTTGGAAAGATGGTTTAATAGCAGACAGGATCACATGACTTGAAGATGTTGGGTGAAGGGGAAAAAGGGGGAAGAGATGCTGAGAGTCCCTGGGTTTTATGCCCTCTCTGGGCTTTTGAATTTGAGCTTGTATTCTGATTGGTTCTCAGACTCCCATGGGGCCATGCAGGGGTAACGTTGTAGGTTGTTTGTGTCCCAGGCTTGGTTGAGCTTTGCTGAGTGATGATGTAATGAAAGGGCTTTGGGCAATTCCTACTATGGCTCTGCCTGAAGGAGGTAGATTTTTGTTATGTAGAATAGACTGCCCCAAGCCTTAATGGCCCCTAAACAAAGGTGTGTTGGGGGGGGTGAGTTTCTGCCTTCCTTTTAGGGGAAATATTCTGCCCTTTTCATATTTCCTAAAATATCTCATTTTCCTAGGAGAGGGATGGTGCTAGCTTCCTACATCCTCCAAATCAGACCCGGACATTTCACAGCTTATATTTTGATCAGGAAACTTGGGAATTGAAGCCCACACATCTTAAAGTGGCTAAGGTTGAGAAACATTATTATAGATGCATTATTATAGATGTTTTTCATCGAAATTATTTTAACTCTTGTATTTCTGGAGAGGCTTTCTTTCTTTTATTACTATTGGCCACGGTTCTGTTGAAATTAATTTAACTTTTGTACTTGCCGAGTTTCCCCATGTGGCGAGTTGGCCCCATTCCATGGTTCAATACAGTTAAAAATAATAACTGAGAGGCAGCTAGCAGGTTTTCTTGATTGAACAGCTTACTGTTGAAAAATGCAAAATCTCTATTATCTGTAGACAGGAACAGACAGCCCTTTTCCACTGGCACTTAAGCTCAGTCAATTTGTTTGGGAATTAGGCTAAGCACCCAGTAATTGCTGTCAGAGACTTTCTCCTCCAGCCCCACCCCAACTCCATAAGCATCAAGTGGCTGGGAAGAGCTTTAATTATAAAGAAGGTTGTTTTTAGGATTGATTTGCTAGGAGGGTTAATTAAGCCTCATTAGGTGTATAGACTAGAGCAAAAGCTCTAGCTTTTTCAGAGCTTTTGCCAGCACCATTGAAGGTAGGAAGGACTGGCAGTGAATCTTCTAAAGTTGCTGCTAGCTACACTTAGGGATTTGTGGTTGCTTGGCAACTTGGCAAATTAAGTTGTGATCACCTTGGTCTGATCTGTCATCTTTTCAACTCCAGCAATTCAGGTGGGTGAAACTAAACACGGCTTCATGTTAGGGCATTGCTCCTTTTGCTGCTATAAGAAAAATCTTTGGATCTAGGCAAGGAGCAGGTAGCACTTGTCTCTTTGATACGTTGAAAGAAATGTCCTTCTGGGTTCAGCTCCAAGTGGGGAAGAAGACACTGGAGACATGGAGGCTGCTTGGAAAGATGGTTTATTGTTGGACAGGGCCACATGGCTTGAGCCCTGTACAGAAAAGGTGATCACATGTTTCAATGTTGATGGAGAAGAAGAGAGAAGGGCTGAGGAAGGGGCTTGCTAGGCTTTTTATACCCTGTTTAGTCCCACCTCTCTGTTTCCTGTTCCTGTGTAAGAAATGTATTCTGACTGGTTGTCAGACTCCCATGGTGTCATGCAGGGGGCTACTCTCTAGGCCAGTGTTTTTCAACCTTTTTGTGCAAAGGCACACTTTTTTCATGAAAAAAATCACAAGGCACACCACCATTAGAAAATGTTAAAAAAATTTAACTCTGTGCCTATATTCAATATAGGCGGGTGTTTTTCCCATGGCACACCTTACACTATGTCACGGCACACTAGTGTGCCGCGGCACAGTGGTTGAAAAACACTGCTCTAGGCTGTGATGAGTTCTCAGTTGCCTTGTGGTCAGTTGAGTAATATCCCTTCCCCCTACAGCTGCAGTGAGGAGAAGTCTTTATTATGTAAAGTGGGCTAGCCTGGCCATCTTAATGGCCCATTAGCTGGGGATGGGCAGAAAGCTATAGGCAACTATTCTGTCTTTTGAAACATGTTTCTTTTCACATCCAGAGAAATATTCTGCCTTTTCAATATTTCCTAGGATATTTCATTTTTCTGGGAGAGGGCTGGATGATAACTTCCCACAGATAATAAGCAACGAAATATCCATACCGTTTTTTTTAAAGAAGATGAAGATGGAGGAAAGTTAGTCAGTGCTTTACTTGAAATGAGCATGTGATCTTGCCCAGAAAAAAACATAAGGGAACACGAGGGGGGTGCAGGGGGCAGGAGGCTAGAGAAAGGGACAAATAATTTTCTGGGGCTTTGCAAGTGATGATTTCCACATACAACCATTTTGGAGATATTTCCCTCCAGTTTTATTGCTATTGGAACACCATGTCACGTCTTTAAAATTCCAAATGCATCTCTTGCCCTTGAAAGGATCCCAGGCCTGTATATTTTCCATGGTGACCAGCACAGAAATAATTTTAGGGTGAAAAATGCCAGGTTGAGACAAACAGGAAAATAGGACATTCTGGTAAATAGTGCTTTGTGACTGGTTATGCTCCTGTTGGAAGAAATGTCCTTCTGATGTTCAGTTCCAAGTGGGGAAAAAGAAGCTGGAAACATGGAGGCTGTTTGGAAAGATGGTTTAAATGGTGGACAGGATCACATGGCTTGAGCTCCTGAACAGAAAAGGGGGATCACATGCTTCCAGGTGTTGGGTGAAGAAGAAAAGAGAGAAAAAGGGGCTTTGAGAGTTCCTGGTTTTTTTTATACTTTCTGTTCGACCCGCCCCCACCCCCACCACTCTGTTTCCTGTTCCTATGTAAGAAATGTATTCTGATTGGTTGTCAAACTTCCAGAGGTGGGGGGATGGGGTCTTAGCTAACTTTCTAGTTTGTGTGTCTTTTGAGTCCCAAGCTTGGTTGAGTTTCCAGATGCCATGTGGTGAGTTTCTGTAGAAGGCTAATTCTACCTGTGTTATGTAGAGTAGACTAGCTCAGGCATTATAATTGAGATGAATGGGAAAATGGGACATTCTGATAAATAGTGGTTTGTGACTGGTTATGCCCCTCTCTAGTTATTTTTTTTTTGTGAATGGGGATGTCCACCCCCAAGAGATATTTTCTATGCATGCCCCTGACACGATTTTAAAATTGCATCCCCCCTCTCAGAAGCACTGAAAAATTAGTAACACCTACAGTAAGTAATGCTATAAGGCAGTTTTTCAAACTTGGCAATTTTAAGATGGGTGGACTTCAGCTGGCAGCGGAATTGTAGGAGTTGATGTCCATGCATCTTAAAAGCTGCCAAATGTTTAAAAAATTGCTGCTATACATCAATTCTATATGGGAGAAAGGGCAAGGAGGTAAGTCATGAAATAATAGGAGAAGTGAAGTCACCAGATATCCAGAGTGTGAACAATAAGGAAGAAGCTGAGATCATCATATAGATCAGTGATGGTGAACCTTTTTCGCCTCAGGTGCCAAAACCATGTTCGTGCATGCTAATGCATGCGCATGCTAATGCGCGTGCATGCCCACCCCCATAATTTGATGCCCCTCCATGTTGTGCCCCCTGCGCATGTGCATGTGCTCCCCTGCTCTGTGCATGCACGCACAGCTTTTTTGGAGGCTGGGGAGGGCGAAAACGGCCTCGCTCGCCCCTCCTCCCCGGAGGCCCTCCGGAGACTGTTTTTTGACTTCCGATGGGCACAGTAGGTACATTTTTTCCCTCCCCAGGCTCCAGAGGCTTTCTAGGAGCCTGGGGAGGACGAAAAACAGCCCAACACGCAAAACGGAAGTTTGGGAAAGGAACTTCCGGGGTGCCCGTTGGGCCGTTTTTCTCCTTCCGGAGGCTTCAGGAGGTTTTCCTGAAGCCTCCGGAGGGCGAAAAACAGCCCAATGCGCAAACCAGAAGTCCATTCCCAAAACTTCCCGTTTGCGCATTGGGCGGTTTTTCGAAAAACAGCCGAAAATCAAGGCCAAAAATCAGCTGGCCAGCGCACACATGTACGCTGGAGCTGACAAGACAACGCCTCGCGTGCCCTCAGCACTGGCTGAGGAATTCTGGGAGTTGAAGTCCACAAGTCTTAAAGTTGCCAAAGTTGGAGACCCCTGGCCTGGCATATTATGCCAACATTAGGTCAATATGCTTTGGTTCCTGTGTGCATAACTTCAGTTTTGGCAGGAATCTTAGGCAACTTAAGAGAGGTAGAAGGATAGATGACATTAATATATATATACAGGTTCAAATCCCAGTAAGGGTATGGCTAGCTGATGAGAGCTAAATAGCTTGAAATAGATCTATACTAGTCTGCCTTTATTTATTTATCAGCACAAATGCAACACAAATGTAACAAAGGCAACAGTAAAAATAATGGCTTTCTGTCGTGATGGTCTCTTGTGACGAGCCGATAGACAGAGAAAGGAAGCAGTCTGCTTCCTCCCATATTTGGGCATACCAGGGGTTGTAACACTAAATACATGCATGCATGCATGCCTGCATACATACATACATACATACATACATACATACATACATATGTTGTATTTGTGCTGATAAATAAAGGGAGCCTAGTATAGATCTATTTCAAGCTATTTAGCTCTCATCAGCTAGCCATACCCTTACTGGGAATCGAACCTAAATCTAAAATACATACATACATACATACATACATACATACATACATACATACATACATACATATTTAAAAAAACATTTTTAATAGTAATGTCTCCCTTGATTTGAGCACAATTCCTGACACCTCCATGTTATATTTATGTTGTTAAAGAGCATCAGAATAGTTTGACATCCGAGGGAGATGGAGGTTTAAGAAATTTGAAACATAAATAAATTAATGAGCATGAAGGTTTATTCTCTGAATTTGTGGGTTGGTGTTCGAACATTTCGTTACTAGGCTAGGTAACATCTTGAGCAGACTTTCGGGGATCCTGGTAAGGAAGTGTTTGGAAACCAACCCACGAGCTCGGAGAACGAACCTACACCCAAGATATAGATATTGCCACTATTGCAAATAAATAAATATAAATAAATCCCAGGCACTCTGCTTCTCAGTCATGACCTTAGGATTTGTACCATCCAAGATTAAGGTAAAGGTAAAGGTTCCCCTCGCACATATGTGCTAGTCGTTTCCGTCTCTAGGGGGTGCTGCTGATGAGCCAGCGCTGTCCGAAGATGTTTCTGTCAGGGGTGGGTTCTGGCAGGCTCTACTGCTGGTTTGCTCATGCACGCCTTGCGCACGCATGCACAATGCAATGAAAATTCTTCTGCTCATGCGCAGAAGTGAGAAACAAGATGGCGGCACCTATGGCGAGCCAGAAGAACCAGTTTGGGGGTGTGGCATGCCTGGGCCGCTGCTGGTTCCAGTAATCCAGGCTGCCAAACCACTACCGGTTCGGCTGAACCGATCTGAACTGGTAGGAACCCACCACTGGTCTCCGTGGTCATGTGGCCGGCATGACTAAACACCGAAGGCGCACGGAACACTGTTACCTTCCCACCAAAGGTGGTTCCTATTTTTTGTACTTGCATTTTCACATGCTTTCGAACTGCTAGCTTGGCAGAAGCTGGGAAAAATAACGGGAGCTCACTAGCGCTAGGGATTTGAACCGCTGAGCTGCTGGCCTTTCTGATCGACAAGCCCAGCATCTTAGCCACTGAGCCACCCTTCATCCAAGATTACTTCAGCCCAAATTTGCTAGGAGTTTTCAAGATCAACCAAGGCGCTTAAAACTTTCTGTGAAGTTTGAGGTACAGTACATTCCAAGAAGTGCGATGTGCATACTAGTATTCCTCTAGAATTATAATATATAATATAGAAATCCCATCTTTAAAAAAAAATCACAGCAAGAATCTTCAGGGGGAAAAAATCACTCTTGCTCAGCAGTAACTCTCAAGCAGGGTATTTCCAAAGAGGAAAAAAGTGTGTCCCAAATGATGCATTGATGCCTGTATCAGCCCTATTGTAAATTGCAGCCAGACAGCTGACCATTTCCACAGCCAGAAGCCGGTGGGGGGGTGGGGTGGGGGAGGCGGTCATAAGCAAAATAAAATAAACTTCTCTATTTGTCTGGGCAGAAATTCTTTTCTTTTTGCCAAGCACAGATGGAGGACATTAACCTTCATTTGAAAGGGTCGTTCTTTTGAGGGAAATGCAAACTGAGCGGTATCTGTACCAGAGTTCACGAGCGATTGATATTCTGGAATGGTGATAATGTTTAAAAACCTTTAAGCATACTTGCAGCAAAGCAATAAAGATAAATTGCTACAACAGAGATCTTTGGAAGTGGTCCAGGCATGTTGGAGCCGAGGGCGGGGGGGCGGGGGGGGGGGAGTCATGCTGCTTGGCAGAAGTGTTTTTAGGGAAATCAACAGAAAAAAAAGTAAGACCCTTGATATTGCAAGAGACTGGTGATTATGGAGAGCCGAAGTTTATCCCTAGAGGTTTAATTTTAAAATATTTGCCATTAGAGCAGAATTGCACTTTCCATGAGACATGGAGCTGGAGGAAGGAATATCAAAGAATGTCAATCTTGCTTATTATTGCTACAAAGACATATTAATATATGGGAGTTACAGCAGGAATATTGGGATATTTAGTTTCCTGTACTCTATTTAACATGGTGGCTCAGTGGCTAAGGCTCTGAGCTTGTCGATCAGAAAGGTCGGCAGTTCAGCGGTGCAAATCCCTAGCGTCGTATAACGGAGTGAGCTGCCTTTACTTGTCCCAGCTTCTGCCAACCTAGCAGTTCGAAAGCACGTAAAAATGCAAGTAGAAAAATAGGGACCACCTTTGGTGGGAAGGTAACAGCGTTCCATGTGCCTTTGGCGCTTAGTCATGCCGGCTACATGACCACAGAAACGTCTTCGGATAGCACTAGCTCTTTGGCTTTGAAACGGAGGTGAGCACCGCCCCCTAGAGTTGGGAACGACTAGCACATACAGTATGTGCAAGGGGAATCTTTACCTTTACCTTCACTCTATTTAATGGCCTGTTAGAGTCTGTCTTATTAAAATGTACACATGTGCTCTCTTTTTTCTTTTTGAAGGTCAGGGTTCCTAGTCAGCCAAATTTATTTTGCTTTCTATTGTTTGCCATTGCAAAGCCTGTTTCTTCAGTCTCTGGTTGCCCCTGGTCTTGTTTAGTGGTTATTCTTCAATGGTTAGAAAAAATATTAAACATGCTAAAGGCAGCCAGGTGTTTAACCCGCAAACAGCACAGGTTGTTTGGTTTTAAAGGGTAAAACGAAGTGTAGCATACACTACCTAATTATCCTAACATGTTCAAATTTTAAGTTGCCTTTACAAATTTACAATTTATAGCAGTTAGCAATAGCAGTTAGACTTATATACCGCTTCATAGGGCTTTCAGCCCTCTCTAAGCGGTTTACAGAGTCAGCATATTGCTCCCTACAACAATCCGGGTCCTCATTTTACCCACCTCGGAAGGATGGAAGGCTGAGTCAACCCTGAGCCGGTGAGATTTGAACAGCCGAACTGCAGAACTGCAGTCAGCTGAAGTAGCCTGCAGTGCTGCATTTAACCACTGCGCCACCTCAGCTGATTTGAATGGGTTACCTAATACTATAAAATAGTTAAATAAATGGTCCATGTGAGCAGTAACCTTGACGAAGCCCAGATATGTTAAACATTGTCAGACGAATGAATGTACCCCAGTGGTGGGATTCAAACTTTTTTTTACTACCGGTTCTGTGGGCGCGGCTTGGTGGGTGTGATAGGGGAAGGATATTGCAAAATCCCCATTCCCTCCCAATCAGCTGGGACTCGGGAGGCAGAGAATAGATGGGGGCAGGGCCAGTCAGAGGTGATATTTACCAGTTCTCCGAACTACTCATAATTTTACATATTTATTGTTTTAGTTTTGTCGTATGCTGCCCAGAGTCACTTGCTTGTGAAATGGGCAGCTAGATAAACAAAAGACTTTATTTTTGCATGGAGCACAATTAATCTATCATTCTAGATCATTATGAGGTCTAGAATTGCAACCTTAAAATATCACTACACTGAACAAAGTGAAGATTCTGAGTAAAGGTGTTTTGGTTGTGCCTGTTAAAATGTAAGAAATAATATTTTAGTGAAAATGTTGATCTATGGTTCTACACGTGCCATTTCCATATATTTTTCTTGCTCGTGCCATTTCCACATATTTTTCTTGCTCCAATAGGCAGTCTTATTCCAAGTAATTGAAGCAGTGGATAATGTATCTCTTCTACCTCTAGCCAAAAAAGGAGATTGTGGAATTTCAGCTCTCTTATGTACCTACAGTATATTGATGCCAACACACCAACATTCTGTGTGTTTTCAATTCTGGGATAAATGACAGAATTTAGTCAGATTTGGCTCAAGTTATCAGCCATTTACACTCTTCCTGTGTAGCTATCCAGAGTAAAGAGCCAAATCTCCCTGGGGTTTCGCTGCAGTCACTAAAATGCTGTGTCATGAACATTCATAGCCAACAATCAGTCCAGAAATGAGCAAAAGAGCTGCATATTCTTAAATAAATACAGCAACAAGGAAAACATTCTAGGAGGTAAGCAATTCCATGAGATTTTGACACAAACCATTTGAAGAGCTCTTTAGGGGAGGCCTCCTCATTGGGTTTGGATAAGGTGACCAGATTTTCAGATTGGTAAAGAGGGACACCTTTGACCGGGGGGGGGGGGTGTTGATTAAAAATTTTATACAGAGCAACAAAAATTTTCATACAACGCAAAAATAGTATTGTAATATTTTTTTTTATTTCAACATAACTACAATTTACAAATATAAATTGTAACTGTTGCCAAACATCAAAATTTTGATCACATGACCATGAGGATGCTGCAACAGTCGCTAAGTGTGAAAATGGTCGCTAAGTGTGAAAAATGGTCATCAGTCACTTTTTTCAATGCCATTGTAACTTTGGTCACTAAGCCCATTATACCACCTTTCTTGCCACAGTTCTTGAGTGAATAACTGCAGCTGGTATTTTGTATTTTGGATAGAATCTTTTTTTAAATAGCCTAAGACTATTTAAAAAAAGAATCCACACAGAATAAATTGAAGTAAAAGCCACGTGTTTCCTGGAGCTCTATGGTACTTGGTCATTTTTTCTTATAAAAGTGAGTAAAAGGGGCGCGGGGGTGGGTGGGTCCGTTTTGTTGCTTTAACGTTTTAATATCTTCAATGAAAGTACTGAGACAGAGACAGAGAGGGATTAGACAGGGTGTCTTTTGTCTTGCCCTGGTTAGGATTTCTTAAGCAAATCCACTGGGCTTTCAACATGAAGCCAGAAAATCGGGACTTTTTTAAAACGGCCCGGGACACGGGAAAAATTGTTATAAAGCATGATTATCCTGCTGAAATCGGGACGTCTGGTCACCTTAGGTTTGGAGATTCTTGAGATGAACAGATGATCACACAAAAATTTCCCACCCTTTTTCTACTCATTTCTTTTTGTGTGTGCATATACTTACAAATTGTAGTATTTATCATTCACTAGCTGTTAACCTGGTGTTGCCTGGGTATTTATTTATCCCAGTCCTGTATTAGCAACATAAGTGTGGAATGAGCTGTCCTCTCTCCTTCCATGAACATCGCTGTAATTCCTGAAGAGGCGATGGTAAGAGCAACTTTTCCCTGAACCCTGATTTCGGCGACAAATTATGTCGATAAAAATGTTTTCCCTGTGCCCCCAGAAGCGTAATTTCTAATGTTGGATTTTTCCCCTTACCAGAAGGAGCCCCCTTGTGAAGTTCTGTGCCATTACCATGGCAACTCCACTGCGCTGTAAAGTAGAAGCCATTTTAAGCCAGTACAGTAGAAGCCATTTTAAGACACAACAGGCTGTATCTTAACAGAACACACACCCCAGGGGGTGTTAGGGTATCTTACCCGACAGTATTTTTTTCCAGAGAGTAAATGAACTGTGTACCAAGTTTTGTTGAAATATATATAGTGTCACAACCCCTGGTAAGCCCCAATTATGGGAGGAAGCTAACTGCTTCCATCATCTGTCAATCGGCTCATCACAAGAGTCCATCACGACAGAAACCCAATATTTTTACTGTTGCCTTTGTTATATTTGTGTTTTATTTGTGCTGATAAATAAATAAAGGGAGACTAGTATAGATCTATTTCAAGCTATTTAGCTCTCATCAGCTAGATAGGACAGTGATGACGAACCTATGGCACGCATGCCACAGGTGGCACGCAGAGCCCTCTGTGGGCATGCCAGCCGTTGCCCCAGCCCAGCTGTACCATGCATGCGTGCACGTGCCTCCTACTGGCCAGCTGGTCTTTGGGTCTCTGCCGTGCATACGTGGGGGGTAGGGTGCATGCGCGGGACGCGCACAAACATGTGGAGGGGTGCATGCGTGGGGGTGCTTGCTTTGCATTTTGGGGCCTAATGCAGTGCCCCTGTGCCCCATTTTGGCTTCCAGATTTGTGCAGAGGCCTTCTAGGCCCAAAACAGGGGGAGGAGCACACGGGGTGGTGGTGGTCACGTGCGCATTGCATTATGAGTGTGGGCCTGTGCGTGCTGGTGCATGCGCATGCACACGCACTTTCGGCACACGACAAAAAGGTTAGCCATCACTGTGATAGGATACAGGACTACCGTACGGTACTGATTGTGGAATGAATAGGATAAAATCTTTTTTCTTGCTGACTGGCCCCATGAGAGGGGTCAGAAAGGAAAATGATGAGTTTAAGTTAGAGTTATTACCGAACATAGCATTGCATACACTCTGCCTCCTCATATTTTAAAGCAATACCCACGCAGCTGTGGTGGGAAATCAAGTTTCCTTATGATTGCTTATGAATTTATTTGTATGTAAAACATGCAGTGGATTCATTGAAATTTCATTAAATTGAACTCCGGCTACACATTGTTCACATCTCTCCTGATATTTGCAACATTGAACAGGAGATGGGGGGGGGGGATGCATGCTTTTCACAAAGCACAAACTGGTTTCCTTGCTCTTGACTTTCCCTTCCAGTGGCAATTCTTTTGTAAAATAATCTCTCAGCATCTTTGTCATGAGAGTATAGGTTTTTTTTTTTTTAAATGCATCATTGACATATACATGGGGGGAGAACAACGTGATGGGAAGCCAGAAAAAAAATGCTGGTCCCTCGTGGCAGTACATATCTTTATATGAAACTCGGCTGAGATAGTATCCTTTTTATTTTTAGTATCAAGTGATAGGCTGTCTTCCTTTTCACAGATGTTTCAGTGTTTTTTTCCTCCAGTGTCTATGAAGATTCTAGATCAGAGTTTCTCAACCGTGGCAGCTTGAAGATGTGTGGGCTTCAAATTCTGGGAGAAGATGTGTGGCTGACAAATTCTGGGAGTTGATTGTCCACACATCTTCAAGCTGCCAAGCTGTTCATAGAATTATTAATTTAGTGGTCCCTGAAGTCCGAAAGATTGGTGGCCCCTGGCGTATACTTTTCTTTTTCAATAGTAAAAAGGATAGGTAACATCTCTACCTCTTTGTATGTTGAGCCCTATCTTTTTAGCTAACACACCTAGAATAGCTATATTTATAGTGCCCACTCTGTGTGGAAAGTTGGAGTCCTCTTGCACCAGGTTACAGTACATTTATTTTATTTGTTTGTTTGTTTGTCAAACACGTATAAGATAACAAGTATTGTTATGAACATAAACATGAACAAAGGAAGTAAATTCAGATAAGTGGAACAGTAGGACAGGGATGGTAGGCACACTGGTCGGCTTATAAATGCTCCCTTATGGACTCAAAGAATGAGGTGAGGTCCATGGTAGACAGTTTGAGATTGAAGTTGTGGGGGTTTGAGGCTGTAACAACGGAGTCGGGTAGAGCATTCCAGGCATTGACCACTCTGTTACTGAAGTCGTATTTTCTTGAGTTTGGAGCGGTTTACCTTGAGTTTGTATCGATTATTTGCCTGTGTATTATCGTGGTTGAAGCTAAAGAAGTCATTGACAGGTAGGACTTTGTAGCAGACAACTTTGTCTAGATTGAACCGTAGGCGGCACAGTTCCAGAATGATCAAGCCCAAAATTTCAACCCTGGTGGCGTAAGGGAGTCTATTGTGAGTAGAGGAGTGGAGTACTCTTCTCGTGAAATACCTCTGGACCCGCTCAAAAACATTATGCTGAATGATAATTGTCAGCCTCTGAGAATTGCAATTTTAAATCCCACAGACCACTAATATGAATTAACAACAGGATGGGGTCCTTCAGGCACTTAGCTCGGCTGCCTATTAGTGGAGAGAAGTGCCCAGGGTCAACCCTAGCTTTGCTGCCCATTGCAGCTAGGAATCTCAAATAGGACCAAGAATGAGCCCAAATAAGGCCAAAAATGTAGCCAGCCCGGAAGCTAGATCAACCCCCTGCAAACTCTATCTTTCAAGGAGTCTGGCTGAAGTTTTGTGCGCCATTCGCTGAAGCGCCTGGAGTTCTAGGGAGGGAAGTAAGGGCTAGAGCTACTAAACAGGTGGCCAAGCTAAGTGCCTGAAGGACCTCATCCCGTCAGCAAATGGGATTAATTGCTCTGATGGGCCGTATCCGGCCCAGGGGCCATAGTTTGAGGATCACTGATTTAATGCAATATCAAAAATGCAAAAATGCAAAGATTTTTCAATGGACTACCAAAATTTTCTCATGGACCACTAGTTGGTGACCGCTGATATAAGCCATCTGTTGGGAACAGGGAAGCTCTGAACTAATGTTATGATCTCTCCTTTGTTTCTCTCCTAGTCTCTTGTCTAGACTAGTACCTTGGAGGAGGGATTTGGACAAGGACTATACTGAGGCTAAAGGCTAACCTATCTCTACCAGAACTTTATTTCATGGGGATTGAGAAGGGATGGCAGATGGCACCTGTGTGCCCTTTAACAGAAGGACAGCAATGTCGGTAAATTCCTTCTGTGGCGGGACCCCACCGCCTCCATTTGCAATTTCCTACCTGAGTTGTTAGCACCTGTTAGAGGTTTCTACCCCAGCTTATTATTTCATTCAACTTGATTTAATTTCTGCACTGCTGATTTCTACCTGTTTCAGGGAGCACCTTCAAAACCCGTTGGCCTAAACAGCCTCTAAAACCGATGACCTTGTAAATGTCTCTGTTGGACTTGGTCTCAGCATAGAATCTGGACTTTAATTCTCATAGGCTTTGATTGCCAATTGCACACCCATTTCATTTTACGTAGTTTCCTTATCAACTGACACTCTTAGTGAAAGACAAGAGTGTAGCCTCGGGTAACAAATTCCCCCTTCCACTTTTTCCTCATGTGTTTTTACTTGATTATTGAATCGTCTTGGTGTCCCTCAAATAACCAGTGAGGTTTAAAGGCCAAGAGTGTTTAGAAAAAAATGTAAGTGTCTCAAAGATAAGGTCGGTTATACTTCTCTTGAAATCCATTTCTGCCTTCTGTTTTTGTATTGAAGCCATGATTAATCTTTTGCCATGTTTTTTAGAAACTCTGATTTTATTATGTAATAGTTGAAGACTTTTTCTAAGCAAGGGGATATAGATAGATAGAGAGACAGACAGAGAGACACACATGGTGGGATTCAACATTTTTACTACCAGTTCTGTGGGCGTGGCTTGGTGAGCGTGGCAGGGGAAGGATACTGTAAAATCTCCATTCCCTCCCCACTCCAGGGAAAGGTTACTGCAAAATCCTCATATCTTCTTGATCAGCTGGGACTCGGGAGGCAGAGAACAGATGGGGTCGGGACCAGTCAGAAGTGGTATTTCCCAGTTCTCCGAACTACTCAAAATTTCCGCTACCGGTTCTCTAGAACTGGTCAAAACCTGCTGAATATCACCTCTGACAAACATACATTTTTAGTTCCTATCAGTTTTGTGAACAGCAGTGTAACTATAGCTTTTCATTGCTTTCTTCAATTATAGCTCTGATTTTCACAGGATATCTTTCACCCAAGAAGTTAACCATGCCTGACTCTGCTTAGCTTCCAAGAAGACTTTGTTACAGACTCACTAGCAATTGGGCTAATCTAATAATATTTCTGAGGAATAAAAGGGGAGGCAGTAATTTTGCAAAGCTGAGCTACCTAAATGGGTTCCGACTATTGAAGAGACACTGTTGAAGGAGTCCTTCTGAATAATTTATTTGATCTCCAGAAAACATCCGGCTTCTTATTTGAACAAAAATCAAAGCCAAACTAAATGTATACTTCCGTTCTCTCTCTCTCTGTCTCTCTCTCTCTTTCTTTTTCTATTCCCTCCTCTTTTTGGCAATTTGAATCGAGCTGTTTCAGCTTTTTTGTATAATTATGAAGGAAAGGCTACTCTTCGTAAAAATGCCTAGAATTTTGGAAAGACGGGAACATTGATCATTAAAAAAAAAAAAAGAACCTGGCAGCCCTAGTGAGAGTTTAATGAAATTCAGTTTTCTTTCATAAATAATGCAGTAGTTGGCACTTGATTAGGTGAAGCAAGGAGGGCTTGGTGGTTAATGAGATGCATAGCGGGAGAGATATTGCTTGCAGATGGTTGCCATTTCAAGTGACATGTGTGTTTGTGTGTGTGTGTGTTTGCATGTGTGTTTGTGTTTGGGCCTATGCATGGGCTTTGTAAGAGAGACTCCAAACTGGAAGGCTGTGTTTTATTAAAAATCCAAAACAAAAATACCCCCGTAAGATTAAATGCAAACAGATTTCTTAAAATCTCTGTTTAAACGCTAGTATTGTTTACTGGATCAAAGACTGAACTCTGCACTTGGATTGGATTTCAACATACATAAGTAAAAAAGGTGAAGAATGCTCAGCACATCCCCCTGGGAAGCTGCAGTCAAAGGAGAAGTGGGGCAAGCTGGGGAGTAGAACCATATCTTTTCCTCTTGGCTCCTTTCCCCCTTGGGTTTGAGATGCTTTCCCTCATAGATTTGGGGGTACAGACCAAGCAAAGGGGGCTGGGCATTTGCCTCTTCTGCTGCCCCGGTACAGAATTCTCCCTGCCTCACTTCCAGAGGAAGGTAGCATTCTGTGGGTGTATATTTTTAATCCAGAGGCCATGGGTCAGCCCCACGGATTGTTGAAAGCCTTCGAATAGAGGCCTATTGCTGCTTCCTAGGGGTCCAAGTCCCTTCATGAAGAAATGAAAGAATTAAACCTTGCCATAGCAAAGTCTTCAAGTTTTATAAGAAGGAATGAACATGAAATGGTTTGGATTTTTTAATATTCAGTAAGATAATCTAATCTCTCTCTCTCTTTCTCTCTCTCTCTCTGTCTCTGTGTATTTCTTTTCTTTCTTTCTTTCTTTCTTCTTTCTTTCTTTTTCTTTCTTTCTCCTTTTCCTTCCTTCCTTCCTTCCTTCCTTCCCTCCTTCCTTTCTTTCTTTCTGTCTCTTTCTGTGTATTTCTTTCTTTTCTTTCTTCCTTTTTCTTTATTTCTTTCTCCTTCTTTCCCTTCCTTCCTTCCTTCCTTTCTTTCTTCCTTTTGTTCTTTCTTTCTCTCATTCTTTTTCATTCTGGCTCTTTCTGTGTATTTCTTTCTTTTCTTTTTTCTTTCTCCTTCTTTCCCTTCCTTCCTTCCTTCCTTTCTTTCTTTCTGGCTCTTTCTGTGTATTTCTTTCTTTTCTTTTTTCTTTCTTTCTCATTTCTCTCCCTTCCTTCCTTCCTTTCTGTCTCTTTCTGTGTCTTTCTTTCTTTCTTTCTTTCTCCTTCTTTCTCCTTCTTTCTCTTCCTTCCTTCTGTTCTTTCTTTCTTTCGTTCTTTCTCTCTCTCTCTCAACAGGTTATATCCACGTCATGCAAGTGCCCTGAACAACCTTGGGACATTGACCAAAGACATGGTGCAAGCGAAGGAATACTACAGTAAAGCTCTCCAGCTGAACCCACAGCACAATAGAGTCCTCTTCAATCTTGGAAATCTTCTCAAGTAGGTTTCTGGGCTCCTTCAAGCATTATACAGTGAGAGTTGAGATATAGCTACAATATTTATAATTTTGCTGCTTTCAAGGAAGTCTAGTGAAGTCTTGCCTAGACAAGTCTCTGCAGTTTCTCCGGCAAGATTTCAGAAGTGGTTTGCCCTTGCCTTCTTCCCAGGACTGAAAGAGACCCCAAGTCCCCTGGTTTGTATCCAAGTGCCTTTACCTAGTATATAAAACTAGCATGTGTATGTTTCTATGTGCATGCATTCATGTACAGTACCAGAGGTGGGTTCCTACCGGTAACTCGGCCTGCCACGCCCCTGAACTGGTTCTATCGCCGGCGACACCATCTTGATTTTCGGTTCTGCCCATGCGTAGAAATTGCAAACATTTATTTTTTTCCCCTTTTCTAACCCACCCCTGTACAGTACATATAATTAGTGATGGCTGCTGCCAGTTTGGACTGGTTCAGGCAAACCAGTAGTTCTGTCTATCAACTGGCCCTGCCCCTCCACCCTATCCTGTCCTATATTTCCTTCTTTCTGGCTCAGCTGATTCACGCGGCACAGCTGATTTCCGCGCCTCCACTATTCTACTTACCAGGGCTGCCTTAGAAGGTAAGCAGCTGAGCTTTGGATTGCTGTATTTTGAACGCTGCATGCAAGCAAATTAGGCATCCAATCACCGAAGCGCGCGATCACCGAACCAGTTGTTTAATTGGTTGCAGCCCACCACTGCATATAATCCATCACACTGGTCCAATTCTGAAAATTTTTCAACTTTCCAGTGTATAGTAGAGAAGGACTGACCAAAGTCACCTAACCAGTTTTCAAGGGTACGGAAATACCAGAACCCTCACCCAGCATTTAATCTCATTGCTACAGTAGCTCTGAGAGAGAGAGTGTGTGTGAAAGGGAAAGAGAGAATTAATCCAACAGAGATCTAACTGACAACTGTTTAGCTTTTGTGATGCAGAAACTAAGTCCTTCCTTGGTCCCTTCCATTGTTTCAGAGTGCCTTGCTTGGTTTTTTTGACTTAGTGTTATGTGTATGGCTTAGCGTGAAAACAACCACATAGATATTTGAGGCTTTGCAATAAAGTATTTTCCATTGTGATGGGTATGAACAAAAGCTCATTATTTGATTGAACACAAATCAACCTACCTTATGGATTATGAGACTTAACAAGAAACCATTGTTAGGATTAACAATGTCAATCTCAGTTTAGCCGTCATGTTTAACTGTAGCTGATCAAGAATTAGAGTGAAAGTGAAATCTCCTTGTTGCCATGCCAAGAAGCATGAGAAACAGAATGGAAGGCAGGCTAAAGTTTGTTTCAGTTAGGATAAACTGTAGCTTGAGCTTTCTTGTAATATCAAAACTGAGCTAATGTTAGAATTAACTACAGAAGTAAGAGAAAAATTATGGAAGTGTGTAATTATAATGGTTCTCAGATACAGTAAAGCATTTTATTATTTTTTAATTTTTTATCCTATCTATCTCTCTATCTCTGTCTGTCTATATCTGTCTGTCTATCTGTCCATCCGTCCATCCATCCATCCATTTATCTATCATCTACCTACCTACCTACCTATATATTATCTATCTATCTACCTCTATCCATCTATCTATGTATCTAACTATCTATCTATCTATCTATCTATCTATCTATCTATCTATCTATCATCTATCTACCTATCTACCTACCTACCTACCTATCTATCTATCTATCTATCTATCTATCTATCTATCTATCTATCTATCTATCATCTACCTACCTACCTACCTACCTACCTACCTATCATCTATCTATCTATTTCTATCTATCATCTATCTATCTATCTATCTATCTATCTATCTATCTATCTATCTATCTATCTATCTATCTATCTATCTATCTATCTACCTACCTACCTACCTACCTACCTACCTACCTACCTACCTACACACACACACACACACACACACACACACACACACATATTTAGAGTCACAACCCCTGGTAAGCCCCAATTATGGGAGGAAGCTAACTGCTTCCATCATCTGTCAATCGGCTCGTCACAAGAGTCCATCACGACAGAAACCCAATATTTTTACTGTTGCCTTTGTTATATATGTGTGGTTTTTTTTTTTTGGTGGCTCAATTGTTAATACATCTGCCTTAGAGGCAATACAGCACAGGCTCGATTCCCAGTAAGGGTATGGCTAGCTGATGAGAGCTAAATAGTTTGAAATAGATCTATACTAGTCTCCCTTTATTTATTTATCAGCACAAATTAAAACACACACACACACACACACACACATTAGATTTTACAACCCCCCGGTATGCCCAAATATAACATACATACATACATACATACATACATACATACATACATACATACATACATATATATATTATATCTATCTATCTATCTATCATCTATCTATCTATCTATCTATCTATCTATCTATCTATCTATCTATCTATCTATCTATCTATTATCTATCTATCTATCTATCTATCTATCTATATATTATCTATCTATCTATTATCTATCTCTATCTATCTATCAATCATCTACCTACCTACCTACCTACCTACCTACCTACCTATCTATCTATCTATCTATCTATCTATTTATTTATTATCTATCTATTATCTCTATATCTATCTATCTATCATCTATCTATCATCTACCTACCTACGTACATATCTACCTACCTACCTACCTACCTACCTACCTACCTACCTACCTACCTACCTACCTACCTACCTATCTATCTATCTATCTATCATCTATCTATCTATCTATCGTCCTTAGCTTACAACCATTCATTTAGTGACTGTCTGATATTAAAAAGGCACTAAAAAAAGTGACTTATGACCAGCCATCAGATTCATGACTGTTGCCTTATCCTCATGGTCACATGACCAAAATTTAGATACTTGGCAGCCAGCATCTATTTATGATGATTCCAACGCCACAAGTCATGTAATTGCCATTTGCTAACTTTCCGGACAGCTTCTAACTGGTGAAGTCAATGGTGAATGCCTGATTCACTTAATGACCACATTATTCACTTAACTGCAACGATTCACTTAATGGCCATGGCAAAAAGGTCATAAAATTGGATGTGGTCCTATGTCAAGGACTGCCTCAGTGGTGAAATTCAATTTTTTTACTACCGGTTCTGTGGGCTTGGTAGGCGGGCAGGGGAAGGATACTGCAAAATCTCCATTCCCATCTCACTCTGGGGCCAGCCAGAGGTGGCATTTGCCGGTTCTCTGAATTACTCAAAATATCTGCTACTGATTCTCCGAATTACTCAAAATTTCTGCTACCGGTTCTCCAGAACCTGTCAGAACCTGCTGAATTTCACCCCTGGACTACCTGCGTCTGTCTGTCTGTCTGTCTGTCTGTCTGTGTCCTATCTATCTATCTATCTATCTATCTATCTATCTATCTATCTATCTATCTATCTATCTATCTATCTACCTACCTACCTACCTACCTACCTACCTACCTACCTACCTACCTACCTACCTACCTATTTATCTGATGGTGTTGCTTCCCATGAAACAGCTAGATTATGCTAAATAACAGCAGCTTTGTGCAGCTATCTGTTATCTAGCTACTCTTTGATATTGAAGGCACGTTATTCTGTTTCTTCTAAGTAATAAATCATCCTTGATATATAGTCTTTAATACAAGGTTCATGTAATAGAGCTATATCATCTAAACTCCAATATCAGCTGCGATTAATCATGCCCATCAACTGTTTTGTATACTTGCCTACAAAATGTGAGGTGAAATACATTAATATTCAGAAATCCAATTAGAATCATACTGCTTATCCATAATAGCTGCTACTTTTTGAAGGCAGCAAACATAATATGGTTCAAGCCACTCTAAACAATAATAGAAAAATGGATCTAAAGACAATACCAGGCAGACTTTTAATAATGCAAGTTTTGGGTAGATATACATGGCATCTTAATTTATTTGAATGGCTGTAATCTGACTATGTGAAAAGAAATGTTAACATAATAAACATTTCAAATTTCCAGACAATATAATAACTGGACAACCCTTGGCAGTTGTGTCATCATTTCAGAGTTATTTCATTATCTAAACAGAAAACCAGAATGACCACAGATTGGCAAAAAAGCAGTAGTAGCGTGAGCGACTTTTCATTTTTTGCTGGCTTCCCCACTGAGTTTCCTTGTGGGAATCTGGCCAGGAACATCAGAAATCTCCTCTCCATTCCCCTCCCCTCCCCTTCCCACAGGTAAGTCACCACTGCTGAGTGGGAGACTAAGGGATTATGAGACTGGCTGGGAAACTGTTATGGAACATTGAAAATGAAGATCACATGACTGTAGCAGAAGCATAACTGTAGCCAATAATACTGAAGCAACCACATTTCCCCCAAATTTCATTGAGTCATGGATCTTGGATACATTCTGTAAGGTAGCCCATTTGAGATACCTTTGTTCAAAAATTGTTGCCCTATGATGTACCAGTTAAAGGTCATAACAATCAGTGCTTTAGTGTTATATAGACAGATTACAATCATAACGTAATGTAATATTCCAAATATGTTTTTTCAAAAGGCAGCTGGACTGGATGAGAAGATGTTTTGCTTCTCATCCAAGAAGCTTCTTCAGTTCTGGCTGAATGCTAGAGGATGGAAGGATTTATATTCCTTGCAATCATCTGGACTTTAGCATTCTTTCTGAGAGTCATTTAGGCCCCTTGGAGTTGTATCTGTGCCTCAGTGATTCTCAGAAAGAGTGCTAATGAACAGATGACTGCAAGAACTATAAACCCATCCTTTCAGCCAAAACTGAAGAAGCAGCTTGGATGAGAAGCGAAACGTCTTCACGGAAAAACAAACTCCAATTGCCTTTTGACAAAAGTATCTTTGGGACAACCATGACCTGGATGACAGAGACTCTTCAAAGACAAATGTAATATAATGTAGTAGACCCAACTTCTTCTAGGCTAAGCGCTGTTTTTAGCTTTTAAGGTCTGCATTGTAAAAATAATGGGTAGAGCCAGAACAAAAGCTGAACGTGATTTCATTTACATTTTATGAATGTAGTTGTATTCCATTTCCCTTGCTCTCCTCCTTCCAGCTTATAGGTAGCTGTTTTTTTCAGATTTGAACTGCACGGAAACAATTTAGTTTGTGTCTTTTTGCACTTCTCAGAAGAACATTTTCTTTCACAAATAAGTGAGTGTCGCATTCAAATAGAAAGAGTCTTCTAATCTATTTACGATGCACATGTTTATGATGCTATTTATTTAGTCTAGCCTATGAATGAAGTACCAGTGAAAGGATGATCAAAGCATACATGCATCACATCTAGCTATGGTTGCATTTTTGTGGGTGTCCCAAATGTTGTAGCCATTGCTATAAAGCAGCACTTCCCAAACTCGGATAAAATTACCCCAAATTGGGTAAAAGTAGTTTTTTTTGTAATGACCCATAAATCCATTAACAATCACAAAAGGGGCTTTTAAATTGATTTCTGTAGATTTCTATGTGTACTAAAATATATTCATAAATCTCAAAAAAAATACTTTAACTAGTATTCCTAGTTAAAACAAAAATCAATAAAATTACCAATGGTAATTTGTTTAAAAGGCATAAAGATCATTCAATAATATATATTTTTATAATACAGGTAATCCTCAAGTTATGTCAATTTGTTCAGCGACCATTCAGTTACGAAGGGGCTGAAGAAAGGATCTTATAACCAGTCCTTCCAGTTTGATAAGACTTTATGATGAGTGGTTTGGGCTAGATGAAGGAAAAGGTTTAGGAGAAACTGCTATTGAGTCTAGACAACTTGAAATTTTAGGGCTGAGCTGGTCTGTGCTTTTGATTACATTTTTCATATTTGTCCAGATAATAATCTTTCATAATGAAAAATGATTCCAGAGAGAGTTGTTCATTGTCATTAAATTTGTTTTTGAGCCCACAAAATAAGATATTTCCGGCTGCCTATATTTTTTTGACAAGCAAAGCAAAAACCAACAACAATTCTTCTAGCTTTCTATTTAGCCAGGGAGACTATTTATGAGTTTCACTTGATATCACATTTTGATGGGAGCCATGTAATGAATATTTGATTTGTTTTCAGTTTTGAGATAGCATGTGTTATAACTTTCCTTGTTTTTCTCTATATAAAAATAGGGCAGTGAGACATAGAGCTGGTGCAAAATATTTTTGTGCTGTATAAAAGTAGGGCTCTTCTAGATGATAAGACTGAGCCCAAGGTGGGGGCAATTGTGCCATCATTTTGGAGTTCCCACAAGAAACCTAAGTCCAATACCCAATGAATTGACTCTTAGCTAGCTGTGGGCAAATAAATGCCCATTGTCTTTATTTTTGCTTTTACTTCAGCTTCATCTATACCAGTGGTGGCTAACCTTTTTGTTGTCATGTGCCAAAAGCGAACTCCCCCTGTGCATGCGCGCACAACCCCTGCGCCCCGTTTTGGGCCTAGCAGGCCTCTTTGCAGCCTTCTGGGACCAAAATGGGCTGCGGGGGTGGGGCATACACCCCTGCACTCCTCCTGCCCCCCATGCATGGAAGCGCCACCCTCCCCGGCCCTCCACGCATTGCGTTCAGGTCTCCTACATGCGCCCCACCACCCCAAGCAGAGACCTGAAAATCAGCTGGCCGGCAGGGAGGTGCACAGTGGAGTTGAGCTGGGGCGACGGCTCAAGTGCCCACAGAGAGGGCTTCTGCGTGCCACCTGTGGCATGTGTGCCATAGATTGCCATCACGGATCTATACAGACAAGCCAAACAATATGGTAGCACACTTATGCTTAGCTTGCCAAATGCCTGCCAACCACATTTAACAATGCCGTTAAATAAATTTCCTTTAGTGTATCACTTTCCATTGAGCTCTGTTGGCCAAGTATATGCAGTGGTGTATTATCAGATTTATATTTTTCTTCCTTTGGTGATTTATTAACAATAACCTGGCTCTTTCAGATTTACTACCTGTATGTCTGTCAAAAAAAAAAGGCAAGATGGTGAAGTGACATGCTGATGGAAGCCTAGTCCATTTTCTATGATTGCACAAAAAGGAATGAAGCTTACATCACAACACTGTTTCTGTCAATTGTCCTCTCCTGACACACCCACACACTCCCCATTCTGAACATAAGAAAAAGCTCTAGCTTAGCCCTACCCATTTCTTTCATTGAACTCAGATTTGAAAGGGATTTGGGAGGTCTTCTAGTCTACTCCCCCTGCCCAGTCTAGCCTATATTCTTCTTTCTCATAGCTGCACTGGATGAGAAAGAAAATATGCATCCTTCCAATCCCTATTATTTAGACCTGCAGTGGTTAGAATGCAGTACTGCAGGTTGTTTCTGCTGTCTGCCGGCTGCCTGCAGTTCGGGAGTTTGATTCTCTTCCGGCTCGTTGACTCAGCCTTCCATCCTTCCAAGGCCAGCAAAATGAGGACTCGGATTGTTGAGGGAAACATGCTGACTCTGTAAACCACTTAGAGAGGGCTGTAAAATACTGTGAAATGGTATATTAGTGCTATTGCTGTTGCTATTACATCCCAAAACATGCAAGTTGCAAACCTTTCTTTTCTCAATCTGTCTTCCAATCAATACATTGATCTTTTTTTTTTTTAACTGGAACTGTCTTCATTTTTAACCAAAGAAGTTGTTACATATGATCAATGCCATTTCTTCCCATCTAACACTGAACCAGGGCCAAAATGTTATTTCTCTCCTTGGATCAAGTCGCATATACAATTCAAGCTATCATCTACAAAATGCTATAATCATTTTATTATCTTGACAAAATCTGCACATCGTTCTCTTGTTTTTTTTTTTAAAAAAAACCCTAATAGAAAAAGGAGATCATTGATGCTGTGAGTAATGAAAAGTATTTATTGCTGTTGCTGAATTGATTTTATTTAATGTTTTAACTGATACTTGCGTTTCCTTTAGCCTTCCTAGATTCTGATTGTTTCAGCAGTTTTTTAGGTTCTAAAAAATAGGTACTAAAATCTAGTATTCAGGAGAAGTTCAAACGTTCTGTAAATTCATAAATTAGCTGACCTTTTGCTGCTGAGACAAAGCAGGGGAAAACATGGGGATTTATGGTTACTGCTCTTTTATATTAATTAAAGTGTTGGCATTTTTGTCTCCAAAGCAGAACTGTTTGTTTCCCCTTCCTGCATGCAGAAAAACATGTTCCAGTTGCGCAGTAGTCCAATATTTGCTGGGAGCACATTTGTTGAAATTGACAAAGCCACAAATACCGTGTTTCCCCGAAATTACGACATGCCCTGATAATAAGACCATGCCATATTTTTCCTGTGGGCAAAAATATACGCCCTTCCCCAATAATAGCCCCTGGACACACACACCCCCAGCCAGGCAGAGCACCACTCACCAACCTAGCGATATCCTAAAGGCGCAAAGCCGCAGGAACCGGGGGGGGGGCAAGGCGCTCATATTGCTTGACGCCTTTGGGATACCACTAGGTTGGTGGTGGCACTGTGCCCAGCTGGAGGCGGGGGGTTGCTAGGCAGCTGCTGTCATGAGCAGCTGCCCGGCAATGCCCCTTTCCAGCCGGGCAGAGCGCCACTCACCGACCCAGTAATATCCCAAAGGCGCTAAGCCACGTGGTGCTCTGCCCAGCTGGAAAGAGAGGTTGCAGGAGCACTTGTTCTGCCTCCAGCTCGCGTGCCTCCCTGTCTCACCATGCCCAACTCTCCCTGCAGGGCTGGGCCAGGGAGGCACCACCGCTGCTGCCCTGCCCGCTGCCGCCACTGCTGCCCACCCCACCACCACCACCCGCTGCCTGCCGCCGCCACCATGCTCTGACCATAACCGGCTTCCAACTCCGGAGATCCGGTGCCGAGTCAGCAGTGGATCTCCAGAGTTTGGAAGCCGGTTATGCTCGGAGCATGGCGGCGGTGGCAGTGGGGCGGTAGTAGCGGTGGCACCCTTGGCCCAGCCCTGCAGGGAGAGTTGGGCATGGTGAGGCAGGGAGGCACGAGGCTGGAGGCAGAACAAGTGCTCGCACAACCTCGGCTTTCCAGCTGGTAGAGTGCCACGCGGCTTAGCGCCTTTGGGATATTACTGGGGTCGATGAGTGGTGCTCTGCCCGTCTGGAAAGGGGCATTGCCGGGCAGCTGCTCATGAGCGTGGTCACCTTATGCGGCTTTGTTGCATTGCTGCGACAGCGCAACACATCCGTTTGCCCCTGATGGCTGTGCCCGGCTCTTCAGGCGCCTGCTTGCAAGAGAGCACCACCTGGCAACCCCAAACCAATAGCTCCCCCGCCGATAATATGGCCCAAGCAAATTGGGGTGGGGGGGGTCAAAAGAAAATAAGACCTTGTCTTATTTTCGGAAAACACTGTATGACTTCCAAATCCCTCATTTTGCCTGCTGCCACAAGCACCTCCATTCCATGCGAGCTAAAACATAAAATAATACAGATTCTTAGCTGCAGCCAGGATTTTTGATTATGCCCTCTTTAAAAGTCAACTTTTCAGATTGCTTGCATTTTGGAATTCTGCCTTTTTAAATGGAAACACTCCAAGTTCTCTTCTATAACTTTGGAAAAGTCCTTTGAATTGTTCAAGGTTCAAACGTGCAGCCATTGTCATTCCCTGGTTTAATTGGTGAGAGATTGTATCAGTGGTTTGCCTGTTTAGGAATGAATGTAAGGAGGGGAAGGGGGGCTTCTTCTAATTTGATGCCGACAGATCTGAGCCTGGTGGCACAGTGGTTAGACTGCAGTACTGCAGGCCACTTTTGCTGACTTCCAGCCACCTGCAGTTTGGCAGTTCAAATCCCACCAGGCTCAAGGTGACTCAGCCTTCCATCCTTCCGAGGTAGGTAAAATGAGGACCCAGATTGTATGGGGCAATAGGCTGACTCCGCTTAGAGAGGGCTGTAAAGCACTGTAAAGCAGTAAGTCTAAGTGCTATTGCTATTCTGTAATCATACTCAAAATATATATTTGTGAAAGACTAAAGCCACTTTAGGAATTAGTTGACAGGGTTTCATTGATTTTGCTATTCTGTGGATGAGACTATTTACCAGAAAAGCCATCCAGAGGAGGAATACAAACGCTGTAGTATTGTAAGCCTGGGAGATTTTTTTTTAGAGTGTCATAAAACAAGATGGAAGTTATTTTCTTGGGATCTAATATTGAATTGGGAGTCCTCTGAACAGTTTGGGCCCTTTACCTAATGGTCCAGCTTTCTTGAATATTGATTTAAACACTACAAGTCTTCTAGTATAAAACTAGGTGAATTAAGATCCATAGGCTCTTTCATCATAGACTGTTTAAAATAGCACACATACATCTCGTTCTTGATTCACAAACACATTTGGGACCCAGAACTTCTATTGTCAAGCAAGGGCAGTTTTTTAAGTGATTCACACCCAATTTTACAATCTTTCTTTTGCCACAGTTGTTTAAGTAAATCATAGCAGTTGTTAAGTGAATCATTCAGTCATTCAAAGAATGACTTCCAGCCTGACTTGGCTTGATAGAGGCTGGCTGGGGAGATCATATGACCCTGGAATGCTGCAGCCGTTGTAAATGTCAGCTTCGGAGAGCCCACAAGCCCGGAGCTGCCATTTTTTGTGGGGGGGGGGAGCTTGTGGGAGCTGGCCAGGAATCATGCTTACCAATACAATATAATACAATACATAGCAGAGTTGGAAGGGATCTTGGAGGTCTTCTAGTTCAGTGTTTTTCAACCACTGTGCCGTGGCACACTAGTGTGCCGTGACATAGTGTAAGGTGTGCCGTGGGAAAAAACACTTTATATACGTCAATATAGGCACAGAGTTAAATTTTTTAACATTTTCTAATGGGTGGTGGGCCTCGTGGATTTTTTCATGAAAAAAGTGTGCCTTTGCACAAAAAGGGTGAAAAACACTGTCTAGTTCAACCCCCTGCCTAGTATAGGAAACCCTATACTGTTTCAGACAAATGTTATCCAACCTCTTCTTAAAGACTTACAGTGTTGGGGCATTCACAGCTTCTGGAGGCAAGTAGTTCCATTGATTAATTGTTCTAACTGTCAGGAAATTTCTCAGTTCTAAATTGCTTCTCTCCTTGATAGTTTCTACCCATTGCTTCCTGTTCTACCCTCAGGTGGCTTGGAGAATAGTTTTGACTCCCTCTTCTTTGTGGCAACCCCTGAGTTATTGGAAGACTGCTATCATGTCTCCCCAGAGTCCTTCTTTTCATTAAACTAGACATACCCAGTTCCTGCAACCGTTCCTCATATGTTTTAACCTCCAGTCCCCTAATCATCTTTGTTGCTCTTCTCTGCATTCTTTCCAGAGTCTCAACATCTTTTTTACATCGTGGCGACCAAAACTGAATGCAGTATTCCAAGTTGGCCTTACCAAGGCATTATAAAGTGGTATTAACACTTCACATGATCTTGATTCTATCCCTCTGTTTATGTAGCCTAGAACTGTGTTGGCTTTTTTGGCAGCTGCTGCACACTGCTGGCTCATATTTAAATGGTTGTCCACTAGGACTCCAAGATCCCCCTCACAGTTACTACTATTGAGCAAGGTACTACCTATACTGTACCTGTGCATTTTGTTTTTCTTGCCTAAATGTAGAACCTTACTCTTTTCACCATTGAATTTCATTTTATTAGATAGTGCCCAATGTTCAGGGTTGTCAAGATCCTTCTGTATCTTAGCCTGTCTTCTGGAGTGTTGGCTATTCCTGCCAGCTTGGTGTCTCCCTCCACATGCAATCCAGCTGAGAATTCTTCATAACTGATAACTGACTGAGAACAAGCCATGACTGATTGCCAGGTGGTTTTCACTCTGGGTCACAAAGTGATGGGGTGTGTGTGTACGTGGGAGTGGGGTTTAGCCTAAATTCCAATAAATACAAAAGGTGGGGGGGAGAACCGATGTCAGCTTTGACAATTTATTCATTGCCTTAGTGCTTTGTTGGTCAGTTTGTGCCAGAGGAAGATAAACTGCATTTTCAAACCTTCTCTGTGTTGGCCGTTTTCCTTAACCCTTTGGAACCTGACAATCAATACATGCTAGGACCTGAAGTTTGATCTTGTGACTATGGGGACGTGGCAACAGTTATAAATGTGACTACAGGTAGTCCTCAACTTACAACCACAATTGAGGCCAAAATTTATGCTGCAAAGTGAGCAATTTGTTAAGTGAATTTTGCCCCAATTTTTCTTCCCACATTTGTTAATTTATCCCTGCAGTTGTTAAATTAGTAACCCGGTTGTTAAGTGAATCTGGTTTCGCCATTGACTTTGCTTGTCAGAAGGTCGCAAAGGGATCACATGAGCCCAGGACGCTGCAACCGTCATAGATATGAGTCAGTGGTCAAACATCCAAATGCAAATCACGTGACCATGAGGATGCTGTATTAGTCATAAGTCTGAAAAATGGTCATGAGTCACTTTTTTCAGTGCCGTTGTAACTTTGAACGGTCACTAAGCCAACTGTTCTAAGTCGAGGACTACCTGTACTGGTTTTGAGTCATTTTTTTCACTGACGTCGTAACTTTGAATCCTTGCTATAATGATGGTTGTAAGTCAAGGATGACCTTATGTGATGGTATTATTTCCCACCTGCATTTCCCTGACCCTTTTACTCAGTGGTGGGATTCCAATAATTTAACAACTGGTTCTCCACCCTCATGACCCAGCTGCGTAGGCGGGGCTCAGTGATCAGTGACTGGGTGGGTGTGGCCAACTGAATGTCGCTTACATCGATGGGTGCTTCGCCTTAGCTGTAACAATGTCATAAGGGTTAACTGGAGAGGCAATTTCTGTAAGCAGGGCAATAAAGATTAGGCTAGAAATAACACCAGAATGTTTCCTTCCTGCCTTCCTTACAGGATTAGCCCCGTAAAGTGGAAAAAAACAAAAAGGAGATTTCTTCCAACAACCAGTCCTCCCGAAAAGGTGCAAACTGGCTGAACCCCACCACTGCTTTTAGTATTAATTGAATCTTACTGCTTTTTTTCATCATCTTCATCAAAATTAGACAAAAGGGAGTCCTCTCTCTCTCTCTCCCTCTCTCCCTCTCCTTCTCCTTCTCTCTCCCTCTCCCTCTCTCTCTCCCTCTCCCCCTCCCCCTCTCTCTCCCTCCCTCCCTCTCCCTCTCTTCCTCTCCCTCTCTCCCTCCCTCTCTCCCCCTCCCCCCTCCCTCCATCCCTCCCTCCCCCCCCTCTCCTTCCCTCTCTCTCTCCCTCCCTCCTCCCCCCTCTCTCTGAAATACCATGTTCCAGTGTTTTCAGTTTATAATATGAAAATGATGGAAACTGCTAATAAGTGACTTTATTTCAAAGCACAAAGTTCCCACAGGGAAAATATTACCTTAATTGGTGTTTCTAGGGAAGCTTTTCATTAGCTGAACCATCTTCAGTTGTTACCGTTGCGGTCCATCCTCCCTCAGCTATTAATATTTCATCTTCTTGGGGAGCTACGAATTCCAAGTCAAATATCATCAGCGGTTATCATTTTTTACAAAGCAAATTTGGAGAAAGTATTATTATGAGTATTGATAAGGTCTGCATAATAGAGGCATGCATCCTGGAGAACCCTAGAACAGAGTTCAGAATAACAGAGTTGGAAGAGACATTGGGGGTATTCTAGTCCAACACCCCCCCACCCCGGACTCAAGCAGGAGACCCTATAGTAGTGATGTCTAGGCATCCCAAAAGCATGCCAAAAGCATGTGGGTGTGACCGTGCGTGCCCACACCCAAAATGCATGCACCACCCCCAGGCATGCACACACAACTCCCTCTCCGCGCATATGCGCAAGCCTCACTGAATCCTCTGGACTTCCGGGAGGCCCGTTGAGCTGTTTTTTGCCCACCGCAGGCTTCACTTTCTCTTCTTGTGCTCTGACTACTATACAAGAAATAGCACCTGTGGGTGGACTGGAGGCGGGGGGGGGGGGGCAGGAATCAAATGTGAGAGGAATGTCCTGTTTACTGTCAACAGCAACAAATGTTTTTCTCTCTGTTTGAAGTTCTTCCGCTCAGCAGTGTTAATGGACATTTCTCCTGTCCGTGAGTTGGCAGATAAGTAGGCCACCCTAAATTGCTTCACCTCCTTTGCCGAGCCCTATTCTCCTTGAATAGCGAAGCCAGGCAGAAGTGTTCTTCTTCTATATTAAGAGTGCAGAAGATGAAAGGACGTTCGACTCAGCCAGTACTTTGGGAAGTGAGTTTGAAATGGGGTAGATAATACTGGCTTGGAGACCTTTCTCCGCCTAAAAGATACTGATTTTGAACACTCTTTAGTCCTTGTGATAGTCATTCTTAGTAAGAGGCAACAGCGTTGAGTGGTGCTCTGTACTCTGGGCTGTGTAGCTGACTCTGAAGCAGGTTTTGATATATAATTTTTTATGTGGCTCTCTAAAGTAGCTTCTCATTTCCACCCATCTGGTCTAGGAATAACAGAGGTGGAAGGGACCTTGGAGGTCTTCAAGTCCAACCCCCTGCTCAGGCAGGGAAACTCTATAGCATTTCAGTCAAACGGTTGTCTAATCTCTTCTTAAAAACTTCAGTGTTGGAGGCATTTACAACTTCTGGAGGCAGGTTGTTCCACTGATTAATTGTTCTAACTGTCAGGAATTTTCTCCTTAATTCCAAGTTGCTTCTTCTCTCCTTGATTAGTTTCCACCCATTGCTTCTTGTTCTACCCTCAGGTGCTTTGGAGAATAGGTTGGACACTTCTTCTTTGTGGCAGCCCTGAGGTATTGGACCACTGCTATTGTGTCATCCCTAATCCTTCTTTTCATTAAACCAGACATAGCCAATCCATTCTTTATATGTTTTAGCCTCCACTCTCCTAATCATTTTGTTGCGCTTCTCTGCATTCTTTCTAGAGTCTCAATATCTTTTTTATAGTGTGGTGAACAAAACTGGTTGCAATATTCCCAAGTGTAGTCTTACCAGCACGGACCTTCATTCTATTCCTCTGTTCAAAACAGGTTAAGTCAATGGATCCTGCCCACCCTTGCCTCAGCAGTACCAAGGAGGCTGCACAGTGTTGAAAAAACCATGGTTACTAATAGCAGTATCACTTAGACTTATATACGACTGTCACGGGGCTTTACAGCCCTCTCTAGCAGTTTACAGAGTCAGCCTATTGCCCCCAACATCTGGATCCTCATTTTAACTCACCTTGGAAGGATGGAAGGCTGAATCACCTTGAGCTGGTGAAATTGAACTGCTGGCAGCTGGCAGTCAACATAATTAGCCTGCAATACTGCATTCTAACCACTGCGCTATCCCCAGTTCTTGTTGGATATGATGAGATGCTGCTCTCTTACACATGCATGCAAAATAATTTTTGAATATCATAAAACAAGTGACAGGAGCTTATATCCTGTGTCACCTTTATGGTATTTTCTACTGTGCCATTTCAGGATTCATTCCCCTATGTTAATTGAAATTAAGATATTTGCCGTAAGCGCCTAATCCCGTTGAAACTTGCTATAGGTGTAAGAGGGCATAACATTGGAGCCTAGGTTCAGTAACATGGTGAGTAAAGTACAGGCAAATTAATCACTTGAGCTTTGTCTAGGAAACTATTTCTAAAGTGGTAGATCCCTGGCAAGTGTAGACGAGCTGATTTTGCTCTTAATATCCACTGTTTTCTTAGGGTGCCTGACTTAAGCAGAATTCAGATCGTGAAGAACTTTTGAACTGCTGGTAACTCATAATAAACTTCATTTAGTACCTCTTGCTTTTAAAATAATGAAAACCTCATTCATTGTAGATCGAATAAGGTATATATGCCTTCACGTGTCTTAAAGAACCAAAACATGTAGGTATAATTGTGGTGAAATTATAGCATAGCTTTTAGACTTATATGCCACCCCGCTGTGCATTTTATAATGTCGGTATATGGCCCCCAACAATCTGAGTCCTCATTTTACTGACCTTGGAAGGATGGAAGGCTGAATCAACCTCAAATCCCATCAGGTATCAAACTCCTAACTGTGGGCAGAGTTAGACTGCAAGTCTTCATTCTAACCACTGTGCCACCAGAGCTCTTCGAGAAATTATGGTCATTCATAAATTTTATTATTTGAGTTGCCATATTTATTGACTGTGGTTTTCAAAATGTGTTTAGTGATGTAAAACGAATGGAAAGGATACAGCTGTAACAGAGGCAGATACCTTAAACAACTTAATTTGTTCGTCTGTAACTGGAACCAGTCCCCCAAGATATGTAGCAAAACCAAAGTGTTCCTATCCACTGTCACTTGCTTCTCCTATCTGAAAATGCCAGGGATTCAATTCGAAGCACATCTCTTAACGAGTTGTGGTTTCTTTCTCTGTTAACATCACACTATCTTTGCTTAAGAAGTACACAGTGAAGCACACAATCTACTTTTTTCATTGATTGGGGTTGATTTAGATTGAAAGGTACTGACTTAAGAAAAAAAAAACCTATAAAATAAGTATTCTGCAGTTGTTGCTCTCCCAGTTGTTTTACATCATATAGGTGCTTAATTGTATATTTCTGAAACAGAAAGTTGCAGGTAAAAGTGAAGTCCATCATCTGGCTGTTGTTAACATATGAAATAAGAAATAGTGAAATTATTTCAAAATGGTATTGATGAGCAAAATGCTCATGACTTTTTGCTTTCAGTTATCCTGTTCTACCAGGGTCCCAGAGGTTCGCTTGTCATTACCCGTGAAAAACTTATTTTAATAGTTTCCAGTGCCTTGTTGTTACAGAGTTAGCATCCATTCGTGGAAAGATTTATTTTATTTTAATTCCATGTATTTGTCAAATTACTATGCCCATCACACTGTCAAGGGTTCCAAGTAATACATCCCATTCAATAAGTTCCTTAAAGAACATTTTATTAGGATATTTCAAATTCCTGGTGGAAAACCGGCTCTAAGTTGGCGCCAGTTTTCCTCCCCGAATTAAAAGTAAAACTTCATCACTTCCTCCCCCAGAGTCTCAGTCACATGATTCAATCAGCATACAGTCCAGTTGCTACTGTGTTTTCCCCAAAAACAAGGACAGGGTCTTATTTCTTTTGACCCCCAAATTAAGCACTTGGCCTTATTTTCTGGGGGGTCTTACTATTTTTTGAAGTGCAGGAGGTGGTGAGCATGGTCATTTCATGGCTGCTGCTGTGTGCAATATTTTTGGGGAGGGCTTATTTTCAGGGGAGGGCTTATTTTAGTGCATGAGCGCAAAAGCCCGATTGGGCTTATTATCCAGGGAGGTCTTATTTCGGGAAAACAGGATGACCTCAGTCTCCAGTCACTGTCCTGTGGACACCGGCACAAATGTCCTTGATTCCCAGGGAGGGGAAATAATTTTATTTAGACTACAAAGTCCCAGCTAATCTCTACAACTCCTCTCTGGCCCCTTCACTCCAGGCTGGGTCAGCCCTGAAGCCGTGAGAAAAGAAACAGCAGAGAAGCTCTAGGTAGAATAGCAGTAAACCCTTTGATGAAAAATATTCAGGCGTCGTGGCATGGTTTTTCCTTGTGACACTCTCTGGAAATAAAAAGTTGGACTTTGCGAAAGTAGGATACAAAGATTACAGTATTGATGCTTTAGAATTCGGTGTGGTGAATGGACTCAGTTATAGCAGCAGTGGATACCCTGTTGAAAACTAAAAGACCCGTTGGGAACTGTTCTGCCTGGAGAAAATCTCTCCATGTTGACTTAAGTCCACGTTGCTGGGGCTCATGCTCCATTGAGCTAAGAATCAACATTGACCTCGATGACACATTGTCACCAATGAAAGATATTTTTGCATGATTGTATTCTATTCCAGCATTGTTAAATAATGCTGTCTGTAGCATTTTGAAGGTTAGGAGAATGACTTTTTCTTTGTTCTTGGAGCACCAGACAGATTGCTTGAGAACAAAAGATTTAGATAAACTACTGAATCTCTCAAGCAAAGTCTCTCTCCCTCTCTCTCTCTTCCTTTTCTCTCTTTCTCTCTTTCTCTTCTCTCTTTCCCCCTCCCTCCCACTCCAAATTCCTCTAGTCTTCTGTTTGGACTGAGATTCTCTGAATCTAGTTTGTGTTGTCTGGTTTAAAAAAAAAGGAAAACAAGAGTTGAAAAGCAGGAAAGGGGATTTTGTGAATATTTCATAGGCCCATGATGGTGAACCTATGGCACACATGCCAGAAGTGGCATGCAGAGCCATCTTTCTGGGCACACGAGTCATCGCCTGTTGCTCTCCAGCATGCCAGCCAGCTGGTCTTCACGTGTGCGGGAGCGCTGGAAACGGAAGAGTAGCCGCCCGGTGTGCATATAGGCGCCGGGAAGATGATCTTCCAGTTTCCGTCATGCACATGCGCACCAGCCAGCTGTTCTTCGCGCATGCATGTGCCAGAAACCGGAAGATCAGGTGGCCATTTTCCCAGCGTGCAAAAGCACACCAGGCAACTGCTCTTCTGGTTTTCGGCACGCGTGTGCACGCTCAGCAATCTGTGCCGAAAAGGTTCACCAACACTGTCATAGGCGATCCAACAGAAGGGAACAGAAGCATTTGCCAACAGGTGCCAGGGCACAAAATATTCACGTATCCAAGCACCTCTCACCCATTCACCCATCCAGGATGTGGAATCTAATACTGTCCCAATAGACACTCAATAGAAGAAGTTAATTATTTAGCCTTTTCTGAAGAGGTTGTTTTGAGTATGTTAACTGTGTGATTTAATCAATAGGCAAGCTGAGTAAATTATTAAAAGTGCTGTCTTTGCTATCCACTCCCTGTTATTTGACTTTCAGGAATCAAGGGAAGAAAGAGGAAGCAGTTCTCCTCCTGAGAAATTCCATTCAGTATGGACCAGATTTTTCCGATGCCTATTCTAGTCTTGCTTCACTCTTGGCTGAACAGGTAACTGAAAAGATTCAGAGCCATCTTTTACCAGTTTGAACTTTCCTGATATGCTGGACTTCCATTTTCAAGATTTCCATTGTTTATCACATTGTCTAGAAGTTAGTGGAGCAGAAATCCTATGCCCCTGAAGGGCACCGGATTGGGAAAGCTCATCTAAGCTATGCCTTGTTGATACAATATGAGTCACGTGGCACAGTGGTTAGAGTGCAGTACTGCAAGCTACTTCTGCTGAGTGCTGGTTGCCTGCAATTTGGCAGTTCAAATCTCACCAGGTTCAAGGTTGACTCAGCCTTCCATCCTTCCAAAGTGGGTAAAATGAGGACCCAATTTGTTGGGGGCAATATGTTGACTCTGTAAACTGCTTCGAGAGGGCTGCAAAGCACTGTAAAGTGGGTATATAAGTCTTAGTGCTATTGCATTCTGACTGTGCATTTTTGTACTATTGAAAGTGGACCTGCAAAGGAAGAAGTATCCTCCATAGGAGAAAGAAAATAAATAATCACATTTCAGATTTAAAAAATCACACACACAAAAATGGAATTCTCCCCTCCTCACCCCATTCCTTCTCAACAGACATGTCAATGGCTGCTGCTGGGGGAAAGGGACTGAGGGATTGCACGATTGACTGGGAAATTGTCACAAAATGTTTAAAATAAATATCATGTGACTGCAGCAACAGCCCAGGCACATAGCAGCAACCAGTAGTACTGAAGCAGCCACAACCTATCCAAATTTTATTCCTATGGGAGTTAGGGATCCTGGATTTTGGACACATTCTGTAATTTAGCCCATTAGAGGTACCTTGGTTCAGGAATTCTTGCCCTGTGAGGTACTGTTTCGCCCAGTTAAATGTCTTTCTCAATATAAAATATAAATAGAAATAAAGACAGTGGTAAAATGGTAAAAGAAGGGAATAGGGGAATAGGAGGAAGGAAGAAAAAGAAAAAAGAGATAAAAAACAGTGATTTCTGACTTTTTTTGATCCAGTAAGTACATAGTAAAGTTATAGTATCAACTTTTAGTGAGGCCAAATAATAACACCAGCCATTTCTATAACGGTAAGCTACTTAATTGTCAAAATCCAATCAAAATTTCAGTTTTTTTATTTCATTCAGAAAGTCCAGAAGCTATTTAACCACAAAGCTATTCGCATTCTTGTCCCTAATTAATCAGGTTCACCATCTTTGTCAATTCCATCATCTTTTCAGGTCATTCCTCCATTGGGACTAGGATCTGATTTGTAAAGAGTTACAAATTATAATATCTATGTTTCTGCCCTGAAATAAGCAACTGGATAATTATAGATTCTAGATTTATCCTTGAGAAAAAAGGAGGAACTTTTTTTATGTTTTACAGACATCCCTATATAGTATGTTGTCCTAAACTATCTTAAGAATCTACAGAATACAGAATAACAGCGTTGGAAGGGACCTTGGAGGTCTTCTAATCCAACACTGGAAGTTTTTAAGAAGAGATTAGACAGGAAACCCTATACCATTTCAGACAAATGGTTGTCCAATCTCTTCTTAAAAACTTCCAGTGTTGGAACAATCTCAACTTCTGGAGGCAAGTCGTTCCAATGATTAATTGTTCTGTCAGGAAGTAAATCACAGCAGTTGTTAAGTGAATCATTCAGTCATTCAAAGAACCCACTTTGACTTGGCTTGACAGAGGCCGGCTGGGGAGATCTTATGACCCTGGAATACTGCAACCGTTGTAAATGTCAGCTTTGGAGAGCCCACAAGCCCGGAGCTGCCATTTTGGGGGGGGGGAGGGGGGCTGTGGGAGCTGCCAGGAATCATGCTTACCAATACAATATAATACAATAGCAGAGTTGGAAGGGACCTTGGAGGTCTTCTAGTTCAACCCCCTGCCTAGGCAGGAAACCCTATACTGTTTCAGACAAATGGCTATCCAACATCTTCTTAAAGACTTACAGTGTTGGGGCATTCACAGCTTCTGGAGGCAAGTGGTTCCATTGATTAATTGTTCTAACTGTCAGGAAATTTCTCCTCAGTTCTAAATTGCTTCTCTCCTTGATCAGTTTCCACCCATTGCTTCTTGTTCTGCCTTCAGGTGCTTTGGAGAATAGCTTGACTCCTTCTTCTTTGTGGCAACCCCTGAGATATTGGAACACTGATATCATGTCACCTCTAGTCCTTGTTTTCATTAAACTAGACATACCCAATTCAATCTAAAATGGAAGGTTGATGGCCCTGGAATTAAAAGAAGCCCATGATTAATGTTCTTTGCTCAAAGTGGTTGAGGAAGTGTATGTAATGACCTTGTCCTCCTCATGGAGGGTGATTTCAAGTCACAGCAGATTTTGAAAAAAGAATAACTTTTAATATAAACTATGGTAGTTACTTTGGTAACCCAAGAGTTAATCAGAGGGCTCTGGTGGTTTAGATAATTTTGCACCTTTCATCAGTCTATTTTGTCATGCTGGCAAATTGGCTTGTCATTCTTGTGAGCTTCAAAGTAGCACTATAAAATTCTCCTTTAAAATGTTTACTGTCTCCTTCCTAGGGAAAAATCCTGTTTCCATGGAAATGCTTAGGAGACTCAAATGTTCCAAAGGTAGCTGTTGATTTAGTTGTATGTTTGATGTAGCTCATGGACTTTGTGCCAGGTTATGTATACAGTAATCCTCCACTTACGACCCCAGAATTTCTGTTGTTTAGCAGGAAGCTTTCAAATGATCCCCGGGGAGTGTGGATATGTTGTATTTTGTAGTGCCTGCCTGTCTTCCCAGCACTTGTCTGTGCAGAGGTGGGTTCCTACCAGTTCGCACCTATTCGGTAGAACTGGTTCGTCAAATCTACCGAACCGGTTAGAAGAGATTCCACCAGTGGACCCGGAAAGCAGGACACACCTACAGAAGAGGTTCCAAAAATTTTTGAAACCCACCACTGACACATACACCCACACACAGAGACAGACAGACTGACACAGAGAGAGAGAGAGAGAGAAAGAGAAAGAAAGGAAGAAATAAATAAATAAAGAAAAAAGGAAGAAAAAGAGTGAGAGATGAAAGAAAAAAAGAAAAAAGGGACAGAGACAAAAGGAAGGAAGGAGAGAGAGAGAGAGAGAGAGAGAGAGAAAGAAGAAAGAAAGAAAGAAAGAAAAAAGAAAGAAAAGAAAGAAAGAAAGAAAGAAAAAAGAAAAAGAAGAAAGAAAACACATGGCCGGCAAGCCACTCCCACCAGGTCACATTGCTGGCAAGCCACTCCCACAAAGGAGGCCACACCCACAGAGTAGGTTCCAAATTTTTTTGAAACCCACCACTGTGTCTATGGCACCAGCCTCACCCACCCATAGTTCTCAACCACCGGCCTGCTTGGCTGGAACATGGTTTCAGTGCTGTAAGCAAGTACTCCTGGATTTCCACCTCTTCCTACAATTGTGGTCATGTGAAGCCCTCGCTTAACAACCCACATAGTCTTTGCTTAACAACGGCAATGGGGACTGGTGGGATTGTCATTGGTAAATGATGTGGCCACCTGATTTTGTCCTTTATGACCGCATCCTTTAGTGATGGAAATTCTAGTCCCAATTACCATTGTAACCTGAGGACTATCTCTTAGATGACTGAAAGCAGCTCTCCAGACACCTGTTCGGAAGCCTTTCTCTTCACCTGTAGCTGTAGGCACTAACAATTGAAGATACCATGTTCAAAAAGCATGGTCTATTGTTGATGGACAACATTTCAGATATCACCAGTATAATGATTGTAAAGCAATTGGGTGTGTGTGTGTGTCAAGAAATGCTCTTTGCTCTTTCAAAAGCGTCACAAAACTGAGAGTGGGCCCAAGAACTGCAAAACCCTGAAAGGAAGTGTGTTGCTTTATGAATTGTAATTGATAAGAGTATTGGAACCTGATTATAAGGAATGAGGCAGGAACCAACATTAGTTCTGTTGTGCTAGAGAGAATGTTATGCCAGCATAGATCAGGTTTTCCAAGGTCTTTAGGAGAATGGCCAAATTCCATTATCTTGGAAACATGGAAAGCAAAATCCTAGGATTTAAATCCAGAAACATAAGATATATGAGGACTTTGATTTCTTGCTTTATGTGCTTCACTAGCTGAATACCTGTGCTCCGCTACGAAACTATGTGACCGGGCTTGATAAATCGACACTTACAGCTTGAAAATTAATGAGTAGTTACGATTGGTCTCTCCTCTCCCCTTTTCTCCTCAGGCTTGCCCCACAGAAGCCCCTCCTCTCCTATCCCTCTTCTGTCCCTCAGGCTGGCCCCATTGATCCTCTCCTCTCCCATTTTTTCCCCAGGCTTGCTCCACACAGGCCTCTCCCATCTTATCCCCTTCTCTCCATCAGGCTGGCCCCATTGATCCTCTCCTCTCCCCTTTCTCCCTCAGGCTTGCCCACACAGGCCTCTCCCATCTTATCCCCTTCTCTCCATCAGGCTGGCATCATTGATCCTCTCCAAACTCCCAGCTCACAGGCTGGATGAGTCATGCACTCAACGCCAAGTGGCAGTTGGAACAGAGTTCTTTTTAGGTGGGAAGGGTGGAGTAAAACATCTTAACTTCTTAGCATCAGAGCGTGTTAATAATATTATAAGAAATACTAATGATCTGATGTCTTTTCAAAAAATCCTTCCTTATTGAGGACCTAGACACCAAGAGGAACATAAGTGCCAAATTTCAAGTTTGTAGGCTTTATGTTCTGGAGCTTTCATGAAGTTGTGTGAGTGGCAATTTGCTTTTATATATATAGATTCTTGTTTTAAAGAAAAAGAACTAATTTTGCTAAGTTGTTCCATGACCCTTTGCCAATTAGGACAATCCTTGAGTATGGAGTAAAGTATTCAGAGAGCTAGGTTTTACAATTGTACCTGATGGAAGCCTGATATTAACATTCTCCCTTTTCTGGGGAGCAACTCAGAGTTAAATGCACTTCGTTGGGATAAGTGAATCTCACCCATCTATCTTGTCTTCATTCCTGGTGGCTTCTGAGACACATCCATTTTGGCAAGAGAACATACGTGGTTTGCCATTACCTTCCCCCAGGAGATATTTTCCCTCCGACTTCTCATTCTAGTCTACTGATCTGGTATTCCCTGAAGATCTTCCATCCAAGTCTTATCTACGACAAACCCTGCTTAGTTTCCAAGTTAAATCTTCCACCTGGTGAGACTTCATGAGTTTTAATGAAGAGTGACTTGACATCATTCTGTTCCTTCAAAGCTTCAGAATGGATTGAGGGAGACAGAACAATCCCATCCCAAAAATTGAATTGCATTGGATGTTCAGGGCAGACTTATTATTTCCCAGGCCCTGTTCATTGTCAGCTGACTGTCATGGTCTTCACTTTTGCCTCTTTTCCATCCACTTCTGGTAGAACTTTGCTGCCAAAAGCTACTCAAACTTTTTATCATTTTAACCATGTCATCCTTTTCTTATATACCAGTGTTTCTCAACCTAGGCAACTTCAAGATGTGTGGACTTCAACTCTCAGAATTCCATGCTGGCTGGGGAATTCTAGGAGCTGAAGCCTTTACAGCAGGAGTGTCAAATTCTATTTCATTGAGAGCCGTATCAGGGTTGTGGCCGGGATGGGCGTGGCCAGCTCGAGGTCACTCGTGTCGGGGAGGGCACCTGTGGCAGCCTGAGCGCTCTGTCAGAGAAAACGGGCTCCTGAGCTCTGTTTTCGGCAGCAATGGCCTCCTGCAACCCTCTGCCAATGAAAATGGAGCTTGGTAGGGCCGTGTGCCAGTCCTTCACTATTTCCAGGGTAGCCCCACGTGCCAGATCTAAGCACACCATGGGCCGGATTCGGCCCCTGGGCCTTGAGTTTGATACCCCTGCTTTACAGGCTTTCTGCCTTTTTCCAGAGCATGCAAAGTTTCCAAAAGTTGACCTAATTAATTTACGAGCCTCGAGACAAGTTCAAAAGAAATCCAGTCATTTATTAGGATCAATATTTTGGCATGTTCTTCTGTGGAGCCGAAACTGATTTTCGCTTAATTTAATTTTACCCCTGTATCCCTCTTCTGTCTGTGTCATAAATCACATCCACCAACAAGGTGCTGCGGCAGGCTATGAACATGCTCATTTCACATGCCAGCTGTAGGAATATGAGACCTGTCTCTGGCCAAAGGTATGCATGGAATTCCCTCCCTTTTCCTTTGTCAACTTGATAGTCATGGAAACGCTTTACAAGTTGACACGTACACTCTTTCCCTGTGTTCTCCCCGCCTTGCCTTACCTTTCTGTACTGAAAACCCAACACATCGCTTTTTCTGACCTTCCCAACTTTAATCATGAAGGTCTTCTTATTCCATGAGGTAATCCCTCATTGTTCCTCCCTGAATGATGTCTCCATATAACTTGCCTCTCTTGCTTCCTTTTTGTCTTTTCTCTATCCCCGCTGTGTGTCGGAAGCTCACTTTAATGCTTGTGCTTTATGATATAAATGTGTAATTGAAATTCTCTCTTCCTGCACAGTTGTGGGGGGAAAAAACTTACTCTCTATATCAGTAGTTCTGTAACATTTATAAGGTCTGCATGTGTGTCATGTAGAAATTAATAGGAAAGAGGGAGAGCCAGAATTCTATTCCAAACAGCCAGTTATAGTCCCGAAACTGTAATAATGTTAGACTAATGATGCGCTGGGCACCAGGTTCAGGAAGCATGATCTAGATTACTGGAAGCATATGTTTATCTTAGACTACGGTTCTCTGTTGACATCCTTTCATTTTCTACCATCAGAATTTTGTTTCCACTGCAGACGTCCAGCAGATAAAATCCCATGCTTCCAGGGCAATATGTAACCTGGGTTGGTTGATTTTCCACTTGGCTTTTAAAAGAGTCTTTTAAGTAACATAAATCAGCAGCAAATTGGCATGCATATTTGCTCCTAACAATGGATGCCTTGAAGCCCCATCAAGGACCTTAGTGAACAGTAAAGAATACAAAGGGGAAACGAGTTTTATTTCTGCTAAATGGGTGTTTTGCACTTGTTTTGTGTGTGTATCCTTGATCTGAAGCCTACAATCAGTGCCCCTCTATGTTTTCTTAGCTAACCCAGCGGTCCTATTCCTGTTTACCTTGTGAAGTATTCCTTTTCTGCAAAAGCCACCCTGGATGTTAACCCTGCTTGAATTTGGATGCACACGTTCCCGTTAATGTCGATGATTAATTTTTTGCAAGCCCAAAACATAAATTTAGCCTTGTTTGGTCAATTTGGGAATATTTGTTTTCAAAAAGCAACTTTGAATTAAATCAGTTCAGAATAGGTAGCGGTGTCACAGTTTTGGAGATGAACTCTTACAGAATTCTAAAAAGGCCCTTGCTTCTTAACAAAAGCGACCAGATAGCTGTAATCCTAAATACATTTACCTGCGGTTAAGTCCCACAGAACTAAATCGGTTTCACCATAGATAGAGATGGGATTGCCTTGTGAAAGGTGCAGATTACTGCAGTTGACTCCACATGGGGTTTTGAAGGTTACTCAGAAGCTAGACATGCCCAGAATGCAGTGATCTGTTTATTGGCTGTATAGCCTGACACATTACTATAGCACATTATAGTGGTGGCTCAGTGGTTAAAGATGTTGAGCTTGTCAGCTGAAAAGCTGATAGGCCTGGGTTCGAGACCCAAATGCCACGCAGTGGAGTGAGCTCCCGTTACTTGCTCCAGCTCCTGCCAACTGCTCCTAGCCGTTTCAAAGCATGCAAATGCAAGTAGATAAATAGGTACCACTTGGTGGGAAGGTTGTTCTGTGCCACATGACCATGTAAGGTCTTCAGACAACGCTGGCTCCCTCAGCCAAGAAACAGAGATGAGCACTGCCCGTTAAAGTCGGACATGATGGGACAGGTGGAAACCTTTACTTTTATGGCATATATTATAGCACATTGCTTTGGCTCCTTATCAGCTTCTAGGTACAATTCAAATGGAGTACGTTTCCAATAATTTCCCATAATCAGTTGTATTTGTACCGTTAGTCCTCGATGAACAACTGTAATGAAGCCTGCCTACAACATTGAGCCTACAGTCATAAATTGTGACCATCGTAAAGTGGGTCATGGACATGATTGATCAGATTTTATTACCTTTTTCTGGGGTTTACTATGGGGCATTTTTGTCCAAATCCAGAGATAAATACTGGGTTTTGGCAAAAATCGCAGTCATGTCACCAGTTGACTCTTTGCCATATAGGTTTATGGCAGGAATATATAGTGAAGCATTCTGACAGTTGTAGTCAAACATTGGGTTTTGAAAGTCAGTGGATTATAAGAAAGTTGGAGTAGAGTGAAAGAGGCAAATTCAAGTCTGTTCTTACCCATGGATGCTCACAGACTGACTTTGGGTCCGTGTGTATGTCTTGACTACACTTATCTTACAGGATGCTGGTTGGTGTGAGAATTTAATTAAAGGAAAGAGTAGTATATGTGCTTCCTTGAGGTTCTAGAGCAGGGGTGTCAAGCTTGACTTCATTGAGGGCCTTATCAGGTTTTACGTGCGGGGGGGGGGCGACCTGGGGGGCGTGGCTAGGGGACATGACCAACTTGATGTCACTCGTGTTGGGGGCACCTATAGTGGTTGAACGCTCTGCCAGTGAAAATGAGCTCCCGAGCTCCATTTTGACAGCTCCAGTTCGTTTTTGCTGGCAGAGGTACCGCAGGCCAGGGCTTTGCTGTTTCCATGTCAACTCCGCAGGCCAGATCTAAGCACCTTGCGGGCATGGATCCAGCCCCCGGCCCTTGAGTTTGACACCCTGTTCTAGAGGAAAGGCAAGGTATGAATTTGGTAAATTAATAAATAAAATATTGTAAACTAACATTGTTCTGGAAGATTCCAGTTTAGAAAGAGGGCTTAATGGTTTAATTTTGCTTTGCTTCAATTATAGAATGTATCACTTAATTTTTGGTTATTCTCTGGACCTTCTAAGCTGGGCCTGATACATAGACAGCAGTTTGCATAATTTCTAAGCCTGTCACGTTAAGGGATCGGAGTTCACTATTTAAAATTAAAAGAGTGTTTCTCAGGTACATGTATTTAGATATACATATAAGTATATATTTTAAGGTGAAGGTTGTTTCTCTAAGCTTGTAGGTTGTTTGACACTAACATCTCCTAAATTCTGCTGAAGAGGTATTTAGCATGGTAACGAAACACTCGGAAACTAACCCGCAAGCTCTCGACAACAAACCGTCACCCATATCCTACACCCGAGCTACAGATATTCGCCACTATATTCTAATTTATTCACTTTAACTATGTCTTCATGCAGTTATTTGTTTATCAGATGTATGTATGCCTTAGGGAGCTTACTATCTGCTTGCTTCTGCTGCCATATTACATGCCTCAAGGTCAGGCTCTCAGGCCGGAGTAAAGCAATAGCCTAATGCCAGGGTTTGTGGTTGATGACCACACATCATTTAAATGGTGGCTGGCTACTGAATAACAGCATTTCTCCCCTTTTTTTGCCTTTAGGAACAGTTAAAAGAAGCTGAGGAAGTATATCAGGCTGGCATCGAGAATTGTCCCGAAAGCTCTGATCTGCATAATAACTAGGGGTTTTTTTAGTCGATACTGGTAAGTAAAAACAAGGCAAAAGAACTACTCTGGACAAATTAAAATGATTGCCCATCGGAGTTGCTAGTCCAGCAATTTATTTCAAGGCTGCTCTGGAGGATTTTTTTCCTCCTTATTTTCCAAAGCTCCTCTCCATGTCACATTGTATGTGGCATAATTTTTATTATTTACTATTTGTTGTTATTTGCGATGCACATTGAAAAGCTGTTCTTCCTCTCCTAAAACCACATTTCTGGTTCTCAACACTTTCAACTGCCAAGCCCTGATATCAGCTACTCCAAGATGAAGAGCTTTAGCTCCCACTCTGGGCGGCTGCAACAAAGCAAGGGAAGAGGCTGCAGAACCTGAGGTCCGAATGCATCACGAGTTCAGGTGCAAAGTACTGTACACACACTAGAGCGGAGGTGGTATGCTGCCGGTTCGCACCAGTTTGGGCAAACCATAGTGGTGGCAGCGCAAGGCTCCGCCCATCCAACCTCATGTCATCAAGGACCTTCTGCACATGCGCGCGCGCTCCTGCTACGGAACCGTAGTGCAAAATAGAATTCCATCTCTGCACCAGAAGCATCCCAGGCTGGATATCTTTGAGGGTACAAGGACTTCAATTCCAAGAATTTTTGTCCATGGCCATGATGGGTTGGGAAATCCTAGGAAAAATCTGTACATCGGAGGTCATCCAGGTTGTGAGAAGGCTGTTAAGAGCATGTAGATAGGAGGATCCCACGTTAGATGTTGCTGTTATTACAGGTTCTTCCATTCAAATATGCTAAGAGCGGAGGCAGACTTTAGTTATTGCGGAATTATCTTAGATGTGACCATGCAAGTAAATTCCAGTTCAAGGGGCATACTGGTAATCCTTGACTTGTGACCTTAATGGAGCCTGCCATCATCGTTGCAAGTTATGATGATCAAAAATCAGCTCGCCCATGTGACTAACCCAATTTGATGGGTCTTCCCCACCCTCCCAGTGGTTGTTAAAGCACATGTGGGCATTAAATGAAACAACCGTTTGCTATTTTTGCCAAACTTCACCAGAAGTAAATGTTTTCAGCAAAACTGTTACAAAACATGCTTATGTGATCATGGGATGGGTAACTTCCCCCTCTCCCAAGGGAGGTTTGTTATACCTTTGAATGATTGCTAAGCAACTAGTCATGTTGGAACTACCAGTATTTCCAGGAAATCTGCACAGGTTTCCAGTCTTATTTGTCCAGCAAAGTGGCAACATCCTAAGCCTGAAAAGGTTTAATAGCAGTAGCTGTGAAAGGGATCTTGGAGTCTTAGGGAGAACCAATTAAATATGAGCCAACAGTGTGTGGCGACAGCCAAAAAGCCAATTCAATCCTAAATTGCAACAACAGAGGGATACAATCAAGGTTAAGCCACTCTATAAAATCTTAATAAGACCACATCTAGAATACGGCATCCAGTTTTGGTCACCACACTATAAAAAGATGTGGAGACTCTAGAAAGAGTGCAGAGAAGAGCAACCAAGATGATTAGGGGACTGGAGGCTAAAACATACGATGAACAGTTGCAAGTACTCGGCATGGCTAGTCTAGTGAAGAGAAGGACCAGGGGAGACCATGATAGCAGTCTTCCAATACCTGAGGGGCTGCACAGAGAGGAGGGAGTCAAGCTATTTCCCAAAGCCCCAAAGGCCAGACAAGGAATAATGGATGGAAACTGATCAAGGAGAAATTCATCCTAGAAACAAGGAGAAATGTTCTGACAGTGAGAACAATAAACCAATGGAATAGAAGTTGTGGGAGTTTCATCACTGGAAGCTTTCAAGAAGAGACTGGACTGCCATTTGTCAGAAATGGTGTAGGATCTTCTGCTTGGGCAGGGGTTGGACTAGCCTGACCTACAAGACCCCTTCCAACTCTGCTAATCTGTAGTAATAATCTAGTTTGTTTCAGATGATCTTGAATGATTTGAGCAGGAGAGCAAGATCAATTTGAACGTGGCTAGACTTTAATCCATCAGCCAGGGATTACTTCCTTTGCTTGAAATAGATACATGGTGACTTTGGAAAGATATTTGGACATTTTAAAACCATGTAAACTAGCAGCCAGCAAATCCCCCCTCCCCTCTTTGCTATGCATCTTAAATTTAAATTGTAGTTATTGTTAACTTGGGTTTTATTTGCATTTCACATGCAGATTGCTCTACTCCGCTGTTCCGGGATATATGTGAATGTGTGACACACACAGTGGGTGCTGTATAAAATTTATCTTAAAAGCTGTTTGCTTTCCATTGCTAGCAATCTGTCACTTTTCTCAAGGATGAAATTAATTGTCAACACATTGATCGTTGTTTTTGCTTAACATACGACATCGACAAATTATCCTACTTAATCAGTTCCCACAGCTTGTACTTCTCTCTACTTTCTTATCATGGATTGTTCTGCCTTGTATGTACGGAAAATGTAATAGACCAGCTCCATCTTGTGGAAAAAGAAATATCACATTTGCTATTTGGGTTGGTATTGATTTTAGATCATGCAGGTCTCTCTTCCCCTTATTTAATGTTAATGGGATTACTTTATCTGGGCTCAGTGGCTAAGATGCTGAGTTTATTCGATTAGAAAGGTCAGCAGTTCAGCGGTTTGAATCCCTAGCTTCCGCATAACGGAGTGAGCTCCCGTTACTTGTCCCAGCTTCTGCCAACCTAGCAGTTCAAAAGCACGTGAAAAATGCAAGTAGAAAAATAAGGACCACCTTTGGTGGGAAGGTAACAGCGTTTAGTCATGCCGGCCACATGACCACAGAGACTTCTTCGGACAGCGCTGGCTTGAAACAGAGATGAGCACTGCCCCCTAGAGTCAGGAATGACTAGCACATATGTACAAGCGGAACCTTTACCCTTTACCTTATCTGGGCTGCCAAAATTCTAAATGACTTACTACTGCCATCTAGTGGTCATCTGGATATTTTACTGTCTCTGTCTGTCTGTATGTATGCATTTACATTAATATTAATGCTTTTAATTTTATGCCTGTAAAACTGCTGGAAGCATCTTTTGAGACATATGGCATATATTTTTGAATTCTGATTAGAACTAATCTTAGTTCCTGCCATACTTGAGAAAATAATTCCCTTTTCCCTAGCTCTTCAAAAGTAAATTAGGGAATTCATTTATTACTGCAGCCCAGTGAAAAATTTGTTAAATGAATTTGTCCCATTTTTACGGCTTTTCTTGTCCATTTGTTAACCGAATCACTGCAGTTGTTAAATTAGTAACACGGTTGTTAACAAATCTGGGTTCTCCATTGTCTTTGCTTGTCAAAAGAAAATGAACCCGGAACACTGCAACTGTCATAAACATGAGTCAGCAACTGAATGTAAGTCATCACCATGGAATGGTTGCAATGGTCTAAGTATGAAAAAATGATCATAAGTCACTATTTCAGTGCCTTTGTAACTTCGAACAGTCAATAAATGAACTGTTGTAGTTGAGAATAACCTGTACTTTTTTAGCTTGCACATTGCAAAGTAACCATGGCTGGTTGATCCTGGGAGTATTTGTCTGTATATATTTTTTATAATTGTAGATATGTCTCCCTTTGCAATGAACTTGAGCTCTTCTTGAATGTTCTGTATGGCAGGGGTCCCCAACCTTTCCAGCTCTCTGGACCAATGGCCGGAGGTGATGGAGGTGGGGGGTGGAGGGGAGATGGTTTTGCCCAGTAACCAGGCTGCAGACTGGGGGTTGTGGGCCCCTGTTGTATGGGATTGTCCATCCTGTTTCTGTCAGCATTTGCTGCAGAAATCAAATCTAGAAAGCACCCACGGGTAAACTCATGCAGCAGGATTCATTAACTTCTTTATACACATAATAACACATAAGGCATATTATTATAGCCAATGGCTAGTTCTTCCAACGTGGTAGAGAGGAGAGATTGGCTTCCAGTTTCAGTTCAAAGCTCAGACTAGTTCTTAGCTTTTGCACAGACTCAGAGCTACAGAGCTAAGCCATGCCCAGGCTCCAAAGTGTTTCAGCTCCCATTGGCTGACCTTGTTGCTATGCCCTATTCATGAATATACTCTGACAGTTTTCATATGCATTTATTTTTTCCAGATATTTATTAAACTTGTATGTATGCTGATTCCAAATCTCTCTCAAGCAGCTCATAAAATACTTTCAGAGATACTAACTTTGAATGGCCTTGGTCGATCTTGGGTCAGTCACACTCTCTCAGTCCATCCCAGGGTTGTTGTGGTGGAGAAAATATGAAGAGGAAGGTGTGTTGCAGATGTTCACTGCCTTGAGTCATTTGTAAAAATAATAATAATAACGGGATACAAACAAGAAATAAAAGTTTGAGCAACCCTAACCCAGCCTTCTTTTTTCCAGGCTCTCCAGAGACTGCTGTCTCTCACTACCAGAAAGCCATTGAACTCAGCCCCGGTCATCATGTGGCCATGGTGAATCTGGGCAGACTCTACCGCTCCTTGGGGCAGAACAAGGATGCTGAAGTTTGGTACAAGCGGTAAGCATCTGGGCATCCGGTGGTGTTGTGGCCTGCCAGTGGCCAGCAGAGCTGGAAGCAAATTTGGACATTGAGGAGGTTGGGGAGGAACATGGGCCAGTCCTGTGGTCTGGGGAAGGCTCTGATGAGGGCTCTGTGTTGGAGGCAGAGAGGGGGCCAGAGCCGTATGTCAGTTATCAGCTGCCTTCGGAGTCGGAGATCAGTAGGGCAGAAGAAAAGCTGGAGCCTGTTCCCAGTGCGCGCATGCGCAGAGTTGCCAGACGAAGGAAACAGCTAAAGAACAGGGTTCAGCTTGGGAGGAAGGCCACAGGTGGATAATGAATGGCCCCTCCCAGAGGAAATAAAAGCAAAAGGGGAGCGGAGTTTGCAGGAGACAATTAGTTCGCTTAATTGGTTCGTGACTGTCCGAGACTCCTTGCCAGGTTTGCAGATATCAGCTTGTCAGCTCTCCAAGCCAGATAAGGTCCGTGACTGTAAATCCTCCCTTGAAAGACTTTGTTGGATGTGAATGAGAAGAAGTAAATTAATAAAAGGGTTTTTTGTCGGGACCAGGAGTTTGCTTCATGCTCTCAGAAAGCCTAGGTTAGAACAGGTGGTTCTTGGCAAGGCAACAAGAATCCTTGGCTTTTAAAAGGGAAATAGCGCTATACTGTGTGGTTTTTTTAAAAGGGTTACGCTATCATTTTATGACCATTTGGCTCTGGATGTTTACTGCAAAGGAAGAATTTGAGTTTTATCTGAATTCTGGGGTTTTTTTTTAGTAAGGGCTGGGCATAATGGGAGAGGACAGGGTAGAAGAAAAGATGAGGAACTGTTGGAGAACTTTAATGAGGTATTGTACGTAACTTATTTTGTCATTTTATTATTTAGGGCGCTTAAAATAGCACGGAAAGTTGAAATCCTGTCCCCGCTCGGAGCGCTGTACTATAACACAGGCCGATATGTTGATGCATTAAAGGTTTATAGGGAAGCTGCCTCATTACAGCCATCCAACAAAGAGACTCGGCTGGCTCTGGTGAGTTCACACGATTCCTCTTCAGGCCTTGCACATTTCTTTTTGCCTGCAAGTGTGAGAACTTGAAATTGGGCTGTATGAGAATAGTGAGTATGAGATTACATTGAAGCTGCTTTAACCTAAATGGAAGAGGCAGGTAGGCAGAGAGGACACAACTCAGGAATCTTGACAAAAAGATCTTCAGAAGGTAGTTAAGAAAGAACCACGTCATTGAGGATCAACGGAGAAATATCAGCAGAAGATAAGCAAAGGAGGCTGACCAGACTGTTGGCAGGGAAAAAATGCTTTAATAAGCTGGGGTGGAAAAGCTTATGATGATGGGCAGCTCATAGCTGAGCCACGTGATCATCAGAAGCTTTTTTTTTTACTACCAGTTCTCAGAACCAAGGACAATTGTCCATACCGGTTCGGCTGAACCGGGCCGAACCGGGAGGATTTCACCCCTGCCTCCCTAGCTTCATCACCCCCTCAAGGCAGCTTTTTGGCTCCTTTTGGAGCCCACTAACAGGGAGAAGCCAGCATAGGAACAGACAGAGGAACAGACTGCCTTACAGAGGGAGACCAACTGAATATTCCCCAGGATTTTAGGAGGAAGAATTGTTTCCTTTACTTTTTTTCCCCTCTCTTTATAGGCTCAGGTTTTAACAATGATGGGACAAGCAAAGGAAGCAGAGCAAATGTTGAGCCACATTGTGACCGAAGGAGCTGAATGCCTGGAGTGCTACCGCTTGCTATCTGCCATCTACAGCAAGCAAGAGGACTACAACAAGGTATAGATACTCCTCTAGTAATCTAAAAGCTGTCATCTTCCTATATCTGGAGGGCCAATGTTGGAAAAGGCCATGTCAAAATAACTGTTGATTTACAATAGGAGTTTTTAAAACAGTTAGGCCCTTTTAATAATTTAAACAATACAGTCAAAAGATGAACAGAGGTAGATGCCATCATTTCATATTGACTCATCAGTACCTACAGTACATTAACACGGTTGCAAATCAGCCTCAAAAATAAGATCTAGCAAGAGCATGAATTAAGCCTGCAAAAGTATGCAAAATAGCAACCAATGACAAGCCTTACGCCCACAGGAGGCACAGATTGACTTAAAAACAACCAATGACAAGCCTTACGCCCACAGGAGGCATAGATTGACTTAAAAACAACCAATGACAAGCCTTACGCCCACAGGAGGCATAGATTGACTTAAAAACAACCAATGACGAGCCTTACGCCCACGGGAGGCATAGATTGACATAAAAACAACCAATGACAAGCCTTACGCCCACAGGAGGCATAGATTGACTTAAAAACAACCAATGACAAGCCTTACGCCCACGGGAGGCATAGATTGACTTAAAAACAACCAATGACAAGCCTTACGCCCACGGGAGGCATAGATTGACTTAAAAACAACCAATGATGAGCCTTACGCCCACAGGAGGCATAGATTGACATAAAAACAACCAATGACAAGCCTTACGCCCACAGGAGGCATAGATTGACTTAAAAACAACCAATGACGAGCCTTATGCCCACGGGAGGCATAGATTGACATAAAAACAACCAATGACAAGCCTTACGCCCACAGGAGGCATAGATTGACTTAAAAACAACCAATGACAAGCCTTACGCCCACGGGAGGCATAGATTGACTTAAAAACAACCAATGATGAGCCTTACGCCCACGGGAGGCATAGATTGACTTAAAAACAACCAATGATGAGCCTTACGCCCACGGGAGGCATAGATTGACATAAAAACAACCAATGATGAGCCTTACGCCCACAGGAGGCGTAGATTGACATAAAGCTGGTTCTGCATGCATAAGGGAGGCTTGAAACGGTTAATGGCAACAGCCTCAGCAAAACCCAGGAAATGAGAGTTCCTGTGGCATAGTAAAACTTTAGTAGTAAAAGTAAAACTTTAAACGCAGAATTTGGATCCACCTGATGGCCCATAGATAGTAAATGTCTCGTAGTGGCCGAATAAGGCATTTTATGGCCATGATTTGCTGCTGTTGTTGGATAGGAGTTTTGTTCGTCTACATTTATTGTGTCTGTCTGTCTGTGCAGGCACTTGAAGCAATAGACAAAGCTTTACAATTGAAACCAAAGGACCCCAAAATCATATCAGAACTCTTTTTCACCAAAGGAAACCAGCTAAGAGAACAAAACCACCTGGACAAAGCTTTTGAGGTACTCACTTATATATGAATGCATGGATTGCTTGTCTCATTAAACCCAAGAGAAGCTCTTCAGGTTGCTTATTTGAACACACGCATCGGAGGATCCTAGAGCAACAAGGCTGCCATAGGAGAAATCTATTTGGATGAATGTATAGTTAGATAGATGCGGTGGCTAAGGCGCTGAGCTTGTCGATCAGAAAGGTTGGCAGTTTGGCGGTTCGAATCCCTAGCGCCGTGTAAAGGAGTGAGCTCCCGTTACATGTCCCAGCTTCTGCCAACCTAGCAGTTCGAATGCATGTAAAAAATGCAAGTAGAAAAATAGGGACCACCTTTGGTGGGAAGGTAGCAATAGCAATAGCACTAGACTTATATACCGCTTCATAGGCCTTTCAGGCCTCTCTAAGCGGTTTACAGAGAGTCAGCATATTGCCCCCAACAATCTGGGTCCTCATTTTACCCACCTCGGAAGGATGGAAGGCTGAGTCAACCCTGAGCCGGTGAGATTTGAACCGCTGACCTGCTGATCTAGCAGTAGCCTGCAGTGCTGCATTTAACCACTGCGCCACCTTGGCTCCTGGTAACAGCATCATGCTAGCCACATGACCACAGAGATGTCTTCGGACAGTGTTGGCTCTTTGACTTTGAAACGGAGATGAGCATTGCTCCCTAGACTCAGGAACGACCAGCACCTTATAGCTTGATAGCAAAAGGATATTTTCCAGAGAAACTTAATCTATTTTGCACCTTAAAATTTAATAGGCAACAATATGCTTATTTCCAGGGATTATGATCAACTTTTGCTATGTTGCCAAAGTTCCCAGCTTCTTAATTTGGAACAGCAGTTTCTGCGATTCATAATACTCAGCTCATATCCAAGAGTTCATCTCCATCTGAACTGTATTCCTTTTACTTTCCCTCTCATTAGAATATTTTCATTAGCTGGCTCTCTCCAAGATACCAGCTCTAGTTTCCCCTCTTACCCCCCCCCTCAATTTTTTTAAAACAGAGAATAGTCTTTCAAATTCTTAGACATATTGATTGTTCTAAGAAAACTACAGTTATTACAGTGGTAGGATTCAATTTTTTTTACTACAGGTTCTGTGGGCGTGGCTTGGTGTGATTTGGTGGGTGTGGCTTGGTGGACATGGCTTGGTGGGCCTAGCAGGAGAAGGATACTGTAAAATCACCATTCCCTCCCCACTTCAGGGGAAGGATACTGCAAAATCCACATTCTGTCCCAATCAGCTGGGACTCGGGAGGCAGAGAATAGATGGGGGTGAGGCCAGTCAGAGGTGATATTTATCTGTTCTCCGAACTACTAAACATTTCTGCTACGGGTTTTCCAGAACTGGTCAGAACCTGCTGACCAGTTATTGGGAAACATGTCATTAACATCCTATCCTGTCCATCTCAATTTGGGGCTCCCATGTATGGTTAGGTTACAATACCCAACCTTCTTCATTCAGTAAATTAGTAATCTAGAATATCTAAGAACCCAAGTGTGGGAAAAGCTATTCCTTGTATATGCACACAACATCTCCACAATATAGATTCAGGTCTCCTAATGTTGAGTTTTCATTTTCATGTTAACGTAGAGCTATAAAGTGTCTGTAGACTTCAATCCAGAGCAAGCACAAGCATGGATGAATATGGGAGGCATCGAACATATCAAGGTAAGAAAATAGCAGAAATTATTTGTGTGTTTGCTATTAAAATATTTTTTATTTTAATAAAATATGAGTCATCTGTGTGATTGATAATCCTTTGGTACATAATGTGCGGACACCGGATCACGTTGGATTGCATGATGTTGGATTATATAGGTCGCCTAAGTCTCCTTAAAACAATATTTATTATTCAATATTTAATTAAATAGTAAATATCAAAAGTTCTTTACTTTGTCCAACTAAAAGCATTACAAGCTACAGTAGACTTCCCAAGTAGGGTTGTTTTTTTCTAGTTTAATTGGAGCTGCAACAAAATGTATCTGGAGGGTGCTTTTAACTTAAACATCTTGTTATTTTAAGTTATTACTTAGAGAAGCACAGGAAACTGTTGACTCTCCAGATAACCATTGAACCAATGGTTATCTCAGCCTCAGTCAACAACTTATAACAGTTCACTTAGTGAACTTACTGTTCAAAGTTATGCTGACACTGAAAAAAGTGACTTACGGCTGTTTTTCACGCTTACTATCACTGCAGCATCACTGGGGTCATGTGATCAAAATTCAGACCCTTGGACACTGATTCATATTTATGACGGTTGCCGTGCCCCGGGGTCACATTATCAGCTTTTGTGACCTTCTGACAAGCAATGTCCACGGGGGAGGCAGATTCACTCAACAACCAGGTTACTAACTTAACGTCTCCGGTGACTCACTTAGCAACCTTGGCAGGAAATGTCGTTAAAATGGGGCAAAAGTCACTTAACAAATGTCTCACTTGGCAACATAAATTTTGGTCGTAAGTCGAGGAATCCCTGTACTGCAAAAACAAGCATCCATGATGACACGAAGCTTGCAGAATTTTGATATGTGAATGAAAACTGTAGGGCCTGCCTGTGAAGTTATAAAAAAAGTTTTTTAATTCCCACCCACCCCTCTTGTTTCACATTCTTATTTTTTTTTTTTGCAGGGTAACTATTTCACTGCGCGCCACTACTACGAGAAAGCTTTACAGCTGGTTCCCAACAGCAAACTGCTGAAAGAAAATTTGGCAAAACTGGATCGCCTCGAGAGACGGCTGCAGGAAGGGCGGGGAAGAGGGTAGCAGGACTGGCAAGGCAAATCACACACCTCTCGGTGAATGACTGCATGTTGTGGAAGCCCCAAGTTTCCCTCAAGACAAAAGCAAACGGAACGGGGCAGCGGGGACCCCAAATAGGAGGAGTCTGCGTAGGGATCGCAGAAGAATTGCCAAAGCTTCAGGAGTCCTCCTGGAGGTGTTATAGGAGAGGTGAAATCCTAACCTTAATCCAGAGAGGATGCTTCAAAAATGGGCTAAAATTAAATGCATTGCTGGGATGATTGTTGGAAGGCAGGCAAGGAGTTATTTTAACAAAAATCAGAGGGAGCATTCTTGCAAGAAAAATGCTCTTGAAACCTGGGGCCGGGTTAGCCAAGAATAAAGCTGCATCAGTCAGTGAGGAAGTGAGAGAAGAGACAGGGACAGCTGTCAAGGAGGGAAATGCCACTCACCTGAGGCAAAATCTCGGTAATAAATCTTGAAGAAGAATTGACTGTTATCTCAATGAAAGCGATGTAGCTCATTCTCCTCTAAACACAGATCCTGAGAATGATTTCAAGGGGGGGGGGGCATTCTATGAAACATTTGTGACAATTTTCACTCATGTTATCATAGCATTAATAGGAATGGAGATTTGCCAACATGATTAATGAAAATGTGATTAACAAAAAGAGCTTAAAAACAAAAAGATGAATGGATTTGGGAATATTAAGGGGTCAGAGTTGTTCAGAAGTGCTGTTTCCCCCTAAAATTTCCCTCCATGGTTGCAGTGGATTCCATTTGCAAATATCTCTGATCCTATGCGATCTCAGAGGATGATTTAAGAGGATCTGCAGTGCTGATTGTCAGGAATTGGTAGAAGGCACTGCTGCGTGAAGGAAGTGCCTCAGAATGCTTTCTAGAACTTCCTTGAATGATGCCTTTGAATCTTGGCTAAGAAGACACCTGATATAGCTATATCTTGCTGGGTCCAAAGCTTTTGGACTTGCTAATGTTTTGAGACTTGGGAAATGAATAATTTCTGAGGCATTTTTTCCCCTAATGCAACTTCTAGAAGTTTCGCTTCCTTTTTTTTTTCTCTTCTCAAATGAGGAAAAAAAAATCAGGATTATTAAATATGACAGAAAAGAAGAGAACTTCGAGGTGGCGCAGTGGTTAAATGCAGCACTGCAGGCTACTTCAGCTGACTGCAGTTCAGCAGTTTGGCTGTTCAAATCTCACCGGCTCAGGGTTGACTCAGCCTTCCATCCTTCCGAGGTGGGTAAAATGAGGACCCGGATTGTTTTGGGGGGCAATATGCTGACTCTGTAAAACCGCTTAGAGAGGGTTGAAAGCCCTATGAAGCGGTATATAAAGTCTAAGTGCTATTGCTATTGCTAACTCATGTCACAGATAGCGTTTATTTCTGAATATTTATTTGGCATAACCAAAAAATAATTGAGTTTCTTGTTTTTCCGGCATTAGATGGCTTGTATCTGTGGTTGTTATTTTGATGAAGCCAAATATGATAGAACTTCTAGGGATGGGGATGATACTCTAAGACAGGGGTGTCAAACTAGATTTCATTGAGGGCCGCATCAGGGTTGTGTTTGACCTCAGGGGACTGGAGTGGGAGTGACTGAGATGGGCATGGCCAGCTCGATATCAATCATGTTGGGGACGTCTCTGGTGGCCTGAGTGCTCTGCCAGGGAAAATCGGCTCCCGAGCTCCATTTTTGGCTGCAACCGCCTCCTGCAACCCCATGCAAGCAAAAACAGAGCTTGAGAAGGCTCTGTTTTTGCTGGCAGAGGGTTGCAGGAGGCCGTCACAGCCAAAAACGGAGCTCGGAAGCCTGTTTTCGCTGGCAGAAGCACTGTGGGCCGATCCTTTGCTATTCCCAGGGTGGCTCTGCGGGGCAGATCTAAGCACCCTGAGAGCCAAATCTGGCCTCCAGGCTTTGAGTTTGACCCCCCTGCTCTAAGGGTAGTAGGTGCCTCTGAGTAGAAAATATTCTCCCTAGGAGAAGGAATGTGGACCTACCATGGGATTGAGTTAGAAATAGAATTATGGGGCTGAAAGGGACCTTACAGGTCTTCTAGTCCAACCCACTGCCCAAGGCAGGGGGTCCTTATTCCATCCTGGACAAATGGTTGTCCAGTCTTTTCTTTAAATCTTCCAGCAATGGGTCACCTTCAATTCCAAGGCAAGCTGTTCCATTGACTAAGGTGTTCTCAATGTTAAGAAATGTCTTCTTAGTTTGATTACAACTTAGTTCCGTGATAGCAAATCTATGGCATGCGTGCCACAGGTGGCATGCGGAGCCATTAGTTAGGGCTTGCGAGGCATTGCCCTGTCCGCTCCAGTGCCACCTGCGCACTGGCCAGCTGACTTCGCCCTTCTTTTTTGGCCATTTTTTGCCCTCCGGAGGCTTGCATGAAGCCTCTGGAGGGTGAAAAACAACCCAATGCGCAAACCAGAAGTTCGGGAACGGAATAGTGGGCATAGCATTATGGGTCTGGGCACACCCGCGTATGACTCCCCTGTGCTCCCTCCCGCTTTTGTCACGTGATGGCGAAAAGGTTAGCTATCACTGGCTTAGTTGGATAGCAGCTTTTGTATCTGTTTGGTTGAGTTATTAAGGGTAAGCTCTGCTAACACAAATCAGCCTTGGGCTCAGGCCTACTGTAATGTGAATGGATGGGGATCATGGCGATAAATTAAAAAAAAACCCTGAGCCATTGTGCCTTGGAAAAGCAGTAGTAATCCCATGATGGCTGCAATAGTACATTGGATAATATACTAATAACATCTCCAGCTTGGTAATCCAGTTTGATTCTGTCTCTCCTTAGTCTTGGATCTATTGTTTGGACTTGCCTTACCACATTGACTGATGGGAGCTGTCAAGCAGGAGGGAAGATAGACCATCATTTCCAAAAATGTGGGGAAGAGTAAATGTTCCTAGCCATTTAGCTCAGGGATTGGCAACCTTAAAAACTCATGGAGCCATCCTAACCGGAAGACCCCTGTTCAGTTCTGGAGCCAACCAGAACTCTCCTCCTAGCATGGTGTCCTTTTTCCTCTACCTGTCCTAACCAAAAGCCCTATCAATTGTGGAGCTGACCGGAAAACCCGCCCCTTTCCATAGAGTCTCCTCCCGGAGCGCTGTGCTTTCCCCCCTTCCCAACCAGAAGCTCCTCTCAAAATTATGGTGCTGACTGGCGACAGGGAGCCACAGCAGAGGGATGAAAGAACCACATGCGGCTCTAGAGCCACGGGTGGCTGACCCCTGATTTAGGCTAGACTGGGGTCTCCAAACTTGCCAATTTTAAGACTTGTGGACTTCAACTGCCAGAATTCCTCAGCCAGCCATAAAGTTCCAGGTTTGGAGATCCCTGAGCGAGACAATAACTATCCATTACAAATAGTTTGGCATCTAGCTAGAGCGATTTATCTGCTGTTGCTACAGAAGATCAATTTGGGGAAACTTGATGTAAACGTCGAATGGTCACAAAGAAGCAGATCTAAAGTCTTCGCTTTAGTGGAGCAGTTGCCCATTTGCAGAAGCCCTTTTGGTTTCTTTTTATAAACATCCCACGTTTTCCTATTTGTTCTTATTTGTTAGTTTATTGCACAGCATCCATTAACAAGGGAAAGGCATAACAGCTCTGCAGCATATTTTACATAGTAGAATTCAAATCATCTATAGGTGTTATTCGAATTATAACCATTTGTTCAGGAAGTTACAATGGCACTGAAAAAAGTGACTTATGACCGTTTTTCACACTTATGACCAGTATAGCATCCCCACGGTCACATGTTCAAAATTCAGATGTTTGGCAACTGGTTCATATTTAGGACAGTTGCAGAATCCCGGGGTCATGTGATCACATTCCCCAGTCACTGGGGAAGCCAGATTCACTTAACAATCGTGTTACTAACTTAACAATAGTAGTGATTCACTGAACAACTGGGGCCATAAAGGTCGTAAAATCGGGCAAAACTCATTTAACAACTGTCTCACTTAATTTTGCACTCAATTACAGTCAAAAGTACAAATTTTGTACTCAATTGCGGTCATAAGTCAAAAACTACCTGTTATCTGGAAGCTAGAGAATTATTATTTTTTAAACACATAGCATATATAATTCTGAGATTGCATGGAAGGGCCTTTGATTCAAGTCCCATTTCTTCTTTGGACCTGGGCAAGTCATGAAGAAAGTGAATGCCTATCTGTGAAATGGCATGATAGATATTTATATTAAGATGATGGGAAGTTAAGATTTTAAATGCTGAATAAGGCAATGAAGGATCGAATGACAGAGTAACAGATCTGACTATACAAGTGGCACTTTCTAGATAATAAGCTCTTGTTATCATCCTGAACTTTCAGGGTGTGGTAATACAGAAATCTGAGGCTTTTAGTCATTAAATGTGGGCCCTCAACAGCTCTGCAAGCAATAAATCAAAATTTATTAGCCAGCTGTAGATTTTTTTTTTTTAATCTTTTTTCCTGATGGATCAACATGGCTGTGATTCAGGGCTTTTTGGAAAAATGTAAGCCCATCGAGAATAAATATTTACACTAAAACCATTGTGCCAAATATATTATAATCTACCAGGATGAAGTTTTTAGCATACCCAATTGATGCGTTTAGAGGGACATGAAGCAGGCTGAAGTCCACATCTAGAGATCATCTGGTTTGGGAAAGCTATCATAAATAAGCACATTTTAATCTTGTGCCCACCAGTGTGTTCAGATTTGCACAGCTATGAATATTTCACATACTATTTCCTCATGAATAAATGTATGAAGGTTGCCTCAACTGTTTCATCCATAAATATTTCCATCTTTGTTGAAAACAGCGTGTTCAGGGTCAGGTTTTATTAATGTCATAGACATAGACCATGATTTTCCTTCGCTTCTCAGTTCAATGAAACTGACATAATTTGTCTAAGGGAGGTTCAACTCTTGTCAATTTCATCAATGCTGAAGAAATTCTCTACTAATCCTGACTTGAAGAGAAAACTGGGAATTTCTGATTTCTCCCCCTTCCAAAGAATATATATACATAACCAGATTTACTTGTTAGTTTTAATGAAGAATAGCAAAGAAAACGGTGCAGGAGAGTGGAGTTATATCTGCATCGAGTTGCAAATCTGTAGAGCAGCAAGAAATAGGAGATTATTCTCCTCTGCACAAGCTGGAGGAGCTGTGGTGTCATTTATAAGAAGAAAAATCTCATTTGTGAATGTTGAAATGTGCATCAGCTGAAATGAAGGAACACTCTGAAATCATAGATTTGTTTTAAATGCTTTAAACGCATGTGTTTTTGACCTTAGGCATAAATGAGATATATTGAAAAACAATGCAACAAATTATTTATAACCTTTCAAGGGAAATTGATCACAGCCAATTGAGCTGAAAATGCTCCTTAGTCCATTAGAGAATATCACAAATTGGGACTGACTGAATCTCAAGCATTGATATATGATATGGTAAAAATATCTTACAAACTTAATGGCAGCATAAATTTGTAAATCTGGCTACATGTGATCATTTAGGATTATTTATATCATCTTTATGGATTTAAAAATGCAGGTGCTGAAATTTACCGCTTATTTTTCGCAATCTAATGAAGAACATGTATACATTCTGGAAAATTAGCCTTTGAACTGAGATGATAACCAATTATCTGACAATGACAGTGGTTGAAATACTATCATATTTAAGTAGAGTTGACATTTTTTCTTACTAAGAAACTATTTCTTCAAGTATTTACAGATTTATATTTGCTGGGCATTCAAGGAAGCAATGGGGAACGAAGTGACAATGAGTGGATAGATAAATCAGGCTGGCTGATTTATTGGGTGGATTTGAACACAGGGGCATTCTTTACCCATTTTTGATTTCTATATGTTTGAACTGAAATGCACTCAGGAGGAATGGGTCATGACTGAAAACTCTTCATGGTTGCCTATATCAGCCACCCGGCCTTCATTTTTAATAAATTTTAAATTTGAGGACCAAAAAGCACTTCAATTCCAGCTTGCTCAGGACTGGTTCAATTATTATCATTATTATTATTATTATTTTAACTCCTGTCCTTGAAAGTGGGCTGCATTTCAAGCCATGTTTTTCCCCCAGGCAGCATCTAAAATTTGAGTTTAGAAAAGAAAATAGTTCTCATTCCTTTTTACTTTCCCCTTCCCCTCTCAAAAATCCAGCATTAGCTGGACCGTTCCTCTTTCTGTGAGTAGCAACTTGCTGAGGTAACTTCAAGGGTGGAATTCACTTACCTTCCTGTTGTGGCCCAGCAGGATCCGTTTGAGCTGCTGATGGACTTGGATAGCGAGGAACCCTATATGAGTCAGCTATGGAAGATGTGGAGGACCCTGGGCAGGGTTCAGACTCAGAGCAGGGACCAGAGAGGCTGGTTGGCCACCAGGAGGCACCTGAGGCATGGTGCAGTGCGGAGGAGTCAAGGCAGTTTGTTCCTGACACCAGGCAAAGGAGGGCGGAGAAACGGAAGCAGCAGCTGCAGAGGCAGACTCATAAGAGATAATCAAGCCCAGGTGGTTGTGGCTTGGCCCTTCCCAAGAGAGTATATAAGTGAGAAATTGGGAGGGGTCCTTTTGTAGGACACAACTGTTCGTAACAGTCTTGAGGAACTCTTGTCTGGTCTGTTTTGTATTTCCGTTCCGTTTGGTTTGGGTTGCTGGCAACCCTTCTTGCATGAGAGTATCTGTCTGGGCTTTCAGCCAATGGAGTTGTAATTCCTGTGAGTAAAGAGTGGCAAATAGCCAAGCCTGTGTCTGCGTTACTCACAGGCCGAAGGGGGAGTCAGAACACCTTCCCTATCGGTTCGCATATGTGAGTGCATGCACTTTGGCTTTTAAAAAGGACCTAAATGGGATGCCGTAGAGCAGTGTTTCTCAACCTTGGCAACTTTAAGTCCAAGTTGCCAAGGTTGAGAAACACTGACGTAGAGCCAGGTTTCTGCTACCAGTTCAGCCGAACCATCAGAACCGGCAGAATACTATCTCTGGGTAACTTCCGGTATTGCACACTTGTGCAAATGCAGACAATGTGGGTCCTTTTCAAGCTGAATTAGGCTCATCTTGGGGAAGAGCTGGTCTTAAATTTTCCAGCGTGAGCATGTGCGCCAGCCAGCTGACCGTGCACACATGGTAACCGCAAGACTAGCTAGCTGGTGCACATGTGCGGGCCGGAAACTGGAAGTTCATTCATTCTGCTCCTCTTCCGGGTTGCATTCCAGACGAGTGCGCCATCACTGATCTATACAAAGGATCCAGTCCATTGAAGTGCATGGGGAAAACCTGAAGTGCAGGAGCTCTAGAAATATTGTTAGGCATGATAAGTTATTCTACTTCTAGTAAAAACTTATGACTGTGTTCACAATTAAGATATGCTTATAGTTTATTTGACTGCTTTATAAACCCCAGTGGTGAAACTCATGTAATATGACAAGACAAAGTAACTGAATAGAGCCTGCCATTAGCTATTGTCCCTGAGTATTTCCGTTCATAACAATACTATATATTATGATTACAAATATGTACCTTAGCATCTTTGGTGAACGCAGTCAGCAGTGGTTATTCAGAAAACTATAGTTTAACATGGAGCATGAGCAGATCCATTTCCACACAGCGCAAAACTGAGCACTTTGCCGAATATTTTGTGCAGTTGTTTCCTGGTGATCAACAACGACCTTCTTTTAAAGGCAGATTTTTTTTAAAAAAAAAAGTCATTGTATTAACATAATTTGCTGTCAAACTGCAGTATTCAGCATACTTTTTAGAGGTTTGTTGGAAGGTTATGAATGGATCTTTGAAATGAAGCCGAGGGAGATAGAGGCGCACACACAGCTGAATGCTGGGCATTTCCCTAACTCAATTCAGGAATTCTCTTCATCAGGGGTGTCAAACTTGATTTCGTTGAGGGACGCACCAGGGTTGTGTTTGATCTCGGGGGTGGGGGCATGGCCAGCTTGATGTCACTCATGTCAGGGGCCCCTGTGGTGATCTGAGTGCTCTGCCAGCAAAATGGGCACCTAACGTCCGTTTTGGGCTGCGATGCTTTTCTGCAACCCTCTGCCAGCAAAAACGGAGCTCGAGAGGAACTGTGGGCAGCCCTCCTGAGCTCCGTTTTCTCTGGCAGAGGCACTGCAGGCTGATCCGTTGCTGTTTCCAGGGCAGCCCTGTGGGCCAGACCTAAGCACCCTGCAGCCCAGATCCAGCCTCCAGGCCTTGAGTTTGACACCCCTGCTCTACATCAACACCCCACAATCTTTTGGGCACTTAGGGAATGGTTCCACGGAGAAATGTTTTTTTTCTGTGGACTAGATGCGGCGTAGTTTTGCATGCTGCCTGCATCCTGCAGATGTGCCTTCACTTGTTTGCTGGGCCCGGTTGCTGGCATGCCATGGCACGGCCCGTTGCCGGTCCACGGCTCAGGATTTGGGGAACCCTGCTCTACATACTGGAACATCTACTTTCCATGCTCATCTGTGTTTGATGGTTCTGCCTTGGATAGCCCCTGTGTATCAGAGTAGGCAATATTGGGTCAGCTAGCCCAACAAATAGGTTGAGTCAAGGAAACTTTCCATCTTCCTTTCTTTACAGTGGATTTGTGATTCTTTTTAGAAGCAATTTGTGCTGTAGAAGAGAAGTCAACATCTTTTGCTCCCAAGTTGCATATTTTGCAGTCTCTGGAGTCCCATCTGGCCACAATTGCTGAAAATAAATGGAATATAGAAATATATGTAATATACTAGGGAATAGCAATTCCTTTGCTGGAGGAATGTGCTGGAGAGGAGGGGCACCACTGCTGTCAGAACTACAAAAGTGATTACTTTGTGTTATTTCCCTTGTTTCAAAGACTGTTCATATACTTATACAACAGTGGTGGGTTTCAAAAATGTTCAAACCTACTCTGTGGGTGTGGCCTCCTTTGTGGGAGTGGCTTGCTGCCCACGTGACCGGATATGAAGATGCCGACGACACTTGTCAGAACGACCTTAAATTACCTCACACACAGCACTGGCATGCATAAGAATATGATGTAAACTTGTTTTTTAAAAGGCATCTTTGGTTTGCGTTAAAACAACTTCAACACACGCAATGCTCTGATTGCACCACAAAAACAGTAGTCATCCTTACCTTTCACAGAGGCACTGAGTTTTATAAATATGAGCATGATAGTGTAGAATAATCATATCCAAGGACCAGTGGTGGGTTTCAAAAAATTTTGAAACCTCTTCTGTAGGTGTGGCCTGCTTTCCGGGTCCACTGAACCGGTTTGGTAGATTTGACGAACCGGTTCTACCGAATAGGTGCGAACTGGTAGGAACCCACCTCTGTTATACAACCATGTGGCAAGTGCCTCTCCTTCACATGCTAAATAAAAACAGAAAGTTTGGGGTTTCAGCATTGCTTCAAATATTTACAAGCATTATTTAGATCAGGTGTGTCAAACTCACATTGTCACCTGACTTATCGCAATACCCCCCCTTTCGCTACACGGGGGGTGGGCGTGGCCTGTACGTGACGCATCTGACCTGTGGGCCGCTGGTTTGACACCCCTGATTTATACGATTATAGCAGAGGTGGTATTCAGCAGATTCTGACCAGATCTGGAGAACAGGTAGCAGAAATTTTGAGTAGTTCAGAGAACCGGCAAATACTACCTCTGGCTGGCCCTGCCCCCTTCTATTCCCAGCTGATCGGGAGGGAATGGGGATTTTGTAGTTTCCTTCCCCTGGAGTGTGGAGGCAATGGGGATTTCGGTATCCTTCTCCTGTCACGCCGGCCATGCCATGCCCACCACGCCTTTGAATCCCACCACTGGATTATAGGAACCTGCCTTATTCCAGTTTGATCATCAATCTGGGCAGCCCAGTATTGTCCATTACAATCCCAATTTATTTCAAACCGTTTTTCACCATCTGTTATCTAATCTTTGCTTTAACCAAAGTCTGAGTTTGGGATCTTTTGCATGTAAAGCATGCATTCCGTCACTGAGCTTCAGTCTTTCTAAACGGGGATATTGACAATTACATGCATTCGCTTAGGATGCCAGCAATGATCAGACTTCTGGGGATTAAGGATAATTAAATATGACAGTGTATGAAAATTTATAAAGCCTTACCAGACCGGGGACCACAGTTGGAGTCATGGAATTGCAATTACATGGTTCAGATTGTTTTCTTAACAGCCGCTCTGATCTTAAATTTGAAAGCCTGCCAAAATCCCTGCACACTTTTTACAGTTGCACTATGTGTTTAGCTTATTGCTTGCACGCTTTTCCTTTGTGAAAATACAGCCCCGTAGGGCTTTTTTGCCTAGGGTATGTGCAATAGTTAGCAGCTTGCTTCTACGTACACAAGGAGCAACAAGAAAACTTGGGGTTTTTTTGGGGGGGGGGAAATGTCAACTTAGATTATGGTAATCTCTGAAATAAAATATGTGCCAATGTTCTCTGTGGTGTAGATCTGAGTTCATTGAAAAAAATCTTTTTTTTCTGAGGACACTGATTGTAACTGATGGCTTCTATGAACATTCAGAATTCTCTTTGCCAAATCTGGATGCTATTTAAAATTCTACCAATTGAGGCTAATTGCATAGATGTGGAATTTTTCATTTTCACTTTTGCCTTTCTTAGTTTTGAGATATTGATTTTCGTTCATTGGATTTAAATGCACAATTTAGCAGTGTACTGTATGCCAGTGGTAACAAGATTTGGAAAGATCCTTTATTTTCATTGTCAAATTACGGATGGATTTTTGACCTCAGAAATTATTATCAAAGAAGTCTTGGGACAAAGCAGATGTATATAAATGTCTATTTTATATAAAAATGATAAAGCTACTGGTGTTTTTTTTTCCTTGAGTGTTTGCTTTGGAATGTGTGTGGTGCAACTTAATCTTTCATTTTAGTTGGTGTGTTTCTGTGCATTTATGGAGAAGCATTTCAATGTGCCGAAAGTAATAAATCGCAAAATAGAATAAAATATTATTAACTCCCAGTAAAATGAAAAATAAACTTCATAAAAAGAAGGAACTTCTAAAACAATTTTGACTCCTGAGCGACCATCATTCCAGAAAAATTTGCTTTCTAAGCCTTTTCAAGTAAATCTGGCAAACGTTGAATGCATTTTTTACAACACAAGCATAGTTTATGAATTAATCCGTTTTCCAGCTTTGCACCTCATACCTTGAAATTAAGCAGTTGGGTTGATGTCATACGGCAGGCTAAAATGCTAATAAACATTAACACCAATAACCATAGCATGTTGCATAAATGCAACTGACCTGGTTAACTCCGTTGTGTGAACAATCAAGGTTCAAGGTTCAAGGTTCATTTTATTTATATGCCACCCTATTCCCGGCGGGACTCAGGGCGGCGCACAAACCCAAAGGAGGGGAAGGAAACACAAGAACTACAACAAAAAAGTACAGGGAATTTAAAACAACCAACAGCCACACGATTCAAGAGGGGAAGGGAACTCATCGACCCCAGGCCTGCCGACACAGCCAGGTTTTAACGGCTTTTCAGAAGGCCTGGAGAGAGGTGAGGGTCCGAATCTCTGCGGGGAGCTCATTCCAAAGGGCCGGAGCCGCCACAGAGAAGGCCCTCCCCCGGGTAGTAGCCAGATGGCATTGGCCAGTAGACGGAACCCAGAGGAGGCCTAATCTGTGTGATCTAATGGGTCTTTGGGAGGTAATTGGCAGCAGGCGGTCTCTCAAGTACCCAGGTCCAATACCATGAAGGGCTTTATAAGTGACGACTAGCACCTTGAAGCGTATCCGGAGACCAATCAGTAACCAGTGCAGCTCGCGGAGGATAGGTGTAACGTGGGTGTACCGAGGTGCACCCACGATCGCTCACACGGCTGTATTCTGGACGAGCTGAAGTCTCTGAATGCTCTTCAAGGGCTGCCCCATGTAGAGGGGCACAAGGTGGGGAGATACTCAACTCAGATTATCCCCTAGCAAGTGATAACACTTTAGAAATCCTTTACAGCCATGATGACGAACTATGGCACGTGTGCTACAGGTGGCACGCAGAGCCCTCTCTGCAGGCATGTGAGCTGTTGCCCCAGCTCACGTGCACTGCGCATGTGCTCGCACCTCCCGCTGACCAGCTGATTTTCGGGTGTCTGCTGCACAGGCACTGAGAGCGGGCTACATGTGCGGGAATTGCACGTGCATGTGCAGGGGACAAAGCACATGTGCAGAGGGTGGAGTGCACATGCGGAGGTCACACACCCAGGGGCGGGGCACATCCAGAGGGTCAGACGTACATGCATGGGGGGTGGGGCACATGTAGAGGATCATGTGCGCATGCATGCAAGGAGGGGGGAGCACAGGTGGGTCATGCACACAGGCGTGGGGGTGGGGTGCACATGGGGGGTTGCGTGCGCATACGTGGGCAGCAGGCCATGGAGGGGTCACACGCACGTTGCATTATGGGCACGCGCGCTTTCATCATAAGATGACACAAAGTTTAGCCATCCCTGCTTTAGAGCAAGGGTGTCAAACTGGCAGCCCAAAGGCCAGATGGGTCACGTGCAGGTCACGCCCACCCTAGCTCTGAGAAGGCGGAAAACGGTGTGATTCGTCACATGATGGCAACGTGGCGCCGTGAGTTTGACACCCGTGCTTTAGAGAATATCCTCAATAGATGTAACTCACAGGCTGGCAGCATACGGAAGGGAAACAGTCCAATTTAGCGTTATAGTAGTTGTTCATGTAATAATGTATACCGTGGTATAGGGCATCAGCTACCTGATGCCTTATACTACAGGTAGTCCTCGACTTATAGCAGCTCATTTAGCAACCGTTCAAAACTACAACATGTTCTGTCCCGTGATTCTAATGAATATGCAGACACAGGCTTGGCTGTCTGCCCGACTAATGACAGAGATAAAGCCACCCCTTGGCTAGGAGCCTAGAACGCTATCTTCAAGAAACCAAGATTAGGCTTACGGAATGTTTTCTCAACGGCTAGTAAAGTGGACTGTTGTTTCCTGCAAAGATTCCCCTCCCGTCGCTCCACCTATAAGCTCTTTGGGAGAGGCCACAATAGTAGCCACCTGTCCCTATTCCCTTCTATGATGTCTTCTCCAAAGCTGCTCCCTTCTCAGCTCTACGCACACGCATATCAGGGACAACCTTCCTCTGTTCCTCCTCACGGCTCCCTGACTCAGATGCCACCTGGTGCCAGTGGGCCTCTCTTGTCCCTGCTCTGACTCCAAACACACTCCAGAGTCTTCATCCTCCAGAGCAGTCCCATAATGGTCATCACTGTCAGAGTCCACCAACAGCTCAGCCAGCCGCTGCTGGGCCACAACACAACAGCATTGAAAAAGTGAGCAATGACCATTTTTCACCCTTATAACCATTGCAGCATCCCCATGGCTGTATGATCAAAATTCAGATGCTTGGCAAAGGGTTCATATTTATGACGGTTGCCACGTCTCTGGGTCATGTGATTTCCTTTTGTGACAAGCAAAGTCAATGGGTTAACAACCATCTTACTAACTTATACAAACTCAATGGTTCACTTAACACAGTGTTTCTCAACCTTGGCAACTTGAAGATGTCCGGACTTCAACTCCCAGAATTCCCCAGCCAGCATTCGCTGGCAAGAAAAGTCGTAAAACTCACTTAACAAGTGTTTCACTTTGGGAACATAAACTTTGGGGGCAATTATGGTGGTAACTCGAGGACTACCTGTATAAAACTTTCCTATTTGAAGTAATGTCAGAAAACATATTAATTGGAAATTGCAAGGGATGCATGAAAATTACAGTCTTCTGTAGAAAAATTTAAATGTTTGCATTTCAGACTTGATATAGTCTGAAGATCAGAGTGCCAATAGCTCAAATAATGGATCAAGCTAATGGCTATTTAAAGAAAAAAAACTAGATACAGCATATGCGCAGTCATAATGGGGAAAGTTGATATGCTAACTTGCCTATGAACCCTGACTGTCGGTCCAATATTTCCATAGCTGAAGCCACAGAAATATTTGCAGCAGAGGTGGGTTGCCCCCGGTTTGGCCCGGATCAGGTAGTGGCGGCGGTGGGGGGCTCCTCCCACCCACCCAGACTTCTGCACGCATGAGCAAACCGGTAGTAAAAAAAACTGGAAACCCACCACTGATTCACAGGAACACAAAGATCAGTAGGGAGAACTGATTCTAAATCCCAAAGTATTCAAAGAAAATATTTTGAATAGAGCTGCAAGGCCAAAATGTTAAATTACCTTCTCTTGAACTTGTGCTGTAGGGTCATGTTTTGGAAAAAAAAGGAGGGATTGTGGAAAGTTATCACCCAGCCCTCTCCCAGAAAAATGAAATATCCTAGGAAATATTGAAAAGGCAGAATATTATATTTCCCTGGATGTGAAAAGGAAGAACATGTTTTATAAAGAGAGAATAGCTCCCTGTAGCTTCCTGCCTCCACCCCCTTTGTCAATGGGCCGTTAAGAAGGCCAAGCCAGTCCCTTTACATAATAAAGGGTTCTCCACTTCAGCTCCAGGGGGATGGGATTAAGGCATGATAATACTGGCCCTTTACCCAACTCACCACATGGCATCTGAGAACTCAACCAAACCTGGATTCAAAACGCAGCCTAGAGAGTTGCCCCTGCATGGCCCCATGGTAGTCTGACAACCAATCAGAATACAAGCTCAAGATCAAAGGCCAGAGAGGGCATAAAACCAGGGACTCAGCATCTCAGCCTCCCTTCTCTTTTTCTCCACCAAGCATGTGATCACCTTTTCTGTTCAGGACTCAAGCCATGTGGTCCTGTCCACCATTAAAACCATCTTTCCAAGCAGCCTCCATGTCTCCAGTGTCTTTTTCCCCACTTGGAGCCGAACCCAGAAGGACATTTCTTTCAACAAGGGTATATCAGGCTCTGTTATCAGACTATACAGGATTCTTATACAGTACGTAGTAAGATTATGATAGTGCTACAGTTAGGAAGTTCCCGACCACAAAATATTCTTCCTCCTTGATAGTTCTTGACCAAATGATTGTGTTTGGATATGATTGGGGAACTGCCAACTGATGCTAGTCTGAGCTTAGCTAAGCATAACAACAAACAGGAGAGCCGAGGTGGCGCAGTGGTTAGGGTGCAGTACTGCAGGCCACTTCAGCTGACTGTTATCTGCAGTTCAGCGGTTCTAATCTCACCGGCTCAAGGTTGACTCAGCCTTCCATCCTTCCGAGGTGGGTGAAATGAGGACCCAGACTGTGGGGGCGATATGCTGACTCTGTAAATCGCTTGGAGAGGGCTGAAAGCCCTATGAAGCGGTATATAAGTCTAACTGCTATTGCTATTGCTAAACAACAACAAAAGAATGATTCAAAACTTAGGCTGAATCACATGTCTTAATCACTTATTTTAATCACAATATCTTGAATACTTTACCCATTGCAAAAGCTAGGCTCGCACAACACGTTAGGCCACAATCATGTTTTGGTTGAACACACAGCTTTTCATCATGTGGTTGTCTTCCAGATATATTTATGTAAACACCCAGAACTCTTGGAAATGGCCCTGGTGGGAAGGAAAAAGAAGAAGGAAAGAGGGAGGGAGGGAGGGAGGGAGGGAGGGAAGGAAGGAAGGAAGGAAGTATGTCCTGCTTTAGCAATTGGCCATCGGCAGCCCTGCTCCCCTTTCACCATCCCCTTGTCCCTTCCTCCTGACCTCTCATGGTGGTCTCCCATCCTATTGCTGAGGATGCTTTGGTTACAAAGCCAGGTCTCCTTGCGTGGAGAGGGAGTCGGCCTCCCTCTGACCCACACACTTAGCCCTCCCGCACACACCATGAGCAACCTGGCCAAGGAGAGTAAGAACAACAGCAGCTGCCTTGAGGAGGAGGTAAGCTCAGCCGGGCACCCCCTCGGAGAAGTGGAGCTGGGCTGAAAGTTCCAACACTGTCTTGGTGTAAAGAATGCCACAAGCTTAGTTATCCAGAGGAGGAACTTGGAATCTGCAAATTCAAAGCAATTAGAAGGAAACTGATTTCCCTCGTAAGTATATCAAGATCTTGTAACTACTTGTACATTCCGTAGGGCTGTTATGGCGAACCTATGGCACGCATGCCACAGGTGGACCGCAGAGCCATTTGTTAGGGCGCACAAGGCGTTGCCTTGTCAGCTCCAACGCACATGCGTGCACTGGCCAGCTGACTTTGGCCTTCTTTTGAGGCCATTTTTTGCCCTCCGGAGCCCCCAAAACAGCCCTTTGAGCAACCAGAAGTCCATTCCCAAACTTCCGGTTTGCACATAGGGCCATTTTTTTGCTCTCCGGAGGGAAGCTCCTGAACCCTCTGGAGGGGCTCCGGGCGGGTGGAGGCTGTTTTTGCCCTCCCCAGGCTCCTAGAAAGCCTCTGGAGCCTGGGGAGGGCAAAAAAATCGCACCAAAAGTGGGGGGAGCACTTGTCATGTGCATGCACGCTGGGGTTGCATACATAGCATTATGGGTGTGGCACGCCCCTGCATGACCCCCCCCCTGCCCTCACCCTTCTTCTGGCATGCAAGCCAAAAAAGGCTATCCATCACTGATCTAAGAAAATAAAGAGAAAATGCTTATTCAGAAGGGAGGAAAGAATAAAGGGAGGACATGTATAGACAGAAATTGTTGGATTCTACTGATGCAATGTTAGAAGAATTCATTGAATGGAGCTGAGTGTTTATGCCCTTCCTGTTGCCAACGCGGAGTTATATTCAGCAGATCTATTCTCTTTTTTTAAAATATTTTTTATTAAATGTTTTGATCTTTAAAAACAATAGGAAAGACACAGCAAATCTATGATCTATTCTCATTGTGCCCACAGAGAGAAATATCTGCCTCAACCTAGGATCGAACCAACAGCCTCCTGATTGTGAGGCGAGAGCTCCCCCTCTAGGCCACCGCACCCCTTGTTAGAAGGATTCATTAGAGTACAGTAATAATTTAAATAGAAATACAATATTGCAGCAAAGGAGTTCTGGCAAACTACGAGCGCTTAACTCTTGCACCTGCTCAGACTGTATTCCTGGGGCTGAAGATTGGGCAGTTTTAAGTCCTCTGCTCTTCTTCAGTGTTTAAATTGGACCTGAATCTGAGGAAGCTTGAAATGGAGCACCCCTCCTCATTCTGGAGTCCCCAGGTGTGCCAGACTTTACTCACAGCCCTTCCGTTGACATGGCCAACTTTCGCTTTTCTTCTCTGCATCTTCAACCCCCACCCCCTTCATGTGCTCAGACTACTCCCACTCTTCGATTGAGATCTTTATATTTCCCCATAGAAACCAATGACATCCATTCACCAGCTAGATTCATGCACTCTGCTTAGTTACAGTTTGATGACTAAGATAAAATTAGCTAAAGTTTATCTAATAGGTTAAGCCCCAAATCATGCTTCACACACTACAAGAACTGTGTTCATACATTCCTCCAAGCGGAATTTAAACCCATCCATTTAGGTTTCTTTTTTTTTTTTTGAAGAATTTTATTGTTTTAATTAAACCAAAACACAAAAAAAGAATCATCTTTCGTTACACCTTGTAGAAAGCGTGTCGATTGGTTACAAATACATTTTGTGCGTTTCTTCCACGATCATTACATATACTTCATTCAAATTGAATTGTACATTTTAAATCAAATTTTTTTATGAATTTTACTATCACTATACCACAATTCTCATTTAATTACAATTATTTAGATTTGTTTTTATCTAAAATCATTTGTATTTAAAGACACAACCACCTACTGGCATTCATTTGCAATTTCAATAAACCTCCAATAACATTACACCTTTATAACATATTCTGAAACAAAGTCAGTTCATAAAATATCTAAGCATTTCCCCCGCCCTTTCCCCCCCAACTCACAATTTAAAGCTTATATCCAATTTGCTTTTACTAATAATATATATCTGTGGCTCAATGGTTAACACATCTGCCTTAGAGGCAATACAGCACAGGCTCGATTCCCAGTAAGGGTACGGCTAGCTGATGAGAGCTAAATAGCTTGAAATAGATCTATTCTAGTCTCCCTTTATTTATTTATCAGCACAAATATAACATATATATATATATATGTGTGTGTGTGTGTGTGTTTTGTTTTTTTTAATTTGTGCTGATAAATAAATAAAGGGAGACTAGTATAGATCTATTTCAAGCTATTTAGCTCTCATCAGGTAGCCATACCCTTACTGGGATTCAAACCTGTGCTGTATTGCATCTTAGGCAAACATCTTAGCCATTAAGCCACAGGTCTCCTCCTTATCAGCTGAGTCACAACCCCTGGTAAGCCCCAGTTATTATATATATAATATAATTAAACATTATCCATTAACATTTCCTTATTATTATTGCAGTTAACTAAAAAGTATTTACTATTTATATCACCTCTCCTCTCATCAGCCCCGCCCCTCAAAAAAAGTTTTACAACTTTTATATATAGCAAGCTCTAAACATGAATTTATTAATAAAATGTATAGGTCTTTTCCCTAAGTCCCAATTTACAATTTATATCCAAGTTATTTTTATCAATTAAGGTTATCATTTCATTATTATTATTGTAGCTAATTATATGTTAACGAATGAACATTTAATAACAATCTAAACCAATCTACAAAATACTAACATTCCTAAATGACAATTAATCATTTAGTCCATTTAGGTTTTGATTTAGTGTGAGGGGTTCAAACATTACACTAAACCCTGATGCTGTTTCTTTCATTTTTAGCTTCCTGTGCTGTGAAAATTCACATATGTAATTTGTAAATCATGGTTATAGATTAGTCCCATATATTTACAGCTTAACTAACAAAAACATTTTCTTCAGTAAATCATGGTTAAAAGCACTACACTATATGTGCACCCAATTACTTATATAGTAGGAATGTTTTCTTTTTGATGGTGTAAATGTTAATATAGAACGTATAGTTACAGTACAGTGATATCTGTACTGATTATTAACTTTCTAATATTTACATCACTTGGAGTGTTGAAGATAAAAAAGGATTATCAATATTAATGACAATTTAGGATGCCAATGTCAATGAGCATTAGTCTTTTTTTAAATCCAGAATTGAATATATTGAATATAGCAATATATTAAAAAAAGATTGGGTCATTGTATTTGTTGAAGAATAACATTTTCCAACTTAAGCTGATCACTTAGCATAAGTTTTCCGTTGTACTGCTGCTTAATGTTTTTTTTTACATGGGACAAAGGAAAAAAGATAAAGCAAGTTTAAGAATAATTTAAATAAATAAGAAAGAAGAAAGAAAGAAAGAAAGAAGAAAGAAAGAAAGAAAGAAAGAAAGAAGGAAAGAAAGAAAGAAAAAGAGAAAGTTTCTAACATCCCCTTTTCTGAACACCTCATTTAAAATATTTGTAAGAGTTTTAGGGATAATTCATTCACTTCTCTCCCCAATGAATCTTACCTAATAAAATACCTGTTTGTGCCTTTTAAACTACAATTCCCATATTCCCTTGGAAAAGGACAGGTATTAAATCATTAAGGTCAAAGTGCTAAATTGTCCTATTTCTGCAAAGGGGACCTTGACTAAATACAGCAGGTTAACAAGAATCTTTTCTTCATTTCTCCTTTTTCTTGAACAACGTGGTGGGTTGTAGAAAAAGTCTTTTGAAGCCTATTTTTGCTTCCATCCTTTCTTAAACTCCCACTTGCTGCTAAAAAGGATTGTTTGGTTGTGATTTACACAAACCATGCAAATATCGCAATGGTTCCTCTATCCCGTTGTCTGTCTCCATCTACATAGTAAGTGTTGGGGAATACCCTCCCCCTCCAAAATTGGGTGATTATGTTGGTTTGTTTGCAATTATTGTAGCCACAGGAAAGTATTTGATTTGGCTTTTTAAAAATATTCTAAGGAAAGGGAGCTCTTAATGAGAGAACCAGGGTTGTGTCTAAAATGCCTTTCTGAATTTCCAGGAGTATTGTGTTGAATGTTGTCCAAACTGCTCTTTTTTTGAAAGTAAGCTCTATCTAACACAGGAGGCCTTACTACTGAGCAATATGCATCCATGGTCCTTTTTACATAACTGGCTTTGTTTAGGAAAGAACACCTCCAATTCTGGGGAGCAACTCACAAACAAACCCACTTCCCCCTTTTCCTATAACTAACCCAGGGATCAGCAACTTGGGGCTCTGGAGCCACATGTGGCTCTTTCATCCCTCTTCTGCAGCTCCCTGTTGCAGTCAGCTCCACAATTGATAGGGCTTTCGGTGAGGACAGGTAGAGGAAAAAGGATGCCATGCTGGCAGGAGACTCTACAGTGGGGGAACCGGACTTCTGGTCAGCAAAGGAAAAAGGACGTGCTAGGAGGAGACTCTATGGTGGAGGAACCGGACTTCCAGTCGGCTCCAGGATTGAAAGGTGGGCTTCCAGTTAGGGCCTTTGTGACTCTTTGAATGTTTAAGGTTGCCAACCCCTAAACTAGCCAAACATCAGTATTCCAGAGGGATTAGTCAGTCTTCCTTAAGGAACTGAAAAAAGTCCAGATGGCACGGAATAAAAGGAGTCAAAATGTAAAATTTGTATTTTGAGTCCTCTTGTCTTTAAAATGTCTTTTTTCCCCCATTAAAACTATAGGTAAGCATCTTTTTAAAAGGTTTTGAAGGACTTGAAGGATTCTTGCAGGACTTCTGTTTTTACATTTCTCTTTTTACATGGCTTCTGTTTTTACATTTCTTGCTGTGTGTGGTCTCCCCAACTGCCAAGGGAAAGCTCTTGACTCTCGTTGTTTATAAAATGGCTTGCAAAATATCGATTTTTTTGGCATCATAATGGCTAAAAGGCCTTTCACTTTCCCTGACCCTGATGGGTTTTCCCTCTCAAAAGCAACTCTGAATTTATCCCAGTGGTCTTTCAATTATTGTACTACAACATGTTTACGATTTAGGTAACTCAGGTAGTAGTTGTCTCGTTCCCTCCTAAATGCCCAGCAAAAGCTTTGCAAGTGACTAACCCCGACTCTTCTGAGTCTTTAAATTCCCTTTCACCGGTGGTGGGATTCAGATAATTTAACAACTGGTTCGCCCAGAGTCGGATTGGCTGTCGTGGAAGGTGTGGCCCATCTCTGTTCTCCAGCTTTGCCGCACATGCAGGATGAGCCTCCTGCGATGGCCAACCTGACTCTGGGTGAACCGATTGTTAAATTAACCACCACCATCACCCCGCTATCAAAGTGGATCCTGCACTGCAATGGAGAAACAGGCAATGCAGCAGCTGGCACAAGGGAAGGAGGAGGAGCAGGGAGAAGAAAGTGAGAAAACTGCTTTCTCCTTCCCTCATGCCGGCCGCTCCATTGCCCATTTCTTCACTTTGATAGTGTATGTGTGTGAGGGTTGTAATTTAACAACCGGTGCAAACCGGCTGAATCCCACCACTGCCTTTCACCCCATGGACTCTCTTGCCAGTTATCAAAAGCATCTTTTACATCTGGAATTCTGAGTCACCTGATATTTCTGGAGAATACAGGTAGTCCTTATTTAGTGATCACATTTGGGGCCAGCAGCTCACTTCATTAGGCATAGCAGTCACTAAGTGAAACTGCGACTGTACTTATGATCATACTTCAGCTTTTCTTGGCTTTCTACAGACCTATGAGGGTCATAAATGTAAGAATTAGTTGAAAACTTACTTTTTCATCACTATAATTAATTCTGAATGGTTGCTAATGGGGATTACCTATATCAGTGGTGTCAAACTCAATTTCATTGAGGGCTGCATGAGGGCTGTGGTGGACTTTGGGGGGCCAGGTGGGCATGGCTAACTGATGTGTGTGGCCAATTGTGGGCATGGCTAACTGGTATGTGTAGCCAATTGTGGGCATGGCTAATTGGGTGGGCATGGCCAGCTTGATGCCACTCCCGAAACTGTTGGCATGTTTCCTCTTTACATTGGGTAGACTGGGCCAAAGCCATGCAGGCCAGATGTTTCCTCTTCACATTGAGTAGACAAGGGACGCAGGTAGACTGGGATGAAGTGATGCAGGTAGGCCAGGCCGAAGCGATGCGGGCTGACTCCTTATATTTTCCAGGATGGCCCCACAGGCCGCATCTGGTCTGTGGGCCTTCTGTTAGACACCCCCGACCTGTATGTTTAAATGACGACACAAATTTTTTCAGTGGATTTTGCTTTGTCCAGTGAAATTTAAAAAGTTCACTAAACCTCTTGCCCTACCTATTTTTTTAAATGTACTTTAATTAAAAAATGAATAGGATGTTGCCATTTTGTGGCCCTAAACCCTAGCCTCAAGCACAACTTATTATTTCAGCAAAGTTTCTGGGTCCTACATAAATATAAACTTTTTTTTTTTATTAAATGTTTTTTAATTTTAGTTTAAAACGGGTACAGCATCTTTCTTAATATATCAATCAATTACAGATAAGTTTTGGTACATCTCCTCCACAGTCAACCAACATAACTCATATTAACTCAAGCATTATTATATATCCATTTTCATTTAACTGTAATTATTATTTAGAAATATTGGTAGGAGTAATAATCTTGAACAATACCTACCCACACCGATGGGAAGGGAGAAAAAGAAAAAAAAAGAAAAAAGAAAAAAGGACAAATAGAAAATAAAAATTAAAATAAAAGATAGTAGATAATACAAAAAAAGACAAAAACGACAATCAGGAAAACAAAACAAAACACAGGTGTCTATTATGGAAAAAAAAGAAGTATATCAACTGGTTACAACATGTTTTGGTGCTTCTCTTCCGTTAATTCATATTAATTCAAATATCTTAACTCGAATATTTACCATATCAACATCATTATACCTCCAGTTTTAATTATTATGGTTATTTAAACATCCTTCATCCTTAGCTATGCTAAAGAATTAATCCATAACACATGCTGGCAATTCATTTACTTATTTGTAAAATCCTCTATTATCATCAAATCCTCATATCCTATTTTAGCTAAACATCCATAATATTCAATTATATCATATATCATAACATTTTCCCAGTATTGATTAACATTTGATTGTATGAATTTTATTTAGTTTTTTAATAGTGCTAATTATTATAGTTAATACTCTTTATGTATAATCTAAAGGTGTTTTCTCATATCCAATTGTTAGTTATCATATCAACTCCACATTATATACATTACTATCAATATCAATTATTATTCAGCAATATCTGTTACAAGAAAAAGCAATTAGGTTTAACTAGTTTTCAATTGTATTCATCAATCTATCAGCCAGTTCCAAATTATATATATTGCTATCCATATCAGTCATTATTCAGCTATATCTATTACAAATTGAAGTAATCCGATTTAGCTAATTTTAGGTTGTATTGTCCCATCTGTCAGCCTGTGTCCCTCCAACACCGAGATTTCCTCAGTCCAATAGCCATTCGTTGGATAAATTTACCAAATGTTTCCATAAGCAAATCCAAACAGAAATATTTCGGCACCTTTGGATTCTGAATGTCGGTGATGAAATAATAATGTTGTCCTAGGCTTATAAAATTTCCCAAATTAACTTTAATTCTCAAGGGTGGATTCTCCATTCCTCCTGCACTCTGTCTCTTTAAATGAGTCGTCTTTATAGCTCCCCCACTTCTCTCTTCCTCTGAGATAGACCAGACACCATTTCTCACATTTTCCATTTGTGTTTCAGGAACATTTAAGCATTCAACGATCTCAGTTTTAACTTCATATTTTAGAATCAGTTGATCCAGTTTTCTTTCCAGTTTTTGATAAGAATCAAAGAGTCCTCTACACGCAGAGAAAAGAGCCTGAAATGAAATCTTAGAGGTATTTTGGGACGCCATGATGTGTCGTAGTTAAAAATTAGAAGCTCTCTTTTTTTTTCCCCACAGGCTTCGAAGCACTTTTTTTTTAGTCTCTTACAGGCTGTCAATCTTATCTAGTTGTAAACAGAACTAGGTAGTAAAGTAATAAAAATGTCGAATCGTGACGGGCTAATTAGTAGGAGATAAGTTTTACGATCCACTTAGGGAGATTCAGAGGGGGGAGGATGTCGCGGAGTTTCTTGAAGCATTTAAGAAGTAAAGTAACCACCAGTCATAAATCCATTAGAAAAAGCCAATTCGCCGCTAAATCTTCCTGTTCTTTGGTTTCAGTTAGCTTAATTTTTTAACACGAACAGTCTCTCTTGGATAATAAAATCAGCTTACCAGATGACATCACTTCTTCCATTCTTAGGGGCAACCTGCAGTTTCAGTTAGCACGCAGCTAATCCAAAAAGGAATTGGCACGAGGAGTTAATACCCCCCCCCAGAGATTTGCGGATATCTCTGGGGTCCTGGGTCTCTCCCCACCTTCACTGTCGTCTACGGGACAGCTAGAGTTCAAAGAACCCGTCCAAAAATCCTTCGGTATAGAGGAATTTCAGGAGTAGCCTGAAACTCCATCTTCTCACTGCTAAGCCCCGCCTTCTTCCCACATAAATATAAACTTTAGATGTGTTCTTAGAAAACAGCATGGTGGCTTACTGCAGCCTAGCCAGATTTGCATGTCTTCTAGAAGATGCATGCTTAATGATTAGTCTCTGTGATCAACATTGTGTGAAATTACTCATAATGTTGTGGAAGATTGCTTTACATTCTTACCTTTTGAATCTTTGTTTTTTAGGCTGAACCATTTTCAGACATTGGAAACATTTGTTTCCCCGAATATAGGACCCAACTGGAAAATAAGCCTTTGCATGATTTTTCAGGATGCTCATAATATAAGCCCTCCCCCCAAAATAAAGCCCCAGTTAAGATTGTCAGCCAGATGCGTGCATTTCAGGGGTGGGTTTCTCCCGGTTCACACCGGTATGTCAGAACTGGTTCATGAAATTTAGCGTACCTTTTGGAACCTGTTCCAAAAGGAAGGAAGGAAGGAAGGGGGAGAGATACACACAGGAAAGGAAGAGATACACACAAGAAAGGAAGGAAGGAAGGAATGGAGGGAGAGTGAGAGAAAAAAGAGAGAGACAAAGATAGAAAGAGAACGAAAAAAGAAAAATGAAGTGGGAGAGAGAGAAGAAAGAAAGAGGTGGAAAGAGACAAAAGGAAGGAAAGAAAGAGTGAGTGAGTGAGTGAGTGAGTGAGTGAGAGTGAGAGAGAGAGAGAGAGAGAGAGAGAGAGAGAGAGAGAGAGAGAGAGAGAGAAAGAGAAAGAGAAAGAGAAAGAGAACTTATGACAATTGAGCCCAAAATTTTGGTTGCTAAGCAAGAGTTTCAAGAGTTAAGTGAATTTCACCACATTTTCCAAGTTGGCCACACCCACCTGGTCACACGCCCACCAAGCCACACCCACCCAGTCACATGACCACTGATCCACTCCCACAAAACAGGCCACACCTACAGAATAGGTTCTAAAAATTTTGAAACCCACCCCTGGTGCATTTAGTACTGCATTTCCCCGAAAATAAGAGCTAACCAGAAAATAAGCCCCAATGCATCTTTTGAAGCAAAAATTAATATAAGGCCTGGCCTTATTTTCAGGAAATCACAGGAAACATTAAGCTTCCTTGAGAACATTATTACAATTTATTTTTTAGTTTTTTTTTAAAGAAAACCTTGCATTTATATTTTTATAAATAATTTTAAGGAGGTGAACATACATAATATTCCTTCGTCCTCCTATTTTTCCCACACACCCAAAAAAGTTTGCTGGGTGTGTGGTTGTTAACTCAGGACTATCTATAATTCAGATCAAATTCTCACTATTCCTTGGACAACATGCACAATGGTTTTTTTCCCCTGTCACTTTCACTCTGCCTGTCTGTGAATCACACTAGGAATGTGTGATGTTCTCACCTTTCATTTTGTGTTCTTCTTTCCCCTGAGTCCCATGATGTAGATGCAGTGCTTCCTCTGTTACTGAACATTCTCATGGTTCGCCATGGACAATTTATTTGTTTTGTTCAATTTCCATTGATCTCATTCATACAATGAATGTTTTAGAAAGATTAGGACATTTTTCACATATTTCAGGCACAAGGTTGGTTTATTGCAAGGGTATCAAACTCGATTTCATTGAGGGCCCCATCAGGGTTGTATTTGACTTGGGGGGGGGGCAGAGTGGACATGGCCAGGGTGGGTGTGTCCACCTCAACATCATTCATGTTGGAGGCACCTGTGGTGGTCCAAGCACTCTGCCAGTGAAAACAGGCTCCCGAGCTCCGTTTTCGGCTACAACAACCTCCTGCAACTCTCTGCCACTGAAAATGGAGCTTGAGAGTGCTGCCCGCAGTCCTCATGAGCTCCATTTTCAGCTGCAATGGCCTCCTGCAACCCTCTGCAAGTGAAGACGGAGCTCCATTTTCACTGGCAGAGGCACTGCGGACCAGTCCTTCACTGTTTCCAGGGTGGCCCCCACAGGCCAGATCTAAGCACCCACCAGCTGGATCCAGCCTCCAAGCCTTAAGTTTGACACCCCTGGTTTATTGTATAATAGAAATTGGAAGTGATCTTAGAACTTTAAGACCAAAGTATCTCAGGGTACAAATCCCTTAACAACCGTCATTGCCGGTTAATTGGTCCCACAAGACTTCCCTCAAAATGTTTTACTTTCACAGTTTTCCAGAGTTCAGAAACAAGCAAGTTAAGTGGAATGGATGAATGGCAGAGGTTGTCTTCTCATGAACAGCTGTCTGAGAACTTTGCTCTTTCTAAATCACTGGACTTTGAGAGGATGGAAAGAGGTAAGGTTGTCCTTCTTAATATCTTTTAATATTTACACTATTTATCCAGGGGCATCCATGGAGATGCCCAAAAATCAAGATGGAAGTCATAACTGTAAATGAAGTCTGCCCTTTTTTACATGCTTTGCGGAGATGGGTTCCTACTGGTTTGGCCCAGTTTGGGCAAGTAGGTAGTAGCTTGGCTGGCCACGGCCCCTAACCGGTTCTAGTGGTGGCACCATAGGGACCCCTATTTGTTTTTTGCTTCTGCGCATCCACAAAAGCAATTTTGTTTACTACTGCACATGCCCGTGTAGCACACATCAAGTGTGCACGCGCTCCCGAAGCGCGTCCCTGAGCGAACCGGCAGTAATCGAAGCTGGAACCCACCCCTGATGCTTTGCACACATGGTACATGAGAAAGCGATAAGATTTCATATGGATGGTTGCATCCACTATCTTTTTCTACTTCTGCTGGACATCCCTGGCTTTATCTACAGATAGTTCTTGATTTAAGATCATCTGTTTAGTGAGTGTGTGAAGTTACAAGAACACTGAAGTAAGTGATGTCTGACCAGGCCCCACCTTTACGATGGTTCCAGCATCCCAACTGTCACATGGTAACAACGTTGAGCACTTGGCAATCAGCATGTATTTACAATGACGGCGGGTTTTCCCGGGATCATCTGTTCTCCATTTGCAACCTTCCCATCTGGCTTCTGACAAGCAAAGTCAATGCGGGGGGGAGGGGGGGAGAGAAGCTTGATTCACTTAACAATTGTATGATTCATTTCACAACTGCAGTGATTCATTTAAGAACTGTGGCAAGCAAAGGTTGTGCAACTGGGTGTAACTCACTTAAAAACTACCTTGCTTAACAAATGGAAATTCTGGTCCCAGTTGTGAACCTTTGGGACAAGATATCCAAATATGACTTGGAGGTAGTATTTGGTCCAGGGGTGGGTTCTGGCACTCACTACTACCAGTTTGGCCGTGGCTGCAGCAGGCACGGGCATTTTGCACACTTGATGTGCGTTGCATGCACATGCACAGTGCAATAAAAATTGCTCTGCGCATGCGCAGAAGCAAAAAACAAGATGGTGCCGCCGTAGGAGAACAGTTTGGGGTGTGTGGCAGGCCTGGGTTGCTGCCGGTTCCAGCGACCCAGGCCACCAAACCACTACCGGTTCAGCCAAACAGATTCGAACCAGTAGGAACCCACCATTGGTTTGGTCTCATATAAGACTACAAAAATAGTACACCCTCAAATCCATTTCCCCTCCCTTCTGCTTCCCAAGGAAGAAAATGTGGATTTCGCTTCATGGATCTGGAAGATGACTTAGAACTTGGGTCTTTTTCCAGAATTATTGGAGGACGAATGTCTATGCCAGGAGGGCAACCATGGCAGGTATCTATGCTTTTTTTTTTTAAAAAAATAATTGCTTTTATTAATTATTTATTAATTAAGCAAATTAATTGTAATTGCTTATTGCTATTCCCAGGAACTGCCGTTCATCTTTTTTTAAAAAAAAAAGCAAAACAAAACACAGATCAGCTTTTATAGATCGTTCTCATTTACCGATTGTCTCATATAGCGACCGTTTTGCAGCGATCAGGGTGGCGAAAGGGCAACTTTGCAACCCATTCGTCCATTTGCGACCTTCACAGGTCTGTAAAGCAAAAGGGAAGCCGAAGTAAGATCGTAAACACCGTTGTAGTTTCGCTTAGCAACGGAGTGGTTGGTCCCAATTGTGGTTGGTGAACAAGGACGAGGTGCAGAGCTAAACCATAAATAGCAGGTGTTCTGCAGCAAATTCTCCAAGAAGGTCCAAATGCATCTACCAGCTGCACAGTAGAATGGTCAAAGGGAAATGCTTTGTAGTCCAGGATACACTGCTTAGTACATATATCAAACCCCAATTCAGTTCTAATAATGCCTTGGCAAGAGAAACTCATTTATATAGCTTTAGTTCTATGACCAATTTCCCTAGAATACAAGGGCCAACCTGATCACAATTCTCCTGTCTAATCAAACTTCTAATTGACCAGGCTGCCTTATAGCAATTACTTAAAGTTGGAAACTCTTTTTTTTTTTCAACGATCTGATTTCTGTCTTCTCCCATCCTCTTTCTCCCTGCTGAATAGGTCTCCGTCAAGCGAGGCCGTTCTCATTTCTGCGGTGGCAGTTTGATTGGTGATGATGTGGTGGCCACTGCAGCTCACTGCGTCGTAGATTTAGATCTGTAAGCTACACTTTATATAACTTGCTTGGAGAGGAACCGAAAGTAATTGAAGAAGATGCCTGGTTAAAGGGCTGCTGAGATACGGTGGCAGCTTACGGAGTAGCATTGTGCAAAAAGCTTGTGGAATTGGCAGGCAAAATGTAAACTAAGGCTGAAGGGAGGAGGTGTTGGTGCAAGGGTGTCAAACTTGATTTCATTGAGGGACACATCAGGGTTGTGTTTGACCTCGGGTAGGGAGTGGCTGTGGCCAGGGTGGGCGTGCCCAGCTCAACTTCACTCGTCTCTGGGATACCTGTGGTGGCCTGAGTGCTCTGCCAGAGAAAACGGGCTCCTGAGCTCTGTTTTTTTAGGCTGTGCCAGCCTCCTGCAACCCTCTTTCAGTGAAAATGGAGCTCCATTTTTGCTGGCAGAGTCACCGCAGGTCGGTCCTTCTCTGTTTCCAGGGCGGCCCCGTGGCCAGATCTAAGCACCCTGTGGGCCATATCCGGTCCTGGGCCTTGAGTTTGACACCTCTGTGTTAGTGCAATTTTTTTTTTTTACTTGGGCAATTTTGAGATTATGGACTTCAGTTCCCAGAATTTCCTAGCCAACCCAGGGAGACTGGGAAAGGAATGGAAGAGTGAGCAGACATAAACAGTCAGGAGACTGTAGGTTAGTTAGTTGTCAATTTATCACATAAATGGCAGTTTAATCCAAATGGGGAAAAAAATCTGGAGGGAAGCATTTCAAGCGTTCAAAAGCATTCTATCACCATTGGCTAATTTAAAAACAAGACTGGGAAATTTTTCCTAAGTTTCCAAAATGTCAAGACCAGCACTGAACAGACCTTAATGAAGTTTGTCTCATTCTTGAATCTTTGATTTTGTCTGGTTGTGTGGCGAGATCATACAAATGCTTTAAGTACTGAAGGTGACTTGTCTCCTGCCCACCTAACAGTTAGCAATAGCAGTTAGACTTATATACCGCTTCATAGGGCTTTCAGCCCTCTCTAAGCGGTTTACAGAGTCAGCATATCGCCCCCACAATCTGGGTCCTCATTTCACCCACCTCGGAAGGATGGAAGGCTGAGTCAACCTTGAGCTGGTGAGATTTGAACCGCCGAACTGCAGATAGCAGTCAGCTGAAGTGGCCTGCAGTACTGCACTCTAACCACTGCGCCACCTCGGCTCTTTGAAAGCATGCAAATGTGAGTAGATAAATAGGTACCATTTTGGTGGGAAGGTAACAGCATTCTGTCTGCCTTTGGCCATGCTGGCCACGTGACCATGGAAATGTCTTCAGACAACACTGGCTTCCTCAGCCAAGAAATAGAGATGAACATTACGTTCTAGAGTTGGACACGACTGGACAGGGAAACATTTACCTTTTATCTTTACTACATGCCTCTCACATTAAAATGATTCTGTTCAGGTGCTTGACAGGTGTTTTATGAATTCCAGTTTCTAAGAAGGAAAAGGCTGTTGCAAGCAAATGAGGGCTGAATGAATTTCCTTGAATTTCCTTGGTATCACCACTGCAAGTTTGGGGAGTTTTTCTCCCGTGTAGAATCAAGGAATCATAACTTTGATTTTACTACATTGGACATATACTTTAGGATAGG